>NC_057862.1:230777828-231086227 GCF_019393635.1 Dromiciops gliroides | reverse complement strand
ATTATTAATAGACTTGGCAAGGGAATTTGGAAGTAGTGCAAAGAGAGGACTTGAAATCCCAAGTCAATGCTCTCATAAAATCCAACTTTGATGTCAAGCATGTTGAGGAAGGGGGGCTACCCTAGTAGAGCACAAGCTCTATCAAGTTCTGTCATGCTGGTAAGACTTCAAGTACAGTCCTAGTAATAGAACTACTTCCTAAGGACCAGTCTGGGTAATAAAGAGAGACCTATCATAAATAGACTGCCTGCTTTAGTGATGAATTCTTTGACATGGCATTCATGAAATAAATCTATGCATTAATTCTTAGATTTGTAAAATAATAGCAATAATAATAATAAATAACTGACATTTACATAACTCTTTAAGGTTTGCAAATCACTTTATGCTATTTAATCCTCACAAACACCAAATTGAGCTAGGTGCTGTTTTTATACCCATTTGACAGATGAGGAAACTGCAGGAGATAGAGATTTAAGTGACTTGCCTTGGCACACTCATCTACTAAGTGTCATGGGCAAAATTTGAACTCAGATCTTCCTGAGTACAAGTCTAGCATTCTATTCACTGTGCCACCCATATACCTTAATACCTTGAACTATAGTGCTTCTTGTGACTGTCAAGTATTTTAGAAGTGAAAGATTAAAAGTGAGTATTGTGTTCATATGAATTATATACTATCAAGTCATTGATTTGTAGAACTTGATATATTGAAAGACCTGCTTCTGGGGACAAGCAATATTGCTTGGTACCTTATATAGTATATTATTGATCCCACTGTAGATAGTTAAGTAATAATCTGTGGCTATGGATGTATTAGTAAATATGTATAAGCTATTTTATATGAAGTTACTATTTCTGTCATTTTTACTGATAAGTGTGTGTTTATTTGAATAGTTACATACACAAAAATATTCTGACCACCAGCATTTCTTCAAGTGATTTTTTTGCCCTTCACAGGTATATACACTATGTATTTGACCTTGGAAATGGTCCCAATGTCATCAAGGGCAATAGCGACCGACCACTGAATGATAACCAATGGCATAATGTTGTCATCACCAGGGACAACAGTAATACTCACAGCCTGAAGGTGGACACCAAGGTGGTCACTCAGGTTATCAATGGTGCCAAAAATCTGGATCTGAAAGGTAAATTCTTTAAGAAAGCTTGGCTTTCTTTGCTTGTTTTTTTTTAATGAAAAGCTGTATAAAAGTGAGGTAAATTTATCAAGTAGAGAGTGAAGCAACTGTGGTAAATTATCACTCCAAAGTTCAATTGTTTTCTGTTCTCTATTTGTCTGTATCTCAAAAGTTGCCTGCATATTTGTGGCTGTGTGCACTTATATGTTCAGAATCTATCAGTCTGGAGTGGTTCCTTTTTTTTTTTTTTTTGATGCAGGGCAATGAGGGTTAAATGACTTGCCCAGGGTCACACAGCTAATAAGTTTTAAATGTCTGAGGCTGGATTTGAACTCAGGTCCTCCTGAATCTAAGGCCAGTGCTTTATATACTGTGCCACCTAGCTGCCTCCTGGAATGGTTACTTTTTAAAAAATAATAACCATTTTTATTTATAGTTTTGAGTTCCAAACTTTATCCCTCCTTCCCTCCATCCCCTCCCACTTCCTGGGGCAGTAAGCAATCAGATATGCGTTATACATGTGCAATTATGTAAAACATTACCATATTAGTTATTTTGTATAAGAAAACTTGAATGAAAGAAAGTAAAAAATAGCATGCTTCAGTCTGTGTTCCATCAATATCATTTTTTTCTTTGGAGGTGGATAGTTTGCTTCATCATTAGTCCTTTGGGATTGTCTTGGATCATTGTATTGCTGAGAATAGTCAAGTCATTCACAAGACAAGTGCTTTATCGAAAAATATTGTTATCTGCACGACATCCTCGTGGTTCTGCTCACTTCATTATACATCAGTTCATACAAGTCTTTCCAGGCCTTTCTAAAATCATCCTGCTTGTCATTTCTAACAGCATAATAATGTTCCATCACCATCATATAGAATGATTATTTTTTCAATAAAAGAAATTCTGTGAATCAGAATTTATAGATAGTAATAGTATGTATATATTTACTTATGTATATAGTTACTTGAAACATTTTCCCCAACTATATCAGATCTGCTATAATTAGTTCCAAGTTCAAAGATTAGACACCTGGATTCATGTCTCTCATCTCCCCTACACCCACTTTTTTCAGGTGACCTCTACATGGCTGGCCTTGCTCAAGGCATGTATAGCAACCTCCCAAAGCTTGTGGCCTCACGGGATGGCTTCCAAGGCTGTCTAGCATCTGTGGACTTAAATGGGCGCCTGCCAGATCTGATCAATGATGCTCTTCATAGGAGTGGGCAGATCGAGCGTGGATGTGAAGGTACCCCTCTTTTAGCTGCACTCTGGTCCCAAGCATCAACCTACCTGCTGCCTCTGCCAATGCCTCCTTCTTCCGCCCCACCCCCATCTCATCCTATCTTTTCCTTTATTTTTTTTTTCAACCTCTCAAGTCTCATCATCATCAACATATTCATGCCAATGGTTGGGTTTATCTATGACATGCCAAAACTTTCATATAGGTGCAATGAGCAGATATATTCTATAGCACCATATACTCACCTACAAAGGACCTTCCCTGGCATCAATGTCACAGTACCCAATGTCACAGTACCCATTACTTCTACCTTCAATTCCTGAATGACTTAAAGAAGGACAGGGACTTTACACTGGCAATAAATTATTCAGTACACATTGGGAAGGAGGATGGGACAATAAAAATGCTACAAACCAGTGACTTTTCAGCTATAGCCACATTGCAAGGAAACTACAAGTCTACCTGTACAACACAGAAAGAATTCGTGCTTCTCTTTCTCAAGTGATCCATCTTGTAGCCTTTCTGAGGGATGTTTAATTGTCAATAACAGTTTGATTTTTACCAGTAGAGGGCAGTATTGAACACTAAATTCTTAAGAGTGAAAACAATGGTTCTTAAGCCTTTTACAATGGCAGAACCAACCCTTAATTTTTAGCCAAACTTCAGGAGGACCCACACTCTTTTCAGACAGATAACACAATGATTTCATGTCATACATTACTAGAAATGTTAAATGACTAATTCTAGACACATAATGCACCATTTGTTGGCCATATGTTTAATTCTGGTCAATCTCTGGTGTTTTTCTGCATTGGCTCAACCCATACATTTTACAAAACTGATAGATACCAAAAAGGAGCGTTGCATGTGTGCTTGTATTCCACTACAGCTTTTTTTGGGGGGGATCCCCTTGAGTATTTTATAGACTCCCCGGGTTTCCTCAGAACAGTTTTAGAAACACTGTTCTAATAGATTTTGTTACACTCTGAGAGCAAAAAGTAGATTTTTCACCTAGGCTGCAAGACAAAGTGAGTGAGTGTCCATTAATTATCAAGATCTCAGAAATCTGTCATTAAGGATGGTTGAGCCTCATGTTCTCTTATTTGTGCTAGTAATATTTTCTTGTGGGCCTCATTAATTTACCTTGTTGCAATGTGATGTTCCTTTTCCTCCTTAGCACTCAATTCCATTCCCATCCCCCCTTTAAGCTCACTCATGTCCATCAAACACACTTTAAAAGGCTTCCTGTCCACCCAATCTGGTTTGTGGTTATAAAAGCCATTTCCTTTCTTTTAAGAGTCATTTTCCTCTATTCCTCAAAAAAAAAAATTAGAGCATCCTCTCACCCCATTCTGTTTTTTTTTCCTTTTCTATACTTTGTTGATAAATTCTTTTGACTACCTATGGCACAGAGATGGTGTGGAAGGGACAAGGTGAAGGGAACTATAAATTTAAGTACTTTTTTTGGCATTGCTTGACATCCCTCTGTCATTTAAAATTCAGCCTTTATTCTAAGAAATGTTCTTCTTTGTGCCTCCTTTTATACCTTTTTCAACTAAAACAGAATGACTTTATTGTGAAGTCTAACTATATGCCATAGAGACCCATCATTTAGAATTCAATGCCTGACCTAAAGTGTTGATTCATATAACAAGATTGAATTTCCAATGATAAGTAGTACAATGATGCTGGTCTAAAACAGATAATTCAATCAAATAAGATAATGGGTTTAAAATTATTATTAAAGCGCATGTCACTATAAAATACAAATCGTCATTGGGATTTCTGATTAGGAGCCATGCAAACACAATAGTTTAAAAGTGATTAGAATATTAAAACATTCAGGCTGAATACAAAGAAATAAAATCTTAATTTCCTATTTGAAAGAGTGTTTTTCAATTGTGAATTCTGAACAAAAACTTTTATGTAGGTATTTTTTAAAAGTCGTTGTCTTAAATAAAGGTAATTGGGTACTATATAGAGGATTTTAAAAATACATGACACAATTGAGATCTCTGAGAAGAATGAAATTACCTATCACTGGGAAGGATTCTTCCTAAATCCTATGATACAGTTTGGCATACAGTTTGGTGTGACTCATGAAATTAATTATGGTGGGTTCTGACCTTCCTCTTGAGTATGTATGATTGTTCAAAGCCGGATATGATGACTTGATGGATCAACTCCATGACAAGCCCTGTGGGTCTAATAACACTGCACTCTATTGCCATGGAGATGATTATGATGGTTACATGTTAAGCATTATAACCTCCTCACTAGGTAGGTTGAAGTGGAAGATGAGCTCTAAGGGAAGAAGGTCCTTGTTTATTATACACAAATGACTAGGGTAATTAGCTTAAGTGGCCAGGAACAGAATGCCTGAAAAGTGAATTAAGCCATAAATTGATCTCTTTGGAACTATGTACCTTTCTGAACAAACCCCAGTAAGAGTTCCCAGGTGTTTCCATGAATTTGTGAAATGGAACTACTAACAGTATAAGGGGCAAAGAAAGCCACCTTTTGACCCTTACAATGAGTGTGCATATGCATGCACACACACACACACACAAACACACAGAAACAAACATGAGAATCTAAAAAGAGCTATTATTGTCATCTTGGGTTTTTCAAATTACATAACTTATGAAAAAACCTCATAAAAGTTTTTAGATGTTAAATTTGATGGGACATAGGGAGTGGTTCACATTTCTTTTAAGAGTGCCTATTTTTGGAACAATAAAAGGAATGGGGAGAAGGTTTCATTGCTTATAGATAAATTTTTCTCCTCAATCATAAGTCAAAGGTAAATGTATTTTATTCTCACACTTATAGAACAAATGGATCAAGATAGGTTAAATACTCATCACAGCCACTGGTAATGCTATCTGTCACTTTTGTGACATTAGACAAGTCACTTCCAGGGCCTCCATTTCTTTATTTGTTGAATGAAGTTGATTGGACTAGATGGCCTCTGGGATCCCTTCTAGCTCTTGGGAATCTTATGATCCTATGGTCTTAATGGACTCTTTGGCTCTTCTATTCATAATAAAAGGAGCTATTTTTCACTTGCTTTCTTTGATTCACTAAAGAAAATAAGAGAACTTTAATGTAAATCATGATGTCATAAAAAAAAAAGTTTTCTTTGGTATATGGTTCTCTTATATATATATATATATATATATATATATATATATATATATATATATATATATATATCTTTAATTGGAGTGTATACATGGCATCAACCACATGTCTTTTCCCACCAATATCCCCAGCCTTAATCATTGAGGTTTGAATTTTATTTTACATCTCTAATGACTATACTCCTGGGGGATTGATTATAGGCTCCCTTGTAGTTTTGCTAGTAAAGACCAAGGATTGGGTGAGCCACAAATGTTTTCCAGTACCAGATGAAAACACTTTCAATAATAATATATAGGCATTGGTGGTGCTGGTAGGTGGGGGACAGGGAAAGTTGATGTTAATTATCAAGCCTAAATGAGATAAAATAAGGAGGCTTTGGTTTTGGGCTACTGGTTGAAGTTTTGTAGTAGTAGTCTTATTTGTTTTTAAAACAATCCTTAAGAAAAAAAACCCTTATATCTGTTTAGTGTCCCCAAGTCTCTTTGTGTCAAAGGCCAGATAAGCTTGTGATTTGTGTACAACCTTCTTTGTTATCACTTGCGGAAGGGGCCAAGGAGTGTTCCTTAAATGGATGCTTCATGTTTAACTTTTTCAATGTTCAGAATTTTTGTATACTTTGATTCCCCTACATATCTCTCACCCTATCCTAACATAAGTTGCTCCTTTTCTTATTTCTCTTTGCTCAACCAGATTCCTTGAAAACCATTTGCTCTTGATTTTCTATTTTGGAGTTGACTTTGTGAATGTGAAAAGACTCTTGTTGCCCATTGCTTGTGCTTTACTATGTTTGGTTTTGCACTGCTCTTGCTTGGCTGACTTGGGCACCATCTTGGCTCTTACCAAAACCCCTGATTCATCTTTTTTTGTCTTTGAGTCCATTGGTTCATGCTGCCTTTGCTCCACCTCTGTACCACCCATGTGCTTGTTAATTGTATGACCTGGCTATATTTGTCATGCAGATTGCTTTTCTTTTTCTGTAATGTTACCCTAATTTAATCTGCCTCTTACTAACCTCTGGTTATTGTTTTCGCTTTTTTTCTGTTCTTTTGCTAACAAAGTTGCGTTGACCAAAGCTGACCTGCAAGGTAGAGAAGGTTCTTGTTCCCATTACCACTTTGGACTGAAAGATACCCTGTATAATTCCTTAGTATCATTTCTTTGGAGGCTTCCATGCAGTCACACCTCTTGGTCAACAGGAACTGTGGTGGGTGAAAGTGTCTAAACAGTTCGCTTTCCAGAAAGGAAGGCAAGAAGCAGAAGATTAAGAATAAGAAAATAGTTTCAAAGGTGGGAATGGAGGGTGGCCATATTTTGGTGACAAAAGAGGTTTGACAGCATCCTATATAGTCACTCTCTATAAGCAAATGGGTCAACTTCTTGAAATGTTTAATGATTCTTCAAATAACAGCTATTGAACATCTGGCTAACCTATAGATGAAAATCAGCACTTATTAGAAAAGAAGGTGCCTTGGGCTTTTAATTTATATGGACCTTTGAAAGAGAATGGAATTTTCTCTTAAAATTCACTTTAGAGATTTTTTAAAAATCCATATTCTGGGGGATATGAATGCTATAACATGTATTTAGTGATTTCTATCCCCCATTGAAGATATTAATATTTTAGTTGAACACTTTTTTTCCTGTTTTGAGGTGTAAAGTAATATTGTTATTGGAAAGAAAGTTATTGAATTTATCCTGAATATCTTGTCTGCATGTTAGACGTCAGAAAACACCTGTGGCAGAAACTGCTTCACCATACCATTCAAAATGACACCTTCCAGAAATGGTTACTTCCATATTGGTACTTAGGGCTCTGACTTAGAACACTCATGCCTTTGTTGAAAGGTTGTTGTTTTTTGTTTTGTTTTGTTTTTTCCTTTTACCTGTTTAACTGTTGCAAATTATCTCTATGGCTATTTAAGTCCCTAGCCTGAAGGAGCTTATTTTCTACAGGAGGGAACTAAACATGTACATATATGAATTGTAAATATAATGGAATCCTTAGGTTCTTGATGTGGTTTATGATAGGATTTACCATACATAGCAAAATAAATATAGCGGTTGTGTTGGGAAATCAACTTAGATGCTCCCAGATTCCTTGCTTCATGCTTAGGAAAGTATGACCCAGGAATCATTCAGAGAGGTGACTATATTAGGCTTTTTTCTCCCCTAACAAGATACAAATTGACCAAACTCTCATCCCTTTAGTCAAACTTTTCTTCAAGAAATCAGGTTGCTTAATGTTGTCCTCAATTAAGAAATTGAAGTCATCAGCAAATCTTTTAGTTTTGCCATCACATTTAAAAGAACCCTATTCCATATTTACAAGCCACTCAGCGTACTGTGGTTAGAACAGGAACTGGCTCAGGAAAAGATTATTACAGATGCAAATACCTTTAGTTATTGTATTACTGACACTGTCGAAAGGACCATTAATCATAAATCAATGTTTTTCTCCACACCTGTGATGGAACAATTGAACACAAAATGTAGCATGCATATTTGGGTATTCTCTATGTCTCTACTTCTTTTTCTCTTCCTATCCCTTTCTCTCCTTATTTCTGTCTCTGTCTCTGTCGTCCTCTATTTATCCATCCCCCTTTTATGCACACACACACACACACACACACACATACACACACACCCCCTTCTAATTTATCATAGTGCCATGTGTCTCCTACAATGTAATTTCAAAAAGCTTTGAAGAAGCACTGGGGACACCTGGAATCTAGATGTTGCTTATTTTCAGAAAAACAACTAATGGACTGAAGTATTTAAACTACATACAGAATTTTCATTCTTATTCTACTTGTCCCACATCTCTTTAATCCTATATTGTTATCTGGACTCTGAGGAGTTTGGTCTTTTCCCCATACTTCTTCCAAAATCATTTCCCTATACCCTATAACCCATAGCCATATTTGTCAGCTGGGCTGTGTCTGAACCTTTGCTTGAACCCATATAAATGATGAAGGCAGTTTCTTTAAAAGTTTGACATTATTGGAGACATTAAGATAGGCTAGATTTGAATTGAGATACCTATTATAGTCCTAGCTGCTGCTTCTCTAAAATCAAGAGAAACATGGTCATTTTTTGTTTTCTCCTTAGAGCATTTGCAGAAATACAGATGGCCAGATCAAAAGGCCTATCCTCCTGACTGGTTGTAATGCCAGTTTTAAGGATCTAAAGTAGTCTGTGTTTCTCTTTTAATAGCAATGTAATTTGAATATAGATTCAAATGCTTATTATTTAGGTGATATCAGTCAGATTCAATGATAAGAAAGAAGGCCAGAGAATCAGTAAGCTGGGCATTTTTGTTTGTTTTTGTTTTTTGTTTTTTGTTTTTTGCAGGGCAATGGGGGTTAAGTGACTTGCCCAGGGTCACACAGCTAGTAAGTGTCTGAGGCTGGGTTTGAACTCAGGTCCTCCTGAATCCAAGGCTGGTGCCTTATCCACTGCGCCACCTAGCTGCCCCCAAGCTGGGCATTTTTAAATACATTTTTTTAAATTGCACTATAGATGACACCTATTGGATTTTCATATGAGGCAAGATATTTTGAGAAAGTTGAGCTTTTGACCATGTTTTTCTTGGAGAAGAGAAGACTTGGGGGGGCAGGGGACACAACAACTGTTTTCTTCTACTTGAAGAGCGATATAACAGAAGAGAGATTAGACTTAGTTGTCCTACCAGGTAGAACTCAGAGGAATGGGAAGGAGTTGAAAAGAAACAAATTTAGGTTTAAACTAAGGGAAAAATTCCTAACAATTAGAGCTCTCCCAAAATGAAATTGGTTGACTTGGGAGATAGTGGGTTTCTCCATCCCTTGGAGATTTTAAGGCAGAACTTGGATGTCCACTTTCTGGATAGGTTCTAGAAACGATTCTTGTTCACTTATGTGTTGGGCTAGATGTCTTCTGAGGTCCTTTCCAGCTCTAAGAATTGGTGATTCTGTTTAATTGCCTTTACTGCTGATTCATCTTGGCATCTGGGACAATTTCTGTGTGTTTTGGGCCCCTGCCATCCTGGCTCACAATTATGTTGATTCTGGGCAAAAAGAGAATGAAAACTCAATTTAATGCTCCCTCGATAATATTAACTCATAAGAGCCCATCATTGAGCATACAAAGAAAGAAGGGGTTAAATATCAATCGATGGTTGCCTATTTGGCTTGCCTTTCTTTTTACCTCTCTAATTACACTAACAGAGAAAGGTTTGACTCCTTAAAACTCTAAAACAGTGACAGTATAAGTAGGCTGCCTTTTTCTCCTCACAGGATTAAAATTATATGTTTCTTGATCATTTGCCATCCAACTTAGTAGGGGTAGAGTCAGCAGGTTTCTTAAATCACACTCTAATTTTTCCTCTTTTCCTTCCCCATATAATTTTTTTTCTTCTCAGTGCAAGATGGGGAGGGTGGGGGGGGGGTTGATCAAAGGAGTCAGAGAAAACAGAGACATTTTCAAAATTGATTTTGTATGTCATTCAGTCAATACATATTTATTAAGAACCTACTATGTGCCAGAAACTGTGTTAAGTGCTGGGAAGATGAAGAGGAGCTCACAGTCTAATGAGAGGGGGGAGACAACTAGCAAATTACTATCAAACAAGCTACATACAGGGTAAGTTGAAAATAATCAGCAGAGAGATGGCACTAGAATTAAGAGGGCTTGTGGAAAACTTTCTATATAAGGTGGGATTTGAGCTGGGACTTAAAACAAGCCAGGGAGCTCAGGGGCAGAGATGAGGAAGGGGAATATTCCAGGCATGAGGAGACAGTCAGTGGAAATGGCCCAGACTCAGGAGATGCAGTGTTCTGTATGGGCAGTTAATTAGAGGGATTTAAAAGCATTGCCTTGAAGCAGTGAGAGTCCAGTTGAGGTTATATGACAAAAATTTGTAGTAGACCCATTTGGCAGTTTCATAATATTCTACAGGTTAGTTCAGTTGCACTGTGTGAGAGGAAAGGCAGCAGATGGTGGAAGTGTTCCAAGGTTGAACTTTAGCAGGGCAAGAGCAGCAATACATTAGTGAATATATAGCATCCAAGAGAATAAGACAGTGTGAAGTCAGGGGGCAGCTAGGTGGTGCAGTGGATAGAGCCCTGGCCTTGGATTCAGGAGGACTTGAGTTCAAATCCGGCCTCAGACACTTGACACTTACTAGCTGTGTGACCCTTGGGCAAGTCACATAACCTTCATTGCCTCGCAAAAAAATAAATTAATAATTAAAAAAAAAAAAGACAGTGTGGAGTCAAATCGTTTTACCAAAGGGTCGGAATGACAAAGGGAGGAGAATGGAGCTAGAACAGAAGTGATGGCCTGGGAAGAGAACTGAAGGTTCCAGGAATTAGAGCGTAGGGAGATCACAGTGTGGATGAAGAATGGGGTTTGAGGTTGCAAGGAAGAGGGAGAGGGAGAACACAATGCATTTTGATCAGATAGGGGAACTTCAGAGTTCACAAACATAGAAGTGTCACTTTTTTGGAAGATCTTGCCAGCTCTGAATGTGGCTGAGGTGCGGTGGAGGAATAGGTCTTGGGATATGAGAAAGTTAAGGAACTGGGAATTTAGGGTATTTGAGAGAATCTCAATATGTATATTGAAGTCCTCCAGACACTGAACTCATTGACAAAAGACGAAGGTCCTGGAAATTGAGAATCAGTAGCTATGAGGATTCTGATTATGTGGTAAATATGGATTGAATGAACTACAAAAGAGGGTAGGAGAGGGAGGTAGTGGGAGAAAGTAGAAGTGGTAATAGGGAGCAAGGAGTATTTCAACTCCCCTACCTTGACCACTGAGTTAGGGGAATGAGTTGCAGTACAGTCAGGAATGGAAAAGGAGGCCAGGGAGCCTGTGCCATCAGGAGGGAACCAGGTTTCAGTGAGAGGCAGAAGGAAGGAATGATTTAAGGTATTTCAAACAGTAGGGTTAGACCCAGTCTACCTCTAACACTTAAGTAACTTGCCCTCCTAAACTGAGATTTGTGACAAATCAGGGAAGTGGCTGGGAAAGTAAATTAGTCAACAAGTTTGAGTAAAATGTAAATAGATGGAATTCCTGCAGGCTACAAGGAGTGGATCTCCCCTTATATATGCAAATATAGACTTTTCCAACAAAAGGGGAAAGTGAGGACATAGAACTACAAATGGGAAATGTTTTCCATGCTGAATGGGCCCAGAAAACCTCAGAAGCTATAGGCTAATTTAAATATCTGGAAATGGTAGTATTGAAAGGAGCCTTTTTTAACTCTCAAACTTAGAATCCTTAATTCTTGCATTTTTTTTTTGAGAGGCAATTGGGGTTAAGTGACTTGCCCAGGGTCACACAGCTAGTAAGTGTCAAGCGTCTGAGGCCGGATTTGAACTCAGGTACTCCTGACTCCAGGACTGGTGCTCTATCCACTGGGCCACCTAGTTGCCCCAATTCTTGCCTTTTAGCTGTGGAAATTGAACAGATTGTTCTGGTAGATACTAAAGGATTCTCTTACTTCCAGAATCCTTTTTTTAAAAAAATCAATGTTGCTTTTTATAAATATAAATATAAAGATATATTCTTTGGTTTTTTTCCTTTTTTTTTTCTTTTCAAATACATTTGTTTTACAAACTCTTAGGCAAGTTATTCTTTTTTTTTTTTTTTGAGGGGAGGGGGGCGATGAGGGTTAACTGACTTGCTCAGGTCACATAGCTAGTAAGTGTCAAGTGTTTAAGACCAGATTTGAACTCAGGTCCTCCTGAATCCAGGGCTGGTGCTTTATCCACTGTACCACCTGGCTGCCCCTCAAGTGTATATGCTCACACCTTCTCTAAAAAATAAAAAATAAAAATAAAAAAATCAACATTTATAGCCAGAAAAGCTGGCCTGTAACCAAGAATGAAATGCACTATGGCATAGTGTTGAGTGCTAGCTTGGTTTCAAATTGGTGCCACTTACTATTTGTATGGCCTTGGACAAGTTATTTAGTTCTCTGGCCTAATTTTTCTCATGTGTGAAAAGAGCAAGTTAAATCTGGTGATCTCAAGGGTCCTTTTTGGCTCTAAATTTCTGTTCTGATGCCAAAAAAACTAGATAAGAGCTCTTTATGTTGCATTATAAAGAGCAAACAATATACCCTTTTAGTGCAGCAGCAGTGTATTTTCTTGAATGGTCAAAATACAATGATAAGACAAAGCAAACTACTACTGTCCTGTTGTTTTGGATTCAGAGTGCCACCTTGAAAAAGCCATTTAAAGTATTTTAGAAACATTTAATTCCTAATAATGTCCTATGAAGGAAAGTGGTGAATACTAATTAATGCTTCCTTACAAAAGGGAACATTTAAGGCTTGCTTAGTTAGCTTGGTGATATTATCTATTCAAAGGACCCTCTGGACATCATCAAAAATGAAAATCCTCTCTGACTCCATGTTCACAGTATGTCAGACTACTTTTGGAAGCCCTTTCCCACCTCAAAGACTCTAAAATTCATAACAAAGTGTCACCATCGACTCATCTTTCTCTATATCAGCAAAGGAGAGCTGACTCAATAAACTTTCATGGACCCCAAGGATGGTATGGTAACAGCTCACAGCCGCAGAGTAATTTAATAGGACAAGCAATGAAAAAATATCTGTTATCCCACCAAGGTTATAGGAATTTTGTAGTAGTCATAAGATTTATCATCTCCAGATTATCAAAAATTACATGAAATGCTACTGTTCAATGGAATAGAGACAGTAATAGGAGTCAGAAGATGAGGCACTGCATTTATTGAGCAGCCTTTTCAGGACTGGCTCTCTCTTCTTCCTTCCCTAGTGCAAGGGTAAAAGTCACTTTTTCTCTTTCTTGCAGCTTTGTAAGTATGTTGGATTTTGAGTCTGGACAGACTCAAATTAGAATCTTTCTTCTGATACTAGTTGTGTGATGTTTAACGAATTACTTAACTCTAAAGCCTTAGAATCCTCTTATGCAAAAGTATCTAGTGGGTAAAGTACTAGATCTGGAGTCAGAGTGACCCAAATTCAAAACCAGCCTGAGATACGTATTAGCTGAGAGATACTGGACAAATCACTTACCTTCTCTATGTCTCAGTTTCCTCATCTGTAAAAGGAAAATAATACTAATAGTCATAGTAATATCTCCATCATGGGTTTGTTGTGAGAGTTAAATTAGTGTTTTGAAAATATTTTTGCAAGCCTTAAAGCCCTATGTACATCCTATCTATTATTACAATGAATATAATAAGATTTTCACTACTGAGCCTTCAAAGGGTTAGCATAAGGATCAAATGGCAGACAGCTAGGTCATACAGTGGAAATGAATGGCAGACTTGGATTCAGGAAGACATGAGTTCAAATTCTGACTCAGATGCTTAGAGATGTGTAATGCTCAGCAGGTCACTTAACCTCTAAGCCTCAGTTTCCAATAGCTATAAAATGCATACAGGGTTGTTGTATCAAATAAGATAATATCTATGAAGAGATTTGAAAATCTTAGAGCACCATATAAATGCTAGCTTTTATTAATGAATGTAAAGTGTTTTGCTAATAGTAAACCATATAGAAATTCCAGGTATTATCGTTACAAAGACAATAGTAATGGGGGCAGCTAGGTGGTGCAGTGCCTAGAGCACTGGCCCTGGAGTCAGGAGGACCTGAGTTCAAATCTGTCCTCAGACACTTGACACTTTATTAGCTGTGTGACCCTGGGCAAGTCACTTAACCCCAATTGTCTCTCTCTCTCTCTCTCTCACACACACACACACACACACACACACACACACACACACACACACACAGACTATACTAATGGCTGCCATTGAGTTGGTTTTCCCCTCTGGTGATCTATGCTTATTCTCCAGCTCTCTTTCTAACTGAGGAGGTACCCAATTAAGAAGGCAGTTCAGGACTGTATGTCTTGTGACTGTGAAACAGGTTTTTTTTTTTTCCTCTGTAGATATTCAGAGCCACCTGACCTACAGAGGAACTGGAGGTACAACCTTGACTTCATTGGCTCCGTGCACTATTTGAAAACATGTCTCTTTGCAACTCATATAATCACATCTTGGAATCATTAATATCATGAATTTCAGTGATAGATATCCCTCTCTTCCTTTTTGGCCTGAATATGAAGGAGGAAAACATTTCTGCTCAAATTGACTATGTATTATTAAGGATAAGCTGCTTGGACTGCCTGTTCTTCATCAAGGCCACAATTCTCTGCTTGTGCCCTGACAGGAGTTCCTATCTAAATGATGAAGGGGAGGTCAGTCAGATAATGTTGCCCCTTAGTGAGCAGCAAACAGCTATAAATAGGGAAATTTCAAAGCATAAATGAGCTTTTCCAAATCTGAATAAGGTATTTCTGTTGTTAATTAACTATACTTTGCAGTTTGTCCAAATGCAGAAAAAGGACTGCCCTTTGGCAGAAGGATGCTAGCTAACATAGGGACAAGGAATGACTATTCAAAAAGGATTTACTACCCTAGGAAAATTTCGTCCATTCTCAGTGGTAAGAGTGTAGGCACCCTTCTGTTAGATCCTAATACTCTGATATTAGGAATGACAACAGAACATCTGCAAAAATAATAAAACCTGTCCTCGTTCTTATCCTTGCCCATTGCCCGGCAGAATGTTGTGGACACTAGTCATACCATACATGTTTTCTAAATTAAATGCAAGGGTACTTACCTGTGCAGTTATAGTACTGTGGGTTGTGCAGGTATGCTATACCTACTATTAACATACATTCAGATGAAGCTGCCATGTCCATAAGCAAGCCATGAGTTTTGCATTTTGCCTCATGTATATATACAACCCAATTAATTTCTCTCACTCTCTTTTGTGGGACAATGAGGGTTATGATTTGCCCAGGGTCACACAGCTAGTAAGTGTCAAGTGTCTGAGGTCGGATCTGAACTTGGGTCCTCCTGAATCCAGGGCTGGTGCTTTATCCACTATGCCACCTAGCTGCCTCCAGTTTCTAACATTTTAAAACCCCCTTCTTCATGACTCTATGAAGGTTCTGGAAAGGGATGAGCCTTTGTTACTTTTTAAGTTGAATATCATTTTTCATTTCTTTATTTGTTTTAGTTAGGGTGCCCTTAAATAAGGATAAGAACTGGACCTGAAATTTCATTGTTTTAGAGAACTCCAGGGTGAAGAGACCCCCTACTCTGCCACTTATAATTTCTGAGAGTAGCCTAGAGGAGTTAGAGGTTAAAAGACTTTCCCAGGGTCAGAGAGGCAGGATATGCAAGAGGGGGCACATGAAACTGGGTCTTCCTTGTTTCAAAGTCACCTCTCTGTTGTCTATGCCCTTAATTTTTTAAAATTAATTTTTAGGAGAAGCTAATTGAAATAATGATTAAAATAGTAGTTTAGGAGATTCAATAAAACCAAGAAACATGTTAGGAATGAGACCAAGTTAAACCTGGACCAAACAAAATAATATTTAAATGTAATTTGGATGGCAGGTTATAGTCACACTTGCATTTCAGAGAAATAGACAAGTGGCCAAAAGAGTAACTTCAATGATCTTAAATAGAGTCTTCTAAAGAATGGATATTTCTGTTGATATGTTAGAAGTTCCAGTTTCTTTTTCTGGGATTTATCCTTTTCATCTGGTTTATCCCAGAATGGGAATGTGTCTATAATCATTTACCCATTGGCTCTTGAATTAACAATATTTGTATGATCATATGAGAACTTAAAAAAAGATTGTCATTTACAAATCAGAAGTAAATCTGCTCTGGTAGTAATACTTTAAGTGTAATGATTTTTTAAAGAAAAAAGGTAATTAATAATGCAATTTCAAAGGTAAGAATCAATCATAACTTAGGGGGGTAAATAACTGGCCTCAGAGTCAGGAAGACTTGGGTTCAAGTGCCACCTGTCACTTACTGGCTATGTGACCTTCTGCAAATCCCATAACTCTCAATCTGCCCAGAAAGCTCTATAAAACTAGAAGTTACAGAGCAGGTGCTGATCTGCATTGATAGAGGGAATTTGCTTATTGGGAGTTTCCTATGATAAGGAAAACATTGTTTTGTTCTTCCCTTAAAAAAAAAAAAAAGTTTAAGAAATTCCTGGGGCAGCTAGGTGGTATACTAGATAAAGCACCAGCCCTGCATTCAGGAGGACCTGAATTCAAATCCGGCCTCAGACACTTGACACTTACTAGCTGTGTGACTCTGGGCAAGTCACTTAATCCTCATTGCCCTGCAAAAAAAAAAATCTACAAAAGGTTTATGCAACCTAATATATCCTGTGACTTAAGTTCATTTTTCCATTTCTACCTCACATCCTGCAAGTTATTTGTACTATTTTTGTTAACTTACTAGGTACCATTGGATTCTTAGTAGTTTGTGCCCACCTTTCTCTACCCCACCACTCCATCCTCATTGCTAGAGAAGTAGAAGGGAGCATGGAAGGCATAATGGCAAAATATATTATCTATTTCATGGTTTTCCATGACCAAAAAATATCAGCCAGTGACCAAACTTCTTATGATGTGCCTTTATATATTCAATCTAGTCCTCACACAGCAGAGAAAAATATTCCACCAGGCTCATGTTGATTCCTCTCCACTGGTGGAATCTGTCAGGGTCAAGCTAACACAGTGCTTTGTATGTAGTAACCACTTAATGAATGTGTTTTGACAGACTGACTAATTATCAGAGTTTGTACCCCACTGGGATAGCTTTGAGCAGGGGTCATCTTCATATAATAATCATGAATCAAAAGAAGACCGTATGACCTTTTGTCCAAGAACCAATGGGCTAATGCACTACTGAAGAGAATAAATAACATTCTTTCTATAAATAAATGAGAAAATGTAAAGAAGTAGCAGCATTACTGCCAAGTTCTTCCCAAAGAGGAAAATGAAGGAGTTGGAGTTGCTTCATTTTATGCCAAAAGGCAACAAGTTACTTCATCGCAGGGACCACCTATATTCAGCCTTGATGAACTCACCAAGACCATAAGCAAAAATACTAGCATAAGCATAATTGTGGTTAATGTACCAGTATCTATTGGAGAAGATAAAGGAGTAGAGAAATTCTAAGAACTTGACAAGGTCCTCAAAACTAAACATATATACATATATAAATATATATGTACACACACATACAATACATACATATGCTTATACTTGGTGTCTTCCATACAAAGGTGGTCATAGAAGAACAGAAATTTGTGTTAGGAAATTGAGTTCTAAATAAAGATATTTAAGAAGCAAAAGGCTTATACTGTTCAGAATCTTCATGAATGCACATCATGAATACTTTCTTTGAGATGAGAATGGAAGTTGTTAGAATGGAAAAAGGGTTGCACTACATGATCTCAGAGGTCCCTTCCAAGTCTCAAATTTTGTGATTCTATGATAGATGTGATAAATAGCAAAAAAAATCACTGAAAATTAAATTTTCTACATCTCTTGTACTGAGGTTATTGACGGGTCAGTGCAAAGGTTAAAATCAGCACCAAATTAGATTTTTTAAAAAGCAGGGTCTTGGATAGTGAAAGCAAAATAGCTAAGTGGTACAGTGGATAGAGTGCTAGGGCTGGAGTCAGGAAGACTAAACTTCATGAGTTCAAATCTGGCCTCAGATACTATCTGTGTGCCCCTGGTCAAGTCATTTATCCCTGTTTCCCTTAGTTCCTCATTTGTAGAATGAGCTGGAGAAAGAAATGGCAAACTACTCCAGTATCTCTGCCAAGAAAATCCCAAATGGTATCATGAAGAGTCAGACAATTCTGAAAAATAATTTAACAACAAAAAGAAATGGCATAGTGTACAGTTATAGAAATTTGAACATGATTTGTTGGAATCAAGTTGTGGTAGAATGAATTAACTTTTTACCCTGTCTGAAAATGGACAAAAGTAAAGACTATGATTCAAACTTTCATCATGTCTTACTGAAAGTTTAACCTGTGCAGAACAGTTGCCACAAGTAGGAGACTAAATCGATCTAGGTACTATATTGGCTAGCAAAACTTAATTTCCTTGCCAGAGAGAGAGAGAGAGAGAGAGAGAGAGAGAGAGAGAGAGAGAGAGAGAGAGAGAGAGAGAGAGAGAGAGAGAGAGACATCCAGAAGAATGACAGTTTGGAGTACAAATTCATTGGCAAAACATTATACAGAATGATCACAGGACTGTGGAAGATTATTAACAATATATTCTCACAAAGCAATAAAAATCAGTTAAAATTAAAATTAGCCCACTGAGAACTTGGCATGAAACCTGCATAAGCTACATCAAGCTGAGAGCATTTATAGATTAAATTGTAAGAACAACAAATATATGTGAAATAGAATCTTCTAACTTTTCTAAGGCTGTCTTGCTTCATCTCAACAATATCTGAACCATGATATTTGGATGTTGTAACTTTGTTCTCAGATGTACTTATGATGTAAGGACATTTTATGTCATTTTAGGATTAGAGCTGAACTTTAGGAATCATCTAGTTCAATCTGTTCATTTTATAGAGAAGTAAATTGAGATGAAGTGAATTACAAAGGTCAATTCAAAATCTGAGTATTTGGCCAAAGATCTTTGCAAGAAATTAAACTAATTATTACTAACTGTTCCCATGTACTTGTTTTATATAAATCCCATTCATGTATGTTTCAGAGACATAGGAAATAGAATGCAATAATAAATTAAGATTAAAAAGCATTGAGACCTAAAAATGTTAACAGTCATGTAGGAATGCTTGGAACTTCTGAAGACAATGTGTTCTTTTCCACAGATTTGTGAGTATAATTGCAACTCCGAATTTATGAGTCTCTGGGAAACTTCCAAATTGGAGTAATCAGGCTCAAATATATACACAGAGCAGCTAAAAGTGAAAATTTTTCTCCAACAATATAAACAGATATATAGTTTGAGTTAAGACATTTTCTTTTTTAGTGCAGTGGTCCTGAAAAATATGTACAAAATATATGCAAGCTGGAGGTTAGAAAAATAGATGTAGCATGCACTTAATAAATGTTGCCTCTTTACCTGTAGTTGATTCAATTTCAATAGCACTTAGGGATTAATTTTCAATCTGTCTCAGGTGAGTGGAGATTTCAAAAAAATGACAGCAATTACAGACTTAAAAAAAACCCACTGAGGAGATATAAGCAATATTATCAGTACAATTCCATTCTAGTATCTGTACAATCTTTGTGAAAATAGTGTAGGTTTGAAGGTGGGGTATCCTTAATGAAAATAAGAGAAATTAGCAGATAGGTTTTATAGATTATTTAGTATAGCAGATTTATTGTTATAGTCATACAATGATTGAGAGGTACAGAAAATATAATATCCAATTGTATTTACCAATTGTTAATTTGTAAAAATAAAGTCTTTGCATCAGCAGAATAAAATGTAGCCTTAAAACCTCTCCTAAAACAACATATTTTTCCACATCTGTGCTAAAATCATACAAGAATTTGACAGATACAATCAGAGATAACTTTGTTGAACAATCTAAGTACAATATTAAATGAGTCATCAAATAGGAAAGAACGTGGTCTCTTTGAAGTGTTTCTATGTGTCATAGTAGATGTCCTTTACTGAGTTCCAGCAGAAAAGGTGTCTCCTGTAAATGGTAAAAAAAAATTTCACATACTTCTCTTGACGTTGTGCTGATTACATTAAACCACACTAAACTGTATGGTTTCTTCAATGAGAATCATGGTCACTAGACAGAGATTCACCTAGTCTTCCAAAAACTATTGGATGGAAAATCTGCATTGTCCAGATCATAAAATACCCAGGTAGGCAGCCTGTTCCATTAGTCCCATCAATATAACATATAGATGTAGATGTAGATAGAGATAAATACAGGTGTCATTCTATCAGCTAGTTGGTGCAATGGATAGAGCAATAGAACCAGAGTCAGGAAGATCTGAGTTCAAATTTAACCTGAAACACACCCTAGCTGTGTGACCATGGGCAATTCAATTAGCTTCTGTTTGCCTTATTTGCCTCAACTGAAAAATGGAGATAATAACAACACCTACCTCATAGAATTGCATCGAGGATCAAATGAGATACTATCTATAAAGTACCTGGCATAGAGTAGGCACTATCTACATGTTAGCTATTATTATATTATCATTATGTAGATATGAATAAAAATAGAGCTTGAGATACATTAAGGAAGCAAGGCACAGTAGATAGAAGTCTGGCCTCAAATTCAAGAAGATCTGGGTTCAGTTCCTGCCTCTGACACATACTGGTCAAATAATTCCCAGTAATCCACTTAACCTCTCAGTGCCCCATGACGATTCTGTAGGATTATAAATAACAGAATAGGTGACTAATTATATTAGTAAAAAGAGAAGGGGGAGTAAGGAAGGGAGAAAGAGAGAGAAGAGAGAGAGACAGAGAGGAGAGAGACAGAGGCAGAGAGAGGCAAACAGACAGAGAGACAGAGAGAGAAAGAGAGAGAGGGCACAAGAAAAAAGCACATAGATGCTAAAGATGGACTATGAATTGAGCTATTGTGAAATTGCACACTTCTCTGAATGTCCAACTTGATACTACAAAGTCTCATCTTTTTTAAACACCTATATTCTAGTGGTATATGAATGAGAATTACTAAAAACCCCAATCACAGAAGAATCCCAATTACAGATATCCAAAAGGCAATGGAGAGGAGAGAGATGGTGGCATAATAGATATTATCCATAATGACTGGAAAAAGAGGTGAGGCAATCAGTAGTAAAAGGGAAGGAAAATTGATGGAAAGCCTAAGAAATATTTATGGGTCCATAAAATATTAAAAGAATCAGAGAATGGTCACTATCATACTAGATAGTATCTCTATAGAAGATTTATGGGAAGACATAGGTTCAATGTAAGTAGATGTGGAGGAGTGACCTGCACCAGGAGGAGTACTCAGACCACTGAAATCATGGGTATATTTGTACATTGGAAGTGCTCACTTTGACATTGTATCTAGTTCAGACTATACTCTTTTATTGTATTTAAATGTATATTATATACAGATTTATGGGTAGTCTACCATTTAGGCCAAGATTTTTAAACATTTTGCGTGTGTCATGGAATCCTTTGGCCACTGGGTGAAGCCTGTTTCTCAGAAAAATGTTCATCAATGCATAAAATAAAATAAATATTACAAAAGAAACCAATTATATTGAACAATTATCAAAAATACTTTTAAAATACAGGTTGTGGAACTTTAGGTCAAGAACCCTTAATTCTAGTCCAGGTCCTTATTTTTATAGATGAAGAACTTAAATCCTAGGAGACTGAGATATTTGTGCAAAATAAAAAAGTTAGTCAGTGACATCTGGGATTATAACCCAGATATTCTGTTTTATAGATAATGACCCTTCCATTATGACACAATCCCTCAACAAGTCCCCTCCATATTCCTTCTGACTTCCATAAACTCATTGTCTATTGTAAGACATAGGTAGGTACATTCCCTGATGCCTATTATTTTTCTCCCTGGAAATACTTCAAGGCAACATGCAAAGATATGAGAATATCATTATTCTCTGATATAACTTCAGTCCGCTTAGGCTCACATATCTACCTATTCAAATCTCACTCAGTAACAAGTGAGAAGAAATTACTATTAAGCAAACAGATAAAAAAACCATTGTAAATGGATCATATATTTACATGAACCAAATCATTGTTGAATCAGTTAAAGAAATCTGGCAAAATAAAGACTGGTAAAGATGATATATGCAGCATCATATCTTTCCTTGAACATCCAGAAAAGAAGTTTTGGTGTTAGAGCAAGAAAGTGAGGTATAAAATGGTAGGGGTAGATATAGCTGTTTTGGGTAGATGTTCTATTTTGGAACTAATGTTAATACATGAATGATCTGCACTGATTGACCTACTAAGCAACAGGGCCAGGCTTTGAACCCAGAACTTCCTGACTTTAAGATGAACATGCTAGCCAGTATGCTATGCTGTCTCTGACTGGGAAATGAAAGTTTGTTTAAACCATGTATAAAAAGAATTGTACTTTTTCCCTTTAAATGAATTGCTTTCTGCTTACAAGCCAGCATGCAGACTTTGAGAGTGTTGAGACTCTGCATGTAACTAGCCCCTCATTCAATGTATCATGGGTTTTTTAATAGCCCATTGTTTAATTCATGTGCCCTTGACAGAGGTAAACTATTCCTTTATCTACAGGCCCTTCCTCCCCTTGACCTCTCTCTCCTCTCCCACCCTGATCTCCAAACCAGACTTCATAAATAACATCTTCAGAAAATTTAGGGTTGCATCTCATTCAATTCAATATAAAATATCTTACTGTATTTATAGTACTATACTAAGTGCTGCAATGAATCCAAAAGGTATATAGATGTAGCTAAAGATGTGGATGTATATTTAACATGGTTCTTGTCATCAAGGCTCTTACAATCTATGGTGAGAGATATATTCATACAAAACAATAGAACAAGAAAGAATTCAGCATTTGATATGTTTTATAATTGTTTATTTGCATATATTCAGGTACCAACAATATATGCTGTCAAAATAAGTTCTGTGGACAATTAGGAGGAAAAGGATTATATCTGTAGTTATCATGGAAGAGGTGGTGCTAAAGATGGACCTGAAAAGATGGACTTGTGGGAGCATAAGCAAGTCACTATACTTAGCCATTTGAGTCTAAGGTTTCCCATCCATAAAATGGGAATAATAATGTCTATAGTCCCTACCTTAAAGAGTTGTCATGTGAGCTAGAGGAAATCATATATGCAAAGCACTTGGTAATAAAAACACTGTATGTGTCAGCTATTACTATTCTGGTTAGGATGTGGATTGGCAAAATAAAGAGGAGAGGGATAGAAGGATTTATCATTTAGCATCAACCAAAACATGAAGAATTATTTTGTTTTCCTTTAGAATTCAAGGGAAAGTAGGCCATGTGTTTCTGCTTCTTTTATGCAATCAAATTACCAGCTCATTGTTTGGGGAGAGCTGTTGGGCCAGGGAGCCCCATGTACTTCTCAGAAGATTTTGTCCTTTGAAAGAAGCTGTCCTGATTTGTCAATGTCAATGAAACATATCACACAATATTCAAGTTTAAGACTCATTGGGACAGAAACCATTTTCCTTTTCTCATCCCTGCAAGGATGCATGTAATTGCCAATGAGAGCTGTAGCAGCCCAGAGGCTGATCCATTCTCCCATTGTTTTCAATTGTCAAGACCTTTCTCATTCCATATCTTTTTTTTTATTTTTTGGTTTTTGGCTGGGCAATGGGGGTTAAGTGACTTGCCCAGGGTCACACAGCTAGTAAGTGTCAAGTGTCCGAGGCCGGATTTGAACTCAAGTACTCCTGAATCCAGTGCCGGTGCTTTATCCACTGCGCCACCTAGCCGCCCCTCTCATTCCATATCTTAATAGCTTTGACTTATGCTAGATAGTTTGTAACATGGATCACCCCACTTGGCCAAAAAACAAAAATGATGTAACAGAAGATAGTAATACTTGTGGCTCTGATGCTTTCTTTGGAAATATATCATTGAGACCCAACCTTAGAACTCAGTGTTTATGAATGCATGGAAATGTTGGAATTTGTTTCTGCCTTGCAAATACTTTTGGCCACATGGAATAGTATTTAGAGCATCCAGTGAACAAACTTCTTGACACTAATCAAATATCATAAATGAATGAGGATTCCCTATCAACTTTAATTTGTGGAGGGGAAAAGTGCCTCCAACAGACCCCAAGTCTCACTAGGAAGTTAGATTTAGCTTGAGGGCTTTTCTTCACTTCATCAACCTGAGTCTTATTTTTTTTAACAAAAGTATCCCCAAAGGGACGTATTTTTTCCAAACCAGAGAGAAGAAAAAGTGGGGGTGGGAAAAGTCACAATGGTTAAAGGGAGTCTAAAATTGGCCTAAATACAGGCTGCCTTAACATATGGGTTGCTCCCATATTTTCCTCTACTATGCTCTAAGAAGTCATTATTACAGTCAATTCAATGTAAGTTTATTAGCTTCATATACACAAGACTTTTCTGAGGATATGGAGATTAAGAGTGATGGCATCAATAATATGCTAGCATTTTATATAGCACTTTAATGTTTGCAAAGCACTTTCATTTTATCCTCACAAAAACCCTGGTAGGGAGGTAGGTACTGTTATTATCCCCATTTTACAGATGAGGAAGCTGAATTAAATAGAGGCTAAAATAATCTGTCCAGGGTTACAAAGCTAGCAAGTGGGGAAGGAACTCGATCTTCCCAACACCAGGTCCAGCACCCTAGCCACTATACTACCTAGCAAATTGCCTTCAGGAAATGCATAGTCTACTGGAACAGTGCAAAGTATGTACAGATAAATGTCCATACAAGGTTGTAAGTGATAGGGCGAGAAGAGAGTTCCAGACAAAGTGATGTAGAAAAACGTGAGGAGGAAAAGGATGCTTCACCTGGGGAGTAAAGAGAAGTAGGCAGGAATCAGGGAGGGCTTCATGGAGAGAAATGACTTTTATACTGTAGCCCTTCAGGAACTTTCCACCTTTGAGATACAAAAGGACTTGTGAAGTGTACTTCTTCTATAAATCCTTATCTGAAAGGCCTGGGAAGAGTATGAGCAAGTCTAAGATTATTTGCCTGTCTAGTTTGAATGGTAGAGATGAAGCTTTTTGTGAAGCCTGCCTCAATGAGAATGTTCCAGTTACCTCTTTTCATTTTGGTGTCACTGTTGACATTTTGTAGCTGCGTGTGTCCTTGTTGTCTCTTGTTGACCCTAAATTCTTGTTGCATGACCATGAATGGAAATTTTGGGTGGTTGTGCTGTTCATTGATTGAGTTGTTTTGTTCTTTTGTGTGTTGGTTTTTTGGCATGAAAATAGTGAATTTGCATACTCTTGTTCTTGGATCGGTACAGTTCCTTACCTTCCTTCTTTTTCCCCCTTTCCTTTCTCTCCATCTCTTTTTTGGACCTCCATTACCAGGACCAAGCACCACCTGCCAGGAAGATTCATGTGCCAACCAAGTGTCTGCATGCAGCAATGGGAAGGTTTCACCTGTGGACTGTTCCATGACCTCCTACTCTGGGAATCAATTGCAATGACCGTGAGTACAATCCTTTCATGCCTAGAGGTTTGGGGAGGGGTAGAAAAACCTGGAAGAAGGTTTAATGGAAAAAATATCATGAAGGTGATTACATTCTCTAAACTTAAAGCAATACGAGTTTCTCTTTAAATTCTTCATTTGATACATACCTGGAAAGCAAAGAGAACACTCCTTAACTGGAAATACTAGGGTAGGTTTTTCTATTAAAGAAATTAATATAATTATTTTTTCCTATCTAGTTTCCTTCTTGCTTGCATCAATGATTTTTAATGTAATTTTCATGATCATGGAATAAATATCTTTGCCTCCCCCCATTGGCAGAATCTTGTATCTTAACAGGACATTTGTGTCTTACAGTGTTTGGCTTACCATAAAACTAAACTATCTGGATAATTTCTTTTAGAATGTTTCATTGACTCTGTAAACAGGATAACTAAGGGATGTTCCAGTTTTCTAGGATGGACTAGATACTCAGAAATCTTGTGGCTTTATCAAATGATGCAGGTCTTTAGTTATCTTTTCTGCTTTGTTCAGAGAGAGAGAAGTGTATATTATTTTCGTGTATAAATTTCAGCAGCTACCTGAGTATAAGAAAGTGAAAATGCTAATTATCTAATTATAGTTTTGTACCAAAGGCTAGACTCAGTAATCTTGTTTCATACTGGAGATTCCTATTTAAATTATCTTTCTTCGATTGCTAAATTCAAAACCCTAAACCAACATCAGTTAACTAAGAAAGGGCATCATTATGGTAGAAATGGTTATAAACAAAAACAGTAGATACATAGATAGATGGGTAGATATAAATATAACAATATATCTTCACATATATTTCTATATCTATATTGATATCTATCATCTATGTTAGTTATAAATTGACAGATAATAGAAGAAAAAGAAGGGAAGGAAGAAAAAAGACATATATTGAATTTGTTACTAATATTTGTGGACTTTATCTACTTCTCTATGCTCTCCACCTCTATCTCTATCTCTATCACCTATCTATCACTCTATCATCTATCTATCTATCCATCTATCTATCTATCTAAGTGTTTTTTAGTCCAATGAGTACAATTAAGGTTCATAGATCATCTTCCTTGCCTACCTAATTAAGGAAAATTACTTCACAAAAGTTCTAAGCATCGGGGCAGCTAGGTGGTACAGTGGATAAAGCACTGGCCTTGGATTCAGGAGTACTTGAGTTCAAATTCCAGCCTCAGACACTTGGACACTTACTAGCTGTGTGACCCTGGGCAAGTCACTTAACCCTCATTACCCAGCAAAAAAAAAAATTCTAAGCATCTACCATTAAGTATTTGGGAGAAAAGACCTTACTGTACCTGCTGAGCAGTTATGATTTGATTTCAAAGTCCAGGGTTCTCTTTATATCCAGGACAAATTAAATTACTTCTTGGTTTATTTATAAATGCATGTACTCTATGAACAAAGGCGAGAGCATCCATAGTAATCCAGTGCTTTATTCAGAAAACACCCAGGCATTAATTATATACCGGGTTTATCTCTCCCTGGTGTCCTTATTACTCTGCTATTGTATCATGTGAGATTTTCAGTTCTTCTATATTTATCTGCTTTGGCCCAGTTTTTCTCTGCTGCTGCCTTCCTCTGTTCTTCCTCTCAGTCTCTCCTGATATACTAAGGAGAAACAATTGATGAAGTTGGAAGTACAGAGAAAAAGACCTTGAAACATATTAGGCTGAATATAAACTTGCTATTCTGTAGCCATAATGCATAGGACTTGCGGTCAACCACATTTAGGAGGTCCCCTA
The DNA here is from genome assembly GCF_019393635.1 of Dromiciops gliroides. Taxonomy (NCBI): domain Eukaryota; kingdom Metazoa; phylum Chordata; class Mammalia; order Microbiotheria; family Microbiotheriidae; genus Dromiciops; species Dromiciops gliroides. The sequence continues at coordinate 231,058,865 of NC_057862.1, read as the reverse complement.
CTGGATGCTGGTTACCATTTTATGACGGTTCACAGGTATCAGAGGTCTTCGTTTCTCTTATGGGACTTGAAGGTTGCTTTGAAACTTTGATTCTTTAGGTTAAAGAAAGCCCCCTGGAGTTTGAGGGGAGCATATTGCTTACTCTTTTCTCCCCACTACAATTCTCTGTGCTTTTGTTGGACTCAGACCTAAAAGCATTTTCCCAAAGAACTGAAGCAGATATATACACATAGGTGGGCTTTTCTTACTAGTTAAGAGGTGGGGGTAGGTCTGTGTTGGTGTATATGCATATATATACATATATATATATAATGTATATACCCATATACCTATGTATGCATGTTTATATGTATATGTGGAATATGGAAGAAGCAGAAAGGTAAGTTGTTCCAGTGATGGCAAGGAGGTAGTTCTGTGAAAACTGATCTTTAAAAGGTAAGTGAACTTTTATTCATCTAAAAATGCCTCCCTATAACAATGATAACTTTTCCTAGTGCGAGGCATTCATTGTTTGCCTAAGAATATCCTTCCTTTAGTCATTTTCTCTTTCCTTGGATTTATTCCTACTGCTGCTAAAGTGAAGGTTGTGTTAGTTACTATGAACCTTATGGCTAGCTACAACATGACCTGACCTGGACAAATTCACTGGCAGAGGATGAAAAAGTGATGCTGATGTTAGGAAGAAAATTGGATTGCAGGAGTGGTATTTACTTCCCATTACATAGAAATTTCCTTATGATATCCAGGTTCAAGGACATTGAGTTTTGCTTCCTTTATGGAAATGATTAGACACAATCATGTTGATTTTACTGGAGCTCCACAGCCTATCATTAGTTTTGAAACTTGCTTGCTTGTTGGCCTAAACTTCCCAAGGAAGAATAGTGTGTGGCCTTTTTTATTTTTTAAACAGGCAGGATGACCTAAGAGTAGAATCTCAAACAGATGTGTTTTAATGGTATGGTGTAATGTATGCATAGAATTTAGATATGTAAGTCATGACTGGAAAGTAGGGGAACTGCTTTTCATCAAATGCATTGGAAATTCTATATCCAATGAATGTTATCCTTCAGAGTGTTTGTCTTGGCAGGATTTCCCTTTATTCCACTAATGTTGCTATTGTTGAAAACATATTTTTAACTCCTGTTTTGGAATTGACTTCCATCCAGTTTTAAGCCTCACTAGAAAATCAATTCCATTTCCTTATAGGCATAGCTCACAGACCATTATTTTCTATAGCTATTTGACTCATTAAGAGCTGTAATTTGCTGGTGCCACACATACAAATGTACAGAATATGTAATAGGATATTGAATCTTCTGCCTGCTGTGACATTTACATACTCATTCTCAATAAACCTTTGGTAGCTTAGACTGAATTAGGATTTGCCAAACTTTTGTAGCCTTCAGTATCACCAAGAGCATTAGGGAGAGAAAGAAAATGAGTGCAGAAGGAAAGGAAGTAGAAAAGGAAGAGGGAGAAGAGAAAGAGAAGGAAATAGGGAGTATCAATTGTTACTAATCGTTTCTCTGTTGACTAGAATGACAGCAATAATCTAATGAGAGTTAGTGAATTTTTTCCTGAATATAGGTAGGGATAGAAATGATCTGAGGCTTAGAAAAGGAGTTGCATTGGCCTGTTTGTGAGATTTTTAAACCTAGAGGCCTTCTGAACTGTATACCAGAAGTGATAAATATAGCACATTTGAACTAATAAGAAATTTCTCCAATACTGACTACCTTTTCAGGACAATGATTTTATCCTCAATAAGAGTGAATAAAATTCAAGAAAAAACATTTCTGAGTTTCTATGAGCACTTCCTAGAATTGAAATTTACTTTATAGGGAGACTCTTACTTTAATACTTTAAAAAACAACTAATGGGGAAGGGGACAATAAATTTGTTCCTTCTGTATCATCCTATCGGGTGAGCATCATCTTTAAAAAAATTGCAATTCTTTCTTATAGCATTCCTTCAAATCACTCATGCTATTGTTTTGGCTCTTCTTTTTTTCACTGCTGAATTGAATTGGTGTTTGTCTTGAAGGTTTTTGAGGTATAGTCAGTCAGGTACTGCCCCCCCAAAAATATATTCAGAAATTTCTTCTTGTTAAGTATGAAAGAGATTTGCTTTTCATTTTGGTAATTTTCTTTGAATTGATGTATGATATAATTAATTGTAACTATGAGTGCATTTAATAGGGGAAAAATGACTCAGTTACTGGACAAGGTAAAGAAAGGTATACAAAATGAATGATCCATTAGTTGGGTGTTTGAGGTAAGGAAGGGCAAAGGAAAATGTTTTATGAATTTTGGAACCTAGTAACACAAAGTTCCATCTAGTATTTTACTTATATAGTCTCAATGAGTGATTATTATGCTTTCAAGGATACTGCTAAAAGAATGGATAGAAAAATATCACTTAGTTAAAAAAGATGAATACAAAATGTCTTCATATGTAGAGGTATGTGGTGGCACATTGGATAGCACTGACACTGGAGTCAAAATCCGTCCTCAGACACTTTCTAGCTGTGTGACCCTGGGCAAGTCATATGATCTCAGTTTTCTCTAATGTAAAATGGGGTTAATAACTGCACCTACCTCTCAGGGTTGTTGTGAGACTTAAATGAGATGATATAAAAAATGTTTTGCACAGAGCCTGGTGCTTAGTTGATGTCATATAAATTCTTATTTCCATTCTCTTTTCTCTCAGATGCCACCTCTGCCACTTACTAAGTGTGGCCTTGGTCAAATAATTTACCTTCATGTGCTTAGGACATTTCTAACATGTCATAGAGGGGTTGGGATTCGTACTTGTAATTGGCCTATTTGCAGAAATCCATTTTTCCCAGGTTTGTCCAATGACTCAATATCCTTCAGATCTTGTACTTGGGCTTCTCCTAAGTTTGACCTTGTCTTTGAAAAACCTTGAACTCCCATTTCATCTGCATTTTAAGCCTAAATAATGAATGAATAACAAATAGCGAACTCTCTGCTTTGTTCTCCTGTGACAAAATTATGGGAAGCCATTATGTTGTCCAGCAAGTGGGAAACCTGATTCAAGGTGTATATTGTCATGCCATGCACCTTGCTAATAATTTCTCCCTCCCTGTACTCTTGGACCTCTGCAGTGCTCTGCAGACTCAAAGTACTTTATCATTTTTAAGCACCTTTTTTAAAAAAGGGGGTAGCTTTAAGCAGTACTTAACAATGCTGTCACCTTTTACGTCACCTGTGGCAACATTTGCCTCATGATTCAGAGTGCTTTACTTTAGGCCTACCTGCAGTTTCTGTCCTCTTGAAAAGCCCACATGGATTGCTTTGTGGCTTATTAGGACCACCATGAAGATTAAGTTTATGACACCTTGCTTTTGTTGGTTAGGAAGAAACAATGGAATCCAGGTCCTTAGCCCTCTTGTAAGCTGCTGTCTTGTGGTAGCTTCGTGGCCAGCAGTTCAGGTCAGGCTACTTGTTTGAGAAATTGCCAGACTGACACTGGTGTGGTAATAATAGATGTTCTTTGCTTGCAACAGATCAATAATGAACAGCTGTGGTTAGAGCAGACAGTGGAGTGTGAAGCACCTTTTCAAACACTTTTGCTGGAGTGGCTGTTAAGCCACTCCGTTATTTATTGATCGGGCCTTTTGCTTTTTATTTATTGTGTAGGTTTATTTTTTTAATGTTGGGTGTAGTATTGATCATAACTGTTAAAACCACATTCCCCATTCAGGATTACAGGAAAAATAAGGGAAAACTACATTAGCATGTGTAAAAAGCACCAACGAAAGCATGTCTATACATGAATATCACTTCTTACACACATGTAGCTACCCAAATTTATATGTCTCTTCCCTTTAGTTCATCTTACACAAAGTGGCTCAATTGCTTTTTGGTAACTACAAATCCGACCATGTCATTCTCCTCCTCAATAAACTCTAGTGCTCCCTATGGCTTCTAGGTTAAAATATACACTCTTCTCTTTGAAACTTAAGCCTTAAACAACCTAATCCAAACATATTTTCCCCAGCATTATTGGATATCCCAATCCTCCCACCTCCTACTCTGTGATTTAGCCAAATTGATCTCTCTATTCCTTAAAAAAAAGGACATTCCTTTCTTGTCTCTGTGCTTTCAAATGGCTGTATGCCATGCCTGTAATATAACCAATTCCCACCTCCACCTCCTAGAATTTGACCCTTCTTTGGTGATACCCCTGGAACATTTCCTTCTGTGTAAAATTTTTCTTATGCCCTCCCTCACACCAACAACTTTTAGGATATTTGCTTCCAAACTACCTTGTATTTATAATCTTTATCTTCATTTTGCATATATCTATAGACATAGTGATAGGAGTGGGATTTGGTCCCACATGGATTGTGAAACTCTACTTATGGCAGGAAGGATGTTCTCCTTGTGAATGGCTTGAAGAGAGGCAGAAATGACATCTCTAGCCTCTTCTCCCTCTACCCTTATCCAAGGGAGACTTTCATCCCTGCCAGGAGGAGAAACAGGAGGTTGGGTACAGTGACCATCACTCTGTTCTCCACAAAGAGACTAGAATTAGATTTATGTGCTCCCTTAAATATTGTTCTTCTATGGGAAGTGAGAGGTAACTAGGTGACATCATGAATAGAGTGCCAGGTCTGGAACCATGAAGATTCATCTACCTGAGTTCAAATCTAGCCTTAGACACATACTAGCTGTGTGCCCCTGGGCAGGTCACTTAATCCTATTTACCTCAGTTCCTGATGTTTAAAATGAGCTGGAGAAGGGAATGGCAAACCACTCCAGTATTTTGTCAGAAGACCCCCAAATAGGGTCATACAGAGTTTGGACATGACTGAAAAACAAGTGAACAACAAAGGGAATGTGATCATTCCATCTAGATTTTGCTTTGTCATTTTGGGGGGAAGAAGGACTCTAAGGTCTATATCTAAGGTTCAAGTCCTTTCTCACCTAATAACTAGTTCCACAATGAGCATAAATAGTGAATAACAAAGAAGCCATTTATCCAAATCACAGCAAAACAGAAATCAGAGGAAGTATACCTAGGAAAATGCATTCCAGACAATACATGAAGAAACTCTCCCATTGGGAGCAAGAAAACTCAATTAAACCAAGAACTAGCACCTTGATCTCCCTCCAAGGGAAACTCCTCAAAATCTCCAGTGTAGCAAGTTGGGGATAGGGACATGATAGAGACTTCCAGCTTCTCTCATGTCTTCACTGTCTTTTTCTTCAGCTTGGTCTCCTTCATCTTTTTATCTAAGCTGAAAACTGACTATGTATGCTATGCTCCAAGAAGACTGACTTGGAGGGAGTCCACCGATTCTGCCCACCCCTCAAACAGGGCAGGGCCTTCATCTCCACCAATAAAGAGAGAGTCCCATAGAAATAAGCTTTGGGGTCAGGGGTTACATATAGATATTTGTTGTTTTCCTTTAGAATACAAACTCCTAAGGGCAGCTAGGTAGCACAGTGGATAAAGCACTGGCCTTGGATTCAGGAGGACCTGAGTTCAAATCTGACTTCAGACACTTGACACTAGCTGTGTGACCCTGGGCAAGTCACTTGACCCTCATTGCCCTGCAAAAAAAAAAAAAAAAGAAAGAAAGAAAGAAAGAAAAGAAAATGTAGTCAGCTTTGTTTTAAAAAAAAAGGATATAAACTCCTTGAGAATAGAGATTATCTTCATATCTACATCTTCAGCTCCTATCATAGTGGCTGGAACATAGTAGGCACTTAGTAAATATTTGTTGATTGGTGGTATTTCTCTATCCCAGGACTACAATCGATCTGTGATTTCCTGAATGTGGTTATTCCCTCCAATAAACACAACTTGCCCATCTGGAGTAATTCTCAACATTTCTCACATTCTTTACAAGGGAGATCACCCCATATGATAGGCGCCTTCCTTCTCTTTTTTTTTTTTTGTTTATTTTTTTGTTTGTTTGTTTTTAGTAAGGCAATTGGGGTTAAGTGACTTGCCCAGGGTCACACAGCTAGTAAGTGTTAAGTGTCTGAGGCCGGACTTGAACTCAGGTACTCCTGAATTCAGGGCCAGTGCTCTATCCACTGCGCCATCTAGCTGCCCCAACCTTCCTTCTCTTAACATCACATGTATATGAAGCATATGAGCTATCTATCCTTTGCTTTTCCTGCCTAACTGAATCACTTTTTTCCTAGTCATGTGTTTATTGGATGGCTTCCTTTATGGCCTCTTTGCCTTCATAATTCTTTTTCCTTTTTCTTTTTTTTTCCAGGACAATGAGGGTTAAGTGACTTGCCCAGGGTCACACAGCTAGTAAGTGTCAAGTGTCTGACACTGAATTTGAACTCAGGTCCTCCTGAATACAGGGCCAGTGCTTTATTCACTGTACCACATAGCTGATCCTCTTCATAATTCTTTGATAGCAATATAAGTAATAATTTCAGAGGATCTCAAGGTACAAAAGACAGGTTTTTAAAATCTGAGTTAAAGTCTACTTTACAAGTAGCCCAATTCACGATTTCTGAATACTGTTTCATATAATAGTTAAATGGAGTTCTGGGCCATTTCCCCCATCACAAACAGATTTGTAAATAATAATATTATATGTAATAGCTATCATTTATACAGAGCTTCAAGGTTTCCATAGTACTTTACAAATAGCTCATTTTATTTTCACAATAACTTGGAAGATCGGTGCTATTGTTGTGCTCATTTTACAGATGAGGAAACTGAGGGAAACTGGTGTTGATTTACCCAAGGTCACAGTGTTGGTAATCTGTGGTCAGATTTGAACTCAAGTGTCCCTGACTTGTGGTCCAGGGCACTTATCTACTACTCTACCAAGTAGTAACCAAGTAGAGTTTCACGATTACATGCCCAGACCAGATCAAAAAACTTGTAGTATTAATAGTGACCTTTTTTCCTATATCAATTAACCACTTGTACCATCTTTTATATGGGAAGATGAAATTCGAGTTCCAAACCAGGATGCCAGGAATATCTCATATCTGACCTTCTGGGTGATAGAACTCTCTTAGTTTTGTATGTTTTTATTATTGTTGTTGAGGGGTATTGGAGAGAGTTGTTATTCTAGGAATAGTTTAGGTATAAGTATTGCTAGACACTTGGTTGCTGTTTTTGTTCAGTCGTTTCAGTCATGTTTGACTCTTTGTGATCCCATTTGTGATTGTCTTGGCTAAAATATTGGAGTGGTTTGCCATTTTCTTCTTTAGCTCATTTTACGGATGAAGAAACTAAGGCAAACATAATTAAATTACTTTCCCAGGGTCACACAGCTAGTAAATGTCTGAGGTCAAATTTGAACTCAGGCCTTCCTGACTCTAGGTCAGACACTGTATCGACTGTGCCACTTAGCTTCCCCATTCCTAGACAGTAGAGACTTATTAACTCTTGGTCCCACTCCATCTATATGGCAGAAGTCACCTTTCTAAGTCAAGGGTTCCTTATATATTCATAATCAGCTCATGTGCTTCAAGGATCACTGCCTTTGTTAGCTTTTTTAGCTATAAAATTATACTGCTAACTCTTAAGCTTGTATTTCCCTAAAACCCAGAGATCTTTTTTTTTTCCTAGACAAACTAATGGCTATCTATGCCCCACCTATTTTATACTTGTAAAGTCGATTTTTATAACCAAATGTAAGACTACATTTAGTCAATAAATATTTTTTCAGCACCTACTATGTGCCAGGCACTGTGCAAATGGCAAAAGACATTACCTACCCTTGAGGACCCTTATGAGGGATGATAATACATCATAAAAAGAAATATTTATCACTACCGAATTTCATCTTGTTAGATTCAGGCCAATATTCAAGCTTATCAAGATCCTTTCGGATTCTGACTATGTCATCTACTGTGTTAGCTATCCTTCCCATCTTTATTGCATCTGTAAATTTGATGAGCATACCATGTGTGCTTTTGTCTACTAGATCTTTTTGGTCAATGATTCCCTTGCCAAAGGTTTGCCAGTCATCTCTTTAATGACAAATTCTAGAACTTTCTAAGGAATTGAAACCAACTTCACTGTCTTACAGTTTGCAGCCTCTGTTCTAATTTCTATTTTTTGAAAATTTGGACATTTACTCTTTTCCAATATTGTGACAGCTCTCCCATGATCTTTCAAATATCACTTAAAGTGGTTCAGCATTCACATCTGCCAGTTCTTTCAGGACCCAAGGATGTAGTTCATCTAAGCCAGGTGACTTGAATTCATCAAGGGCAGCTAGTTCTCATACTATCTCCTTAATTATCTTAATTGTCAACTCCCTGTTAACCATCTCTGTTCTGTCACTTCCAGTATAAAGGTCATTTTTCTTTGAGCAATTCTGCCTTGTCCCAATTGTCAGTTATCAACCCATATACCAAACAAAGGTCTGATCCCTTTTCTCCAAAATATAGTTTAAAATAAACACACAAACCCTTTCTGTTGTCCTTAGCTTTCCTCCTGAGAAAAGCTTTTCCTCCTTCTGTCACCTAGCCTATTTTCCATACTCTGTATATGTCTTTTCTTTTTAACCTAAGTTGGTTGGTAAGTTACCCATATATCCACACTGGTCTCCAAACAAATTCCAATTTTCCTCTTCACTGTAGTTATTCCCCTTTGTGGAAATGAGTATTTCCCATCCCTGCAGGGCAGGTGTCCCCTGATACATTTTGGATCATGGCATGCTGTCTATCAGTTATTCTGATATCTTTGCTTTGAACCCTTTGCATCCTGCTCTCCTAAAACCTAGGGTGTGTGTCAGAGTATGCTCAGGTTTCCTCTCTATTGTCACGTACTTTATGATATAGTGTCCACTTCCTCCATGGTTCCCATCCTTCAACCCCAACAACCAATTCCTCCCCACTGGATCTAGTTGCTATGCCTTTTGAAGGATGAAATTATCACTGAGAAGCTTAGTAGTTTATAGCTGCTCTGTATTTGGCCAAAAAAAGAGCTCTATCAGATGTCTGGATAATTAAAGTCCCTTTTTACTTTTATATAATGCCTCTGTGTCAAACATGATTTGTTTCCCAAAAACCTCATCTATTTCCTCTTTCTGTCCAAGTGGCTTATAGAACACTTCAATCACAAAAATCACTTCTGTTTTTCCTTCCTTTCAGTTTCATCTAACTACTCTCCAAGTTCAGCACTTTATCTGTCTTCCTGAATATATAAACCATATAAATCCTGCTCCCATATATTTGCATACAATACAACATAATTATATATAATATAATATCACTAATATTTAAATTATTAGAACATTCAGGTCTAACCACTCTTGCTTATAATGAATGTTGCATTAGTTTTCAGAGTCATCAAAACAAATACTCAAAGTTTGACTAAACACTTTCTAATTAATTCATTGTCTTGTTAATTCTACTTAAGCCAGTTACTAGAGTTTCATGATTTCACCAAATGAGAAAATATATTCAAAGTTCTTTTTAAAACACTATATAAAATTATGGAATTTGTAACTGCAAGGGTGCTTAGATGGAATCTAATACAAGTCCCTTTCCTACACTATATTCCCTCCATTTTGAAGATGAAGAGACCGATGTCAACAGCAAGGAGGTATTCTACACAAAGTCACATAGGCACCAACTCTGAACTATCATTATGACCAAATTAAATTTTTTTCACCCTAGACACTACAAAGAAAGCTTCTAATAAGATTGAGGATGTATTTGTAATTTGTTTTCCACAGGGGCAACTCCTATAAGAGAGAGGGGAGAAGTGTTAGTGACTAGAAACATGTGGTAACAATTGGAACTATAGTTTCAGATAAAGAATTACTCTATCCTTGTCTGGGCTTATTATGGGTTGTTGGAATTTGTGACCTCCTGAGTTTCATTTTTAGCCATCTCCAGCTTGATTTACTTGTAGATCTTTATTGCTCATGTTTAATTATGACCATTTGTTTCTAATGTGCCTGGCTGATTACTTATTGATAGTGATGTTAATAACCTACTGAGATTATTGGAGTACAAGAAATAATTTTTGCATATGCTTTGCTAGTCATGTGTTAGTCATATGTTTCTTTGCTTTCTTTAATGTAGCCTTGATCGTTTCCTATAGACTTTCATCCCCAAAGGCAAAGAATACATGAACTGTTTTATCTTGGCCAGAAAAATAGAGTTATTAATAATCATAGTAGCTGACATTTATAGAGCATTTCTTAGAATTGCAGAAGGCTTTGCATACATTGTCCCATTTGTTCTTCACAATACTCTTCTAAGGTAGGTACCAGACACATTGCTATTTCTACTTTATAGATGAGGAAATTGAGGCTCAGAGGTATAATATGACTTGCCCACATTCGTTCAACTAGTAAATACAGAACTGGGATTCAAATCCAAGTCTTCCTGATTCCATATGTACTACTTTCCACTCACTTTACCACAATAGCATAGCTACATTCCCCCATTTCTCTTCACGTTCTTTTAACCCTTATCACTCTATTGTACAACTTCTGAACCCCTAACATATAAATTGAGGGGGGGAAATGAAAGACTGAGCAAACATATTAGGTGTTCTGTGTACCAATAGCCTTTGGGGTGGTTTGTTATCTTATTGTACTTTAAGATTTTGGTGTCTGAAACTTCTATATTTTGATTCTGATAATGTCTCCCTATTCAGTGTTGGGCAGCTCATTCCTTCTTCTCATGTGTCTTTTCTTCTTAGTATAATATTTCCCTTACATGAATGTAGTATGGATTAAATAACATGGCTATAGTGTTTGGGTAATCTTAGTGTAGGGATCTCTTGTGTATCTCTGAGCATATTTGAACTTTAAACATATTGACTGCTTTGGAGTAAGGGCAATATGCCATATTCATGTGGCTTTTGGTTTAAAATATTGCTGCCAATTGTGAAATGCTTCCATCAAAATGAGTCACCATCCCATAGCCATTAAAACTCACTGAACCCTTGGGCAATATTTTATTCGTATTGCTTTTTTATTACAGTTTTCATTTTATAATCTTTAACATTATCTTTAATTTCCTACTTGTACCCTTGGAATATGAGTCTGAAGCCAATTTGTTCCTTGGCAGAATAAGAGGCAGGGTTGGGTTGAATTTGGAAGCCTAAATCATCCAACAAGCCAGAATTCTCACTGGGATTGGGTGAATTTAGGATAAAGCTAAGGGCTGTAGTTCAATGGCTAATTCCTTAGTTTCCAAGAGAATTTTAACAATCTAGCCGTGTTATATGCAGTGAGTAGAACTACCATATAATGAACCAATGTAATTGTTCAGTTTCCTTATGTATTGTAGGGGTTAAAGGACAGTTGACCTATTGTGGACACCAGAAGCTATGCACTTACTTAGTGAATCAGTCTTTAGGAGAGAAGGAAGTAGCTCCTTAAACTGGTAATTTTGAAAAAAAAAAACCTTTTGAAAACACATAGAATTTAGTTTTTGAAACCATAAAGATCAACAAAGTAAAATAAATAGAATTATCCCTTCTGTATTCCAAGTATTTAAGCTTCAAATGGCCTTTCTTGACTTATTTTCCCCTTCTAGATTGGCCTTATGTTAATTTATCCTTCTGGGCATAAATGAATGTGTCAAATGTTAGTTAAAAAGGGCCACAAGTTCCCTGGGAATGGCTGGGGACTATACCTGTGAGGGATGGTATAGATATCCAGAAAATTCAATGCCTTTCAACATTTTTTTAGAGATTATATACCAGAGTTCAAAGTTAACATGGCTTCTGAAGTTGGCCTTGCATTTGTGGCTTGTGAGCATTATTACCAGCTCCCAGAATTCCATTTCTGAGAATCCTGGAATTTCCCCCTAAGCCAGGCATCTTCTTGACAAGGAAGTGGGCATTTTTCCATGTGAGACTTATAATAAGGAGACATGTGTCCAAGGAATGCTTTCTTTTCTCTCTGAGTGCAATTGGAAATTTTATTGTTGCTGTTTGTCTTTTTCTCTCACACATTCTTGACAGGAATCATCTGTGTATAAGGCTGCATCCACATACCTAATGATTTTTAAGTGGGTTGTTTTGGCCGTTTGCTCACTTAAGTTATGATGGAAAATAACCACTTTAGGAAAATCTCCAGTATCTTTTTTCTGTGTCATGCTCATACAAGAAGATATGGAGTACTTCACATGATGAGATTTCTCTAAAATTAAGAAGTATAATGAAGTATAGGTGATAAGTATTTCTATGGCTTCGGTTGAGGAAATGGAAAACCTTTGATGCTATAGATTCTGAGAAATATAAAACATGCAGATACCATGAAATTCATACAACTTGGGTGAGATTTTTCTTTTGTATGATTTTAAAGGGCTATTCAACTAAATTGCGTTTCCAAAATTATTCTCAGGAGGATGAGTAAGAAATGATGGTATCTAGTTTAGGCCTCATTTCCTATCAAGAGTACTACATACTCATTGGAATCAAATTAAATCCAGAACTAGAGTTTACCAAGGCATTTTTATAACCATCATGGTAAAATTTTGTTTTACTTATTCAACAAATGTTTATTGAACATCTGCTATGAGCATCAGTTGGGGGCACTGAGGAGGAATACAAAGATGAATAAAGCAGGATCACTGTTCTCAAACATCTTATGCTCTAATAGAAAAAATAAGATCTGTACATAAGTGTGAATGTTGAACCATCAGATGGCTTCTGATGTTCCTTCCAACTCAATCTCTATGATCTTATGATATGAAGTAACTGTAATAGGAAGAATATGATAAGTCCCATAGGAAAGGTACAAATATCTATGGGGATTCAGAGGAGAGAAAAATGGTGGGATTAGGGTGAGCTTGATAGAGGAGATGGCATTTGAATTACATACTGAGGTACGGATAAACACAGAATGGAGATCAAAGTGCACTGCAAATGAAGGGAATAGCATGTATTTTAGTTTATTTCATTATTATTAAAATAATAATAACCAACATTTACATAGTGCCTTAAGTTTTGCAAAGTGTTTTAACTATATTATTTCATTTGATATTTACAACAACCTTGTGAAGTATTATTATTATTATCTGAATTTTACAGAGGAAAAAATTGAGGCTTAGAGAGGGTAAGTGATTTACCAGGGTCTTAGAACTATTAAGTGTCTGGAGGTGGAATTTGAACTTAGGTCTTTCTGACTTATTTCCATCATCCTATCTATTGCATTCTTTGTCTGTTTGTACAGCCACTTTTAAAGTTCCCTTAAAAAATAATTTTGCCTCCCAGTGCATTTGTTTCAGATTTTCCTAGAGTGATAGAGGTTTAGTTTCATCTCAGGTAATCAATTGGCAAGCAGGTACATCCCTGTAATCATAAGGCTGACATGCCTGCATGGGTCACAGATCAACCATTTAGCCATATTGGAGGTCAGTTGGCAGGAGGTATCTTCTGTCCATCTGGGTCCTGAGTTTGGCTGATTTTTCTTCTCTGAAGAAGAGCATTGGCAGGGAAGTGTCATTTTCATGTCTTTTAAAAGAATATAATCTCTCACTTTTATCCTACTACCAGTTCCCATATGGTCACATCACACTGGCACTGAAGAAGAAAACTAATCACAACTTGTATCCATGGCCTGGTACAGGGAAAAGTTCCTTCAAAATGGGACCAGAAATCAGTCACATGTATTTATATTTATGGGCCTTTTGTCACAGGGATAAGAATAAAAAGTCCAATTCTAGCAGAAATACGAATTCAGTAGGGATGGGAAAAAAAACATAATTTTTCCCAAGGGACAATATTTGTTTTTTTTTTCCAGGTTGGTTGTATCTATCTTTCAAAACATACAATGAATATATATGTATTTTATATATTTGACTTATTTAAATACCCTTTGGATTAATTCCATGTATTTTCCATTTGTATAAAAGTAATAAACAGTAAACCCAGCTATAGCCAAGTCTTATAGCTATTTCCCAGTGTGGGGTAACAATTTGCTTTTGGTTATTTCATTTCCTTAGAGATACATGGATATAGTCTTAATCTTTTTAAACCTGCATATTCTATTTGTAGATTATTTTGGTCACTGATTTTTCATTCATATTGTTAAGGGTAAGGCACTATAGGGGAAATGAAAATATAAACACAGATGGTACCCCTTTTTGATTAATGTAATACTAAGAAACAGAATCATAGAGTTAGAACTAGAAAGAACATTAGGGACATTTGCTCTCATTCTCTCATTTTACAGATGAAGAAACAAAGAACCAGAGAAGTTATGTGATTTGTCCAAGATCACACAGGTAAAAAAAAGTGACAGAAGGAAGACTTGAACCCACATCCTCTTACTAAAATTCGCCAATGTGCCACACTATCTTCTAGTAGTACTGCAAAACCACTACTATCCCAAAGTCTGATCTTTGATTCTTTTCTACATATATTGAAGGAAATGCAGAAATGTGACAAATATATAAATTTATGTTGCTTGATTATGCCTACTTGTTACAAGAAATTTTTTTTCTTTTTTTTCTTTGGGGAGATAATTTGGAAGAGAAAGGAGAACTAGCATTAGGGTTATAAAAATAAGATGAAAAGAAAGAAAAGCAATTCATTAAAATATTTTTTAATTAATATAAGAGAACAGAAGAAAGTTCAGAAGGAAACACAGACAAGGACAGTTTTGAAAGTAACATGTTGGATTATTACATATTTTTGAGTAAATTGTATATAATAGAGATTCATGTTTCTCTTCTGCTTTGTATATGGAAGTTTTCTTTTCTTTTTTGGAGATGTTGGTTAAATTCAGATTTTTTTCAAAAATGAAAATAATGATGGTTTGAGAAGTTACCATAAAAATGGAGTGGCGGGCAGCTAGGTGGCACAGTAGATAAAGCACCAGCCCTGGATTCAGGAGGACCTGAATTCAAATCCAGCCTCAGATGCTTGACACTTATTAGTTGTGTGACCCTGGGCAAATCACTTAATCCGCATTGCCCTGCAAAAACAAAACAAAACAAAACAAAACAATGGAAAGTGTATCTCCCGATTCCTTTTGACCTGTGCTCCATTCTAGTATTTCTAGCTGCCTATAGGGCAAGTCTCATTGCTGTCTCATAATCTGAATGTCCAAAATTGAATTAGCTATATTCAGACTTAAATGGCATATTATGGATACGGCTTGAATACAGAAAACTAACTACTAGTGAATTTCAGTCATTTGCCATGTGTAAACCTGAAAGGCCTCAGAAACAACTTTGTAGTCTTAAAATTCCCACTTGCCATTGCTACCTAAAAACTTGGCTAACTGGTCTTAAGTTAATGAAATTTTTCATTTTATTTTCAGAACAGCTGCAAGATAGTAAAATAATAACATTTAACCATCACAGAAGGCTACTTATAGAGTTTAGTTTCATAATCAGTCCCAAAATCATTATGAACATGAGAATATAAAGACAGAACCAGACAATCTTCTCTTTATGGTCCTTTTTTTTTCTTTTTCTTTTCTTTTCTTTTCTTTTTTTTCTTGTTTGTACATTTGTTTGCTTTTTAGCATGGAGCCAGATGAAATGAAGAACACGGTGTTTTGACCCCTTTTTGAAATGTCACAGTCGACAGAGGAATTACATAGGTAGAGAGAAACAGGGTACCAGGGGGGAAGATTCTTCTTGTTCATTACCAGAGCTGTCTAATATGCTAATTATTGCTTGTCATTTAGAAGGTGACTGCATATGGATCTCTGGTGGAGTTTAACTGAATGTAGATCTGAGACTCTGTAACATCACATGCCCAGGAGTCTTACATAATAGGTCCAGCTGTTGAACACTGGGGGATTAGACAAAAATCTTAACCATAGTTATTTAGATAATCAGCCCCAAGGGGCAAATCACAGGGAGCTGTTTGATACCTGTGAAGCAGATCATACAGATGGATGGATGATGTCTGACTACTGGATGTGTTTCAAAGGAGGTGGGGGTCTCCTGAAAGACATTTTCTTTTTCTTACAAGCTGAACATTCTGAGAACACTTTGTACATGGAGTAGCCCCTCAAGACTGCAGCAAGGTGTTATGTGGAATAGTATTTTGCACAAAGAGAAAAAGATCAGTTACTTTAGGCATGGTAATTTTATATGTGTTGCAGGTCAGTCTACTGTTTATGTTTGACATTTGACAGAAAGGAGTCACTCATAGTCCATCTATGAGAGATTTACTTTGCCAAAACAGGGGAAGGATATTATACAAGGACATTCAGGGAGGATGCAGCCTTTATTCAGTTGAACAGATCTCCTGCTTCTGAGTTGTTCATCATGTTCCAAAGGTCAAGCATCAGGAAGGAAGGAGCTTTTAGTTTTGTGACCCAACTAAGTTTCAAAGGTGCCTTTTTAAAAATGTATTTATTTTTGGCATGGCAATGAGAGTTAAATAACTTGCCCAGGGTCACACAGCTAGTAAGTGTCAAGTGTCTGAGGCTGAATTTGAACTCAGGTCCTCCTGAATCCAGGGCTGGTGCTTTATCTTCTGTGCCACCTCGCTGCCCTCAAAATGTGCCTTTAAAGGAGCCCAGTTTACATAATAGAGTACTATTGTAGATATTCTTTCAACCATAATAAATAAAGTGTCTCACTTGGAAATTATCTCACTCCCTTTTATTTATTAACTCAAAAAAAAGAAGCAGAGCTGGGAGGAACACACCAAGAGGAAGTCCTAGGAATCTTTCACCAACGGGAGAAGGGGTTTGCAGGAACCAAGGAATGTTCCAGGGTGAGGAGTTTGGCAGAATGTTGTTTCAGGTAGAAAAGGCCACAAACATAGAAGAAATTCTAGGGTGAGAAATCCAGAGAGTCAGAAGGACAACCTGGAGAACAAAGTTATAACTTACGATATTATGACATCCTGGATTTTCTCATTTCCTTTTGATGATATGTGTTTGGAACTGGTGGATGGAGAGCAGAGAGTGAAGGAAGCATTAACCAGTCGAAACAAGTAGGGGAAATGGCTGTGTGTGTGTGTGTGTGTGCGTGTGTGTGTGTGTGTATGTTTGTGTTCATGGGTTAGGACTACACTGAAAAAATCTTATATACCATCTCAATAATTTTTTTCAGTGGTATGTATAGATTGGAGATTTTGGAAAAGTATTTCATTTATCTGATCTCTGAAAGAGAATAGTAATCCACATTCAGATGACACCATAACTCCTTTTATCCTTTTTCTTGACTGAGTTTCAAAATAATCCCACTCAGAAACAACTTCTATTCTTTAATCTTTCAATTCTTATGATAACCTCTATTTCCTTTCTTTATGGAAAAAATAATGCCCTATTAGGCAAGACAAAAGCATCTATCCCAGGCTTCTGTCTTTCACAGTGACATCAAGGGTATACTGTGGATGAACATAAATATGTTTTTATTTTATCCTCAGAACATTATAAATGATAATATCCCTAATTATGCTCACATTCCCTTTATAAAATAGCCCTGTGAGAGAGGCCTATCCTTGAACCTATTTATATTTTTAAAATTTGTGTTAGATGAGGATAACAAATTTTAGAAGTTTAATGCAATCTATATAAATTATTTGCATATATAAGATAATCACAGGTAATCATAAGTTGAATACCCATGGGAAAACGCTAGTTTCTCCCTAAAACTACATAATTTAAACTCTACAGTGGCACTCTAGCTTTAGGTTTCCAGGATTTGATGAAGTAATAAGTGTTATGAATATTGCCCCAAGGAAGGGACTTAGGGTCCAATTTGATTCCCTTTCAGATTTAGCAACTCCCAGTTACTATATATGAGCCATATACTGTAGAAGAGAGTGCCCAACAGAGAATAGAGGTGAGCTCAGTAAAACTGGTAAACCTTCCTCAAGAGAGAGAATAATATTTAATGGGAACTAACAAGCACATGGACTTTGGGAAAAATTTCAGGATCAATATGAATATGTAAATCTATTAAAATGGTGTTTAATAGATTAAAACAAATTATTAACAAAATTAAAGATATATTCCTACAACTATTCCTGCAAAATTAATTAATTGAACTGAATACTTCAATGGATCTGTGATCTCTTCAATGTGAGTATTCCCAGAAATGTAACTAGGGTGGGATGATCAGGGCTTTGTCCCAGGGCGCTATTCGGAGTTTTTTCTCAAAAGGACATGTACCCTACTGCTTCCAAAGTCCAAAAACAAGAAGGAAAGGGAAAGAAAATTGAGAGATCAGGATCAAGATATCATCAGGTCACTGTAGTGACAGGGAGAGGATAGAGAATAAGATGTGTGTAAATCACTGGTTTAGTAATGAGACAGAGGAAAGAGAAAGTTGTGGCTCATTCTGGTCAACAGCGTGGCAGAGAGGCTAAGGGAAACTCACAGTGAGACTAAGCTAGGATAAGATTGCAGATGCAGGCCTGGTTGTGAACAAAAGAGAACTGGAGAGAAGTCATTATTTCATTCTACTTAAATCAAGGAATATTCTTTAAGATAAGAGGCAACTAGGTTCCATAGGGCATAGAGCACTGGATCTAGAGTTAGGAAATCCTGGGTTCAATTTTAGCCTCAGGCATTTATTAATTTAACCCTGGGCAAGACATTTAACTTCACTTGCTTTCAGTTTTCTCCTCTGTAAAATGAAGATGATCATAATAGTAGCTGCCTCCCAGGGTTTTTGTGAAGATTAAAGAAGATAGTATTTATAAAAGACTTTGCAAACCTTAAATTGCTATTTAAATGCTAGCTATTATCAAATACCTACTATGTGGAAAGGTACTGTAAAAGAACCACCTTAGCCCTCAAAGAATTTGCATCCTACCTACGTATATCCTTCTGTTTAGTTTCTATCAATCTGTATCTTTCTCACTACTTTCAAACTAATCAAATCACAGGTAAGAAAGCCTGGCCAAAATAAATACATGCATACATACGTACATACATACAAAATGCATTTTCAAATTTTACTTTTCTCTCGCTAGCATCTAAATATCTTATTCCTCAATTCTTTCTAAGGGCTGGGAGCAAAATCACATGTGAATCCCAAGCTCTGTTCTAGTTATAATGGCCATCAGTTTCACTTTGGACACTCTATAACATTTTTAAAAGATTGGCCAGTTTAGAACTGAGGGAACCTTGCCATGTATTAACAAAAAGTAGCCTCTTTCATATAGTCCTTTCATCTATATCACTTTTCCTTATCCCAGTATCTATTACTTTGGCAGTTATCTGGAGAAAAAGAATGAAGTCTTATATTCCCCTATACACATCAACCACTCCAATAGCTAGAAGACAAGGAATTATTAATTGACAGAATTATCACAGAAAGCTAAGCAGTGAGTTCCTATATTTTGGTATGAGCCAATTTTACCTTATTCATAATTTTATAAATCTTCAATAGTCTTTCCTACCTCTGGTGATAGCCCCTCCAGTTGTAGCTTTACCTTTTCCAAAGAATGGGTAGTTTCTCAGGGTCTCTTCCTATGGGACTTGGTGTCTCAGGGTCTCCTCTACTCTTCATTTGAATTTGCTTCATTTATTTTTGTATTTATGGCGACATTCTGAATTAAGGTTGGTTTAAGGGTACATTTCATGCTGCTTCTCTAAGGGATGTTTTGTGTTGGTTACAACTTTGGGTACTCCAACTGCTGATCAAGATTGAAATGTATCTATGCTTTGTCATGCTATCCAAGTCTTGTTTGCGTTCTCCCATGCATGATACTCAGATATTCAAATCTGTAATTTCTTTGGTGTGAATATTCTTTTCAGTGAGGCATATCATAACCCATCCATTGCTTCTTATTATGTGAAACTTTGTTTCGTCTCTGATATCTGGAAATTGATTTCTTATTTTGCCCCATTAAATAAGTGTATTTTGGGTTAAGAATGGCTGCATTAATCTATCCCTTTTCTGGTGCTTGGGATAGAAAATTTATTCATATACAGGTTTTATGATAGTGAACCATTTGATATTTTTAAAGCTTTAAAAATAACTTCATATACTGTTTAGGACACAAACCTTCAAATTCTTCTGAGCTTGTCAGTAAGTATATTCCCCTTGCTTCTCCACCAAAATTAACAACAACTATAATAATAATTGATGAGGAAAAGAACAAATTCCAGAACTTTCTTTGGTTCAGATGATCACAGTGAGTCATGGAAATTTCTTATGCAAGCCTTAATTAATTAGATATGGCTAGTGATTGTTCAGAAAATCATCCCTTACCACCCAGTTTCAGGCCACCATAGTCTTCCTTTTGTCTTCTAACTAGTCTAGACAGGTTACTCTGGGGATTCATACTTTTTCTTTTTATCTTTCTCTTTGACACAAAATCCAGATTCATACCATAGACATTAAAAAAAAAAGTAAAAAGTCCCCAAAATCATTTTATGAGTCAGGATGTAACTAAACTTATTTCTGTCCTTATTTGCTATTAAATATATATCAAATTCTATTTTCATACTTGGGAGTAAATTTCTGAGGAGTAAATTTCTCTGTTAATTAACATGGAACAGTATAATAGGTGTATATTACATTCCAGGAATAATTGACTTCCCCAGAAAAATACGTTCCTAAATAGAAGTGCTTTTGCCCAGGAAATGTTTAGAAATCTCATTCTATAAATGACAGTTTAGTTTCCAAGGATCAAGTAAAGGCCATTTACAACTGGTACACAGGGATTTGAATGAAACAGTACTAAACTGCAGTGACTTTTTACTTACATGCATGATTAAATCCACTTGTCAGGTCTGGGCAGGAGAGACTCTCCCTTTCTCTAGAAGGTGCTTTGGGAGGTGCTTTGTAGGGGTGGTTGGTTACTCATATTACAGAATACAGAGCAAGGATCATCCATCATTATCAAATGGGAGTATTTCATGTCATCTATCTCCAATGGGGACATTTGTGAAATTCTGTCCTTTCCCCCATTCTTGCTGCTGTGGTTGAAATTTATCTTATAAGCAGAGTGTGGGTTTTTTTTTCCTTTCCAGTCTCTGTTGCTTACTCCCCCTCTACCCCCCACCTCTTCTGAGCAATTTCTGCAGACAGGTGACTGGTTCAACCATCTGTCTCTTTGTTATAAATGCCCATAGTTTCTTTGCTCTGTTCTGCCTTGGAGTTAAATGAAGGCTACCTTTAGTAGAAAACTATATAAACTAATACACAGACACAGACTGCAAGATATTTATATGCTATTAAATTTTTGTAGGCATCTGGGGAGTGAATCCTTCCTGACTCCACTTCAAACAGGCAAATTCCTTGGGGCTCTGCTGATAACTTACATAGAAGTTTATTAAACTGTCCTCAGTGATGAATAATATGAAAAGAGACAGCAGAATAATAGGCCTTCGGCACCATCATTGATATCAAATTCTACGTCTCACTTAGGGTTAATCTAGAAGACTGATAGGCCTTCTTATGCCTCTTTTAGTTGAGATCCACTTCCCTATTAAAATAATTCCTTCTTTTCTTCATTTTTATTAGGTTGTATGATTTGCTTAGAGTCATATGTAAAACACAGTAAGAAAGAAAGACTATTTTTCTTAATTCATTGACTGTGAGTTTGAGCATACTGACCTGACATCCATTTTTACTCAGATCAGTTGGGATTTTCTTATTTAAAACAATAGAACTTCCTTTCTGTGTCCTGAATAGGACGTGTAGTCTTCTTGTGGTGATGCTCTCTGTAAGAAATGAGAATGTCAGTTACTTTCCCAAATATAATGAAATCTGAAAGAAAATCTTTGAAACCTGATTTTGAGATGTTCATTCTTAAAAATTGTGACTGTCAGATATATGAAATATCTGAAGAGGTTATATGTGGAAGAAGGTTTACAAACATTCAGCTTGGCCAGGAGGAACTAGGGCCAGTGAGTTGAAATTGAAAAGAGGCAAAGTTTGGCTTTTGGTAAGGAAAACATGCCTACAAATTATAACTATCTAGAAGGGAAGTGACTGCTCAGGAGGTAATATTCTTTTCATCACTGAGGGTCTCCAAATGCCAGACAGATGAAGGATTGTCAGGGATGTTGAAGAGATTTCTACTTAAGTATATATATTCAAACATATACTATAATATATAGTATATATACTATATTACTAATTAAGTATATATATAAAAACATATAGGGGAAGCTAGGTGGTGCAGTGGATAGAACACTGGCCCTGGAGTCAGGATTACCTGAGTTCAAATCCGGCCTCAGACACTTAACACTTACTAGCTGTGTGACCCTGGGCAAGTCACTTAACCCCAATTGCCTCACTAAAAAAAAAAAACAAAAAAACTCCCAAAAACATATGTGTGTGTTTAAGTAGAAATCTCTTCAACATCCCTGACAACCTGTCATCCGTGAAGATATATATGTATGTATGTATTGAAAATATGTATGTATATGTTGCATACATATATTTGCTACTAAATATATATTTTGTTATGGAAATGCTTTTTTATTCCATAAAATTAAAATAAAATAAAATTTTTAAAGTATATATTGTACTAATGAACCTCTGAGCTACTTTTCCTACTCTGAAATTCAGTGATTAAATAGTCAATAGGGAGAAACTACCTTAGAGGAAGTCTAGGAGTGTGTTAAAGAAAGAACTAAGAGTTAGCCAACAAGGAGACTGACTTGTGATATTATTGACCTTTCAAAAGAGAATTGGTAGAAATCTATAGAAGATGAAGTGTAGATGGCCAGAAATCTCAGCCAATGAGAAATCTACTGCTATAAGAGGATACATGGCAATTAATATTTTCTCCAGATGGTTTTCAACTCACCCATCTCTATTTACGTAGAGGCCTCAAGTGTTTGTGTTAACAGGTTTGGGAGATAATAAAAGGAGTTGTTGTTTGTTCTTTCTTTGTATGTCTGCAGCTAACTCGTTTGGGCATTTATTTTGTGAGACATTTGTAAACTCCCCAGACAGTTGTTTGCTGCATCAATAGGTCTATACTATTTCCTACTGGTACCCACTAGGTGGTGCTTTGGTCTCATAGGTCAATTTCAGATTGTTGGTGTTGAAACCTAGAGTCGAAAGTACCTAAAATTTGTTGCATTCCCCCCCACATACCCCCCCACCCCCGCACGTGCTTGGTACTGTGCTTGGACAGGTCATACATACATCAAAAGGATTAAGACAATTACAAAAATTATTTTAGTTAACTTTGGAGCTACCCCATAACAGTTTCTTTCCATATGGCAAAAGGACCTCTTCCTATTTGCAATTACTAACCCTTCCCTCTTAAAATAAATCAGAACATATTTATTCATTCTTATTGGGAAAGAATATCATAATTTGGAAGTAATTCAATTAGTCTCAGTATATTTTTTTATACAGTATTCTTAGAATGGCATGTGACTGGAACCCATGGTTAACATTGGATGATTGTAACTCCTGTCCAGAGTTTTATTATTGCTAATCTATAACTAAAGCCAAAAATGTTGAGTGCACGTGAGGAAAGAGTAATGTCTCAGTTCTCCAGGATTAATTTTAAGAGAAGAGAAATTAAAAGGATTAAAAGTGGTGCCAAGGGGCAGCTAGGTGGGGCAGTGGATAAAGCTCCGGCCCTGGATTCAGGACTACCTGAGTTCAAATCCGACCTCAGACGCTTGACACTTACTAGCTGTGTGACCCTGGGCAAATCACTTAACCCCAATTGCTTCACAAAAAATAAAAATAAAAAATAAAATAAAATATCTCCTGAAAAAAAAAAGTGGTGCCAAGAGTTTTTTGGATTTAAAATAAATTGACATTGAAAAAAATAGAAATAAAGGAGGATGGAAACTAAAATACTATTGCTCCTATTTCTTCAGGAAAATGAAATCAACAAATATTTATTGAGCATTTCCTATTTGTTCAGTGCTATTAGGAACTATGTAGAATGCCAAAAAACTAAAAGCCCTGCCTCTTACCTTCAAGAAGCTTACAATTTAGTTGTAGAGATAGCATCAATGCAGGCAACATTGACTTAGAGACAGGGATATATTCCAGAAGTTAATTTTTTAAAGTACATCATTTAGAACTTAGAACATATTTTCCTATAGAAATAGCTACCTGCATTTCTACGATGAGGAAAAATAATTCA
This sequence comes from Dromiciops gliroides, assembly GCF_019393635.1. NCBI lineage: Eukaryota > Metazoa > Chordata > Mammalia > Microbiotheria > Microbiotheriidae > Dromiciops > Dromiciops gliroides. Next base: position 231,034,880 of record NC_057862.1, on the reverse strand, counting down.
TCCCTTTCCAGGACAGAACCACATTCAGATTTTTTTTTTTGAATATTCTCTCACCTCCCCTTTTTCACCTTCTTAATACCCAAACATTGGCTAAATACATCAATAAACATATCTGGGACAGACACCACAGAGACACAGTAAATTGAATTGGAGGAAAAGAGTGGGCTAGCTATATTGCATTTCAGAAATTGGATGAGGACAATTTAATGAGGCCCAAATCCCATCTTTTTATCAGTCTCCCAGCAATACTAGATGCTTGCAAATCTTGCCACACCCCAGTTTCCAAAGAATAAAAGTTTCAGAGGATTCAAAGAATAATGCAGAAAGGCAGGATGGATAGAAGTAAACTTCAGCAGAGTGTTTTTCCAGGGAGGTTTATAGACAAGAAGTATAATGAAGGTTATCATAGAGAAAATGTATTATCAAAAGAGGAGGTGGCTGATCATGTATTGAGAGTTAGGATGAATAAGGTAGCTTTAGGGCTACCTTGGTACTGACAACATATAAAAAGGCCTAGAAAAAGACCCTACAGACAATCCTTGAGGGAGATTCAATGGGAGAATATGGACAAGAGTGGACAGTTATTGGGGACACAGTTACTGAAAAGACCACAAAATCCATTCCATGTAGCATTCAACCATGACTCCTTCAGGAGGCTCTAAGTTTCCCAGACAGACCTGACCTGCTCCTAGAGGGGTACCATGATTCATTAATAAACACCTCTTCTCTACTCTGGTTCATCTAAATACCTATCTTCACAAAATTGCTGACTTTATCTATCTTAGCCAGACGGATTAAATAAACTGGAATGAGAAGATGATTGTTTTGTTTTGTTTTCCCAAGGAAGAAAGCAATCTGATTTAACTTATTTATATTAATATAACATTAATTGTTAAAAATAATTCCTTAACTCTCCCAGAGGTATTTGTATTTTTTAAGCTGACTGTTTTTAAGCCAAGAGAATATTTAGTTTTTAAATTTCAAGCAGTGCAACAACCTAAAGTGACAAAAAAATGATAGGCAATGTGGTAAAGAGAGTAGTTCTGTGTCAATTTCTTTCCCCTCATATAGGCAGAACTAAGTCTGCTCTGGGACCAGCTTCCTTTAATTCTCTTTTCTGGCTTTGTCTTTTCTGACCCTAATGGTTTTTTATAACCTCTAAATTTTTCCACAATGGTTTCTATGACCTCATTGGCACAGGTGTGGGGAGGGAGGTATCTGCTTAGGATGGGTCACTTTTAAATCAGGTATTAGCATGTTAGGGGCTGTACTGTAGAAATTAAATGCCTTTACTGTAGATACTATGTGCTGGATGGTATTGGTGGAGGTTGGGAGAAGAAATAACAAAAGCCATTTATTTCATGAATATAATGGCTGTTTGCCAAAAGTAACTCTTTAGGTTTTGGCCATATTTAATTTTTTCTTCTTATTAGTGGTGGGTTTTTTTCTTTTCATTTACATCAGTTTTGTCAAGTGGCAGTGGCAAAGTAGATCAGCCCATGCCCTATTTATCATAGATCCTAATAGTAACAATGTTGACACATAATAAATATAAAATAATAATAATAGTCCACATTACTTTCTGTGGGCAAGCATTTCCTTAAAACAAATTAGTTACTTCCAAAGTAACTTTAGTTTTTTGTTTGAAATCTTAAATAAATTCGTACTCAAGATTCTTAAGATCTGGAGATTCTTAAGTCCTTAGGGATTCAGTTCAAGCATAAACTTCTACAGGAAATCCTTCTCAATTCTTCTAAACTCATAGTGCCCTGCCAAGGGACCTTTTATCTACTTTGCCAGTTTCTTGTGTATGACTATATACATATAATCTCCCCCATTAGAATGTAATATACATGAAGGCAGATATTGTGTTTGCTTTTTTCCTTGAATCCCCAGGGCTTAGCTCCTAATAGCACTGAACAAGGAAGATCAGCTCTCTCAAGTCTTAAGGGCCGATCTTGTCCAGTGATGACATTGCAAAGCAAATGTCTCCCCTTGTTTTCTCAATCCCTCTTTAGTCTCTTTCTCTTTAGTGTTCTCCTTCTCCCCTAGCAGGATGATCATGAGAGGCCTGCAGAGTATACATCTGCCATCTGATGTAGCTCCCAGTGAAACAGCAGGTGGCCCTATCAGAACAGAAGGTATTCTATTCACTGGGGATTGAATCTTTAAATTATTATCCACCAAGTAAAATATTGCCCCTCACCCTTGCTTCACATCTGTTTCCCCTTGTTTTAACAGTTCCTTTCTTCCTCAAGTTTTCATTTCTCAAGCCCTTTCCTTCAGCAATCCGCGAATTCTAGGCTAAAATATCCAATGCGTGAAAGGGGCAAAAGCTTTAAGAAGAGAATCATTTGCAATTGATTGTCAATGAGGGCCAGTGAATAGTAATACTGAGAATCTAATACCAGTTTTACTATTCCCAAAGTGCTACTTGTGTGACTAGAACCTCTTTCAGCCTCAGTGCCCTGGTTTGCTCGCTGTGTGATACTGGGCAAGTCACTTAACCTGTTAGTTTCAGTTTCTTCTTCTCTAAAATGAGGACAATAATAGCAATTACTTCACAGGGTTGTTGTGAGTATCAAATGAGATAATATACGTAGAGTACTTTGCAAACCTTGAGTGCCAAATAAATCATCATCACCACCACCATCGTCATCCCCTCTCCATCCTGATCACATGGACCTTTCACTAAAATCCCTAGTAGTATATCAGGGATTATCCTCTAGGTATGAAGACCACGGCTACACAAGATATGGTAAGGGAGGGGAGAACTGAGATTGAGAGAAGGGACACTCGGGACCCCCACAGTAGGGAAGAAGAGGAAGAAATATGATTCTGGTTGCTCCCTTATCAATTCTTTTTTTTTTTTTTTTTAGTAAGGCAATTGGGGTTAAGTGACTTGCCTAGGGTCACACAGCTAGTAAGTGTTAAGTGTCTGAGGCCGTATTTGAATTCAGGTACTCCTGACTCCAGGGCTGGTGCTCTATCCACTGAGCCACCTAGCCGCCCCCTTATCAATTCTTAATACCCACAATCCCCTAACTTCCTTGGGCACCGTAGGATGGGATGATATTCATTGAAAAATGTGGTCAGAGTCTGATGACATCAATCCACAAAAACCTAGAACATGAGACTTCTGTGCATGTGTCTATGCATATATATTTGCTATTTTCACTTACATATTTTTATATTTTTCATATTTCCATATTTTCATATATTTGCTATTTTCACTTTCCCTACTAGAACAGAGCAAAAAGAAAGGAAGGAAAGAAGGAAGGAAGGAAGGAAGGAAGGAAGGAAGGAAGGAAGGAAGGAAGGAAGGAAGGAAGGAAGGAAGGAAGGAAGGAAGGAAGGAAGGAAGGAAGGAAAGAAAAAAGAAAATCTAGGCAGGTTTCCTGAAGGTTAAATAAATGTTATGCCTTTAACATATATTAGCTGTTTGACCTGGGTTAAGTTACTGAAACTTTCAATGCTCTAGACAACTCTCTAAGACTATATGTGTCAGAGAAGAGGCCAAAGTACATTGATATAAGGAGTTTTATCACAAGAGAGCTCTCCATATAAGTGAAATAGCAGGTCCAGCCTCTATACCTAAGTCCTATGCACTATTCAATCAACACACCCTGTTAAGAAATCTACATAGAGAAAAAAAGATTACTACTACCTTTAGAATGAGACATAGATATGAAAGTACTACAATTTGTTTTGCTTCAATCTTCATATTTGTTAATAGGGTTTTGCTTTTCCTTTTTTTTCTCCTCAGGGCTGTAGGAAGGCAAAGAAACAAATACTTGTTAATTGGGGGAAAAGTAAATTTATATAAAAAGAAGTCTAATCATCCTAATACAAAACATGCTTGAAAAGATGACTTTTTAAGATTAAAAAAAACTTCTTTCATATTGACATTCATTTTATACATAAACATTTACCTCTACAATTCCAATTTATCCCACTCAGTTCAATTGAATTCAACTAAAATTATGTGCCTACTATATACTAAGTACTATACTTATAGGCAACTAGATGGCACAATATATAGAGTACTGGACCTTGAGTCAGAAAGAACTGACTTCAAATATAGCCACAGACATTTACTAGCTATATAACCTGGGCAAATTGCTTAACTTCTGTATGCCTCAGTCTCCTCAATTATAAAATTAACATAGTATTAGCAACTACCTTCCAGGGCTGTTGTGAGAATCAAATAAATTAAAAGTGCTTAGCAGAGTGTTTGGGTGTCTCCCTTCCTTCCTTCCTTCCTTCCTTCCTACCCAAAGGAACTTCTGTTGACAAATTAGACTTACCTAACCTATTAAAAACTATTAATTCCTATCTAATGTTGCTATTCTCAAGAGCATCATAGAGGGAGATATTAAAAGGAAAAATTACTCATATGATTGATGTTGAAAATTAAAATTTCCTTGTAAACAAGAATGATAAGACTTGGGAAGGAAAAGGAGAAGACATAGGAGAAGGTGATAGTATTGTTATTGTTATTATTATTGATAATAATTTCTTTTATCACAAATCAGTGAATACATACATGTAAGAAAAAAGTATTAAATACATGTTATGCACCAATCACTGTCTTAAACATTTGGTAACACAAATATCAATGTTTTGGGACAGTCCCTGCCTTAAGGAGGTTACATTCTACTAGAGGGAAACAATCCATGTAGAGTTATGGTGGCCAGGGAAGGATAATTTGGTTTGGAATTTTATAGGGATTGAATAGAGGCATAAGGGACTTAATTGACATATTATTTACAGGAGTCATGACAGAGAGAATTTGATTTTGATTCCAAAACAGATACTACATTATAGAAAAGAATTGACAGGAATTGGCAAGTAATTAGATTTGGAGGAGTACTGGGAACGATGAATGGGAAGGCAGTGCCACCAAGAAGATTGTGTTATTGTTTTTTTTAGTGAAAATAAGGATTTGCAAAGCATGGTAGCTCTTGTTTATAGTTGGTACTGCATGTAGGCAAATCAGGTAATCATTTTTGAGGAGGCTATGTGAAGGGCTCCATACATTCCTCCTCCCAAATCCCACTCAACTGGTCCCATATCATAATCAGAGCTAAAAGAGATCTTAAATGTCTTTTAGTCTAACGCCCTCATGTAACGGATGAGGAAACTAATTATTTTAGAAGTAAAGTGTAGGCCAGGAACCATGGCAGTTTCCCTTATAAATATATCTTTAGTTTAGAAATATGACTAGTACAGTACAGGGTGGGCCAAAAGTCATGAAGGTGTTTCAAGATTTAATATCTTTTTTTTGTTTTAATTTATTTTAGTTTTTTAAAATTTATTTTATTTTATTTATTTTGTTTTTTTCATTTAAAATACCATAGCATCACATACAGTATATATAAAATGAATTTACATTATGTGTGAAAAATCAAATCTCATAAATGAAGAAAAATAAAGAACAGATAATTTTCAAAAAGTTCATAAAACATTGTGAATTTTGGCCCACCCTGAACTTGAACTCAGAGTGGAGAAAACACTCCAGACTGGGTTGAATTCATACATGAACCTCAGTCTAGAGTTCTAATTAAACCATGATACAATTTCTTCCCTGGCTCCCCACAATCACTACAACCAAGGGGTTGGTCCTTCATTCCCGAGTTTAGTGTTCATCTGTGTGGAATAGAAGCTTGTTTCTGGTCAGTGCATAAGGTATTTGTTGTATCCATAACTTCTTTTCACTTCTGCTATATCCATTGTAATTTAGTCTCTCATCTCTTCTTGCTTAATCTATTTTTTCTTTAAAAGTATTTAGATATACCCTTGTTATTACACCACCAAGATTTGCTGTTATATCCCTGTTACCACTATCTCCCAGAAAATTATTCCTTATAATAAAACATTTTTCAAAAATTCAACAAAGCCAATCAGCATGTTAAGAATTTCTGGTGTTACTTGCAGTGTTCACATGGTGTCATCTCATGGTTCATGGCTCTTCTTTGGAGCCAAGTTTAGTCATTATAATTTTGCAACATTTAATTTAGATTGTTTTGTTGTGATTGGTATAATTACATTGCTATTTATCATTGTGATTATAATAGTCATTGTGTATGTTGTTTTCTTGATTCTACTTAAATTTGCATTAGTTTTTATGAGCATTTCCATGCTTTTTCTGTATTTATCATCCCCATTGCATAGCCATAATCCACATACCACAAGTTGTTTAGCCATTCCAAACAATATACATGTTTGTTTCCAATTCTCTGCTATCAAAAAGTGTTGTTTTTAAATATTTTTATGTTTAATATTGTCATTGAGTTCCTTAGAGCATATGCCAGCAATGGAATCTCTAGATCAACAGATCTCTAACTTTTAGTCATTTTCTTTACATAATTACAAATTACTTTCCAGAAACTCTGGACCAATTCATAGCTCAACTAACAATGCATTGATGTGACCATTTATTATATTGCTAATCAGATTCAATACATTGTTCCAGTTTAGTTCTGTTAGCCAGTTCATTAGCTTTCCCTCTCAACTTCATGTCATTTGCAATTTTGATTAGCATGTGATCTATGCTTTCATCCAAGGCAATGATTAAACTGTTGAACAGAGTAGGGCTGAAGACATAACATTAGAGCATTCTACTAAAAACTTCTTTCTAATCTAACATTGATCTACTAGTCACTTGGCTTGAGGAGTTCCAAAGACTTCTAAATATACTATCACTAAGTAACTATATTTTGTCAATACTTCTTGTACATGGTCTTCTTTCCATCTTGACCATCCTTAGCAATTGATTTCTAGTGTTTGCACCCCATTTTCTTCTAGCCCTAACTCTTACAAGTCTTGAAGCTCTGACAGCTTGGATATCGAAGTGTTAGTACCTATCTTCTTTTCCTTACCAGAATGACTTCCAATTTTCAAATGAATACAGGACACCTGTTATATCTGAGTTATAATTGTGAGGTCTCTTATTTTAAAACAAAGTCCTCTTCCATATATCTCAAGGATGACTCCATTTTAGAGTGCTACCTGTTCTAGGAACAATGACCTGTGCCTCTTGCGAGGGAGAGTGCTTTCAAGATTAAAGCTGGAAGATTATCATGTCAGGTTGATGAATTGTGCCCTGCAGAGACCTAACTTTTTTAGGATTCCTGCTGTCCCTGTTTTCAATGCTGAAGTTAAATACTATAGTGGCAGACCATATGAAGGGGCCAAACTATGTTGGCAGAGATGAATTCCTCTTGAGGGAGATGCTTAATTCGCTGTGATAACTTGGTTATGTTGTCCCCTTAGGTAATTTGTGAAATTTCCAATTTCTTCTCCCCACAAAACATGTGCATCAGTGCTCCTCCCCAACCTCCACACACATATATACACACACTTTTGAATGAAGGATTACCAGGGCAGTTCAGCCTCTTTTTCATCCCCTGGCCAAGGCACAGAGTAGGCCATTTTTCTTCATTGTATAACTCCTAAGTAAAGTATAATGAGCAGTATAGAGAGGCAGAAGGATGTAAGATTATATGGCATGTTACTGTAGTCAGATGACCTGAGTTAGAATCCCACATCTTAGGTTTACTATTTGTGTGACCTTAGACAAGTCTCTCTACATTCCCTTGCTTCAGTGAACTCACCAGTAAAATGAAAGGATTGGACTAGATCAGTGTTCTCCAAATAAAAGACTGACTCATTGCACAGTATAGTCACGAGTGAGTGAGTCATGATCTGTAATTGAAGACTTTACATTGTCTTTTTCCCCAAATCTATTCATCTTCAAAACTTCTCCATTGCTTTTGAGAGTACTACCACCCTTGTAGTTAGTTACCCAGTTCAGCTTCAGATTAGATGATTTCTCAGATTCCCTCTAGCCATAATTATATAATTCTATCACCAGGGTTCTTAATCCTCAAATATATTTAAACAGGTCAGTGAACTTGAATGTAGAAAAAAAAATCTTTAATTTAATTAACCCCTAACTGAAATTTAGGATTTTCTTCAATTTAAAAAAAAACATTTTTCTGAGAAGATATCCATAGCCTCTACCAAATTACCAAAAGGGTCCATGAAAGAAAAAAAAGGTTAAGAATCACTCTTGCATAAGGATGATGAATAAGTTTTTCATGACTTTGATTTAATTCTTTTTTGCCTATTTAGATTTATGGCCTCTTAAAATACTGAAGCAAATTTATTTGAATAGTTTGATATAAGTTCATGCTTTTCAGAGTTCTTAAAAATCGCATGAGGATGCAATCCAAACATTTCCTTTTATGTCGATTGCATGTTCCTAAAACCATATCTAAATTATAAATACTTTAAGTGAGTACTATCTACAAACATTTGCTTAACAGATAATGTGGAATTGTAGCATAATCCAGATGTTATAAAGGCCAGAGGAACTTGAATGGTTTCAGAATAAAGATTTATAATTTCATATCATCAAGGATATGTAACCAACTAGATAACCCTCCATCCCTTTCCCCAGACTCAGACTTCACATTGTCTTTCTATACTGGAAAGCCACCTCTGATTTTGTTTTGGACCCCTGATGCTGTTGGTAAGGAACTTCCGTGATGGATTGGTCAGAGCAGTGTTGTGTGCCTCCTGGATAATGTGATAGATGCTCCTCTAGACTTTCCCACTGTTTGTAGCCAGAATGCAGAAGTGTGAGTTAAAAGGTGATTAATCTTTCCTAATGGGACTCTGCATTGCAAACAGGATTTCGGCCACCATGTCTTCATTAGCCTTGATCGGTCCCTGTATTACCTCAGATTAGGTAATTGGTCATTTATTATAGAGCAGAGGGTAGAGGCCTTCTGAACAAGTGTCAACTACATTAAGTCCATTAGGAAAGAAGGAGGAAAAGGGTCCAGTTGCCAAGAATCCATTGGGGAGTAATTCAATCTGGCATGTGGTTAAAGTCATCTCTCCTACTAAGTTCTCTGGTTAATGGAGAGAGGCAAACTTGGCATAGCTAGTGCTCTGGGTAATAATAGGGAAGGCCTCTGATCAGTGACATTGTCAGTATTTCTTTGATTGCAAGTGTGAGGTCATCCTGAACTCATGCTACTTCAAGAAAAGAATTGGCTAGGAATTAAAACAATTTTGGAAATGTTATTAAAAAGGCAAGAGTTCTTGGTCCTTTTTTGATTGAGTGTTAACCATGTTTTGTTTTGGCTGCTACTTATAAAAAACAAACAAATGAAAAAGCTTTAGCATGAAAGGTTTGGGGGAAGGTGGTGCTGTACTTAGCTATGTGTCTAGAACTACTCTACCCTCTAAGCAGTTTAGGGTTATCCTTTTCCTTTGTCTATCAAAATTCAGCCAGGGTGAGTTGTATCCTTATTCTACAGAAGCCTAGTGTTATCTTTCACATCTTAAGGGAATGGCATGAATGAATCAATGAATCAAAAAAATACTTAAGTATTTACTATGTCCAAAGTACTGTGCTAAGGTCTACAGATAGAAATAAAAACGCAAGACAGAGCCTACTCTCAAGGAACTTAGGAGATAAAGGGGTATACAACTTATATAAGAGGATTAAATTGGAAGCCAGATAGAGAGGTCCTATGGTCCTTAGGGTGCAATGGAAAGCAGATAGTAATAAAGAATGTGCATCTATATGTGGGGTAGTGTGACCTCCAGAAACCTGCTCCCCCTCCCTGGTTCACATAAACATAGGTTGTTAGGTAGAAGTCATTCTATTGCTTTTATTGCTTTTTACCTCTCATTTTCCTTCCTCTTCCTCTCCTTCTCTTCCTCCTTCTTCTTCTTCCCTCCCCTTCCTCTTCATCCTCCCCTTTCTCCTTCTTTTCCCCTACCTCTCCTCCTCTTCCTTTTCTTCCCCCTCTTCCTCCTCATCCTCCCCCCTCACTCTGTCTGCCTGCCTATGGGAAATGCTTAAAACACAAGTTATTTCATATAGTATTAACCTCCAGTGGTAGCTCGATCCTGTTGTCTAATGCTTATAGTAGTTCTTACTGTGATAAAAACTTGGGTAGAGCCTCATTCCATTTCATGACAAATATTGATAGAAATAGAAATGTGAATTCTAGTCTATAAAATTAACCTTCCCTCTGATGTCTGGGTAGTTTCCGGTATCTTGGGAGTGTTATGTTGCTGTGTCAATAGAGGTTGGTTGGAAAATCTCTTTTCAATGCTTGACCCACAAGTGACTCCTATCCTAGAGTCACAGGATCATAAATTTAGAGCTGAAAGGAAATTTAGAAATCATTAAGTTTGAACCCCACATTTTCTAAATGAGGAGACTTGAGAAATAGAAAGGTCAAATGAGGTTGTACTGCTAGTAAGTATCTGAGGCAGGATCGAAACCCAGTTCCTCCTTATTTCAAGTCCAGCACTCTATCGACTTTATGTGTGCCATGCTGCCTCAGAGTCAGTATAAAATTAGTTATGAATATGACCAAGGAAGTTCCTGAAAGGAGCTAGGTTCCTGCCTAAAAAGTAGACATAATTCTTCATTATTTCTACTCTTGTAAAATTTAGTTATTTTCAATTCCTCTCACTTTATTCCTTATATATTCAGTTATTGGATCCTATGTCAGGTCCTTTTGATTTTTAGTTCTTTCTTTGAAATATATTTTGGATTCACCTTCTGCATTCCTCCTGTAACCACATTGACTTAAATAGGTATCACTTCTACATTTAAGTTATGAGAAGTTTTTAAAGTGGCCTTATTGTCTTCAACCACTCTCCCCTCCAACCTATACTGTATGCTATTGCCAGATTAATTTTTATACACCACTCTCTCTTTGAGAAATACCCCTTCTCAAAATCAAAGTAGTTTTCCATTTTTCTAAGGATGTAGTCAAAATTCTTCAGCATGGAACTTTGGAGCTTGATAATTTGGCTCTACCCTACCCGTATGACCTGATTTACCATTACTTCTGAACACAAAACCTTCTTTAGTATTTGTTTCACTGCCCCTAAAAACATGGCATGCATATTCTTGACTCCATGATTTTACTCTTACCATTCTTACCACCTAAAAGCAAAGTAAATTAAACAAATATTTATTAAATATTTATCATGAGCAAGGCATTATTTTAGACTCTGGGGTAACAAGATAGATATCACCCTTTCAAGGGTTTGATAATCTGAATTTGGGGAAAGGATGAGGATTAAGATAATTCATGAGAGAATGCTATGCAGGGGAGAATGTCATCTGTGCAATGGAGAGGTCTATAAAGAGTTCTATGAGAAATCTAAAAAGTTCACTTTCATCTAGGAGAGTCAAGGTAGGTCACTGAGAGCTGACACCTGAATTTGACCTCGAAGGAAGGGAGAACTTCAATATTTGGACATGAATAGAGGAGAGACCAAAGTCTATTCCAAACAAGGGGAGGTAGAGTTAGTAAAAGCAGAGTGATTATAGAGGGCAGAATTAAGAAAGAAGATAAATTATGCCTTCTAGAAGTTTGGCAACGAAACAAATTAGGGAGATAAAATGATAAATTAAAGAGTATAGTAGGGCAAAGAGGAGAGTTTTATTTTTCTTTTTTAAAAATACATATGGGGGCAGCTAGGTAGCACAGTGGATAAAGCACCAGCCCTGGATTCAGGAGTACCTGAGTTCAAATCCGGCCTCGGACACTTGACACTTACTAGCTGTGTGACCCTAGGCAAGTCACTTAACCACCATTGCCCCGCAAAAAAAAAAAAAATACATATGGGGCATTATCATCATGGTTGTTGTAGGAGACTGGAGGTAAAAAAAAAAACAAGAAGAGAGAAGGTAGGAGGGGAAGGGATATGAGATGGGAGAGACAGAGACAGACAGAGATAGAGACATAGTCAGATACAGAGAGAAAGAATATAATTGATTGAATAAGGTCACACAGGAGCCAGTAAGAGAATGGATCAAGAATACAGATTAGGAGATTAATTTTGGCAAAGGCAAGGTGCTACCTCTTCTTCTGAGATGAAAGGGAGAAAGAAAACGATGGGCGATGACATCAGGATAGTTAATGGGGTAGAGGAGGAGAGCTGAGAGTTTTTGTATTGTTTACTTCAATATCAGTTAAGTAGGAGGTGAGATCAACTTGAGAGCAAGATAGGAGAGAGTAGTATTCTAGTCTTTAGAAAAGAAGGTTTAAGTAGTTTTGTGGGGAATAGGATAGACAATCAATCAAAGATAAATAAAAGTATTGTGAGGGCCCAATTTAAGTCAAATATCATAAATTTATTCACAAACTCACTAGGGATTCAGGATTGCTTTAAACATATTTTGAAATGGAGCAGGTAGGTGGTAAGAGTTATCCAGGATGAAGAATTAATAGCATGGGACAAAATAATTCAAGGGTGAAGGAAAGAGCTTATTAAAAGGGCTGACCAGAAATATCTGAGAATTATCAAGTCTAGTGTTAGAAGGGTATTTATCAAAAGTGTCTTGTTTCTATATAACAAAGGAAAACATTTATGAATTTGAAACTTGGTGAAGAAGGAGGCGAGTACAAGATACTTAATAAACTGAGAAAATCAAGAAACCAAGATTACAATGATGGCAAAATTGTGGGAGAAGCAAGGGAGTAAATGAAACAGAACAGGAGTTAAGGCCATAGGGTTAATTTTAGAGTTCAAGATCTTGGAGGTGAGTAGCTAGATTAGAATGGAGGTTGTAGGATATAAGGAATTCAAGAAAATGAGAAGACAAGGTGTATAGTTATTAGTGTGAATATTGACATCTCTAAGGCCAGAGAAAGGGATGGAAAGGAAGATTGTGAGTCAGGTACCAATGTCCTGAAGAAAGTGTGGAAAGTATTGAGGAAGTCATGAGATGCCAACCAGAAGAGGGTGCTATAATTGAGTTCTATGAATTACAAAGGAGAAGAGGTTGTCAGGTATTCATAGCAAATGTGTCAGGAAATGGTTTTGAGGAACAAAGGGAATTCTATCACTACCTTCAGGTCCTATAAGATGGGGGAGGTAGGACATTAGAAAAGGAACACTGAGAATTAGATAGTTCTGGTGTACAGTCTAAGTTCAGTTAATTAGAGAAAGTAGAAGTAGTGCAAGAAGAGATTGATAATGAAAGGATTATTAACAATAAAATGGAAATTCTAAAGTGCACTTTGGAAAGCAGAGGAGAATCAGATTTGGGAGAGATAGGACCTGGCATGGATAGCAATTAAAAAATAGAAGGGAAAGGGGAGAGCAACAAAATAGGGCTTATGTCTAGAGTGGTTAATTTGTGTTTAGAGAGTTGAATAGTGGAAGATGATATAGAGGGCATCTATTTGTTTAGAGGAAGTTAGACAGGGTACAGAAAATGCAGGGATAACTAATGGAGAAGTTTTTAGACTTAAGCAGACCTGAGATTCCATTTAGTGTGCTGTTGTGACGGTGCTTCCACATTGTTGGTCTTTCTAGGCTTATCCTGATTTCCTGCATGGTCTCACTTTAGTAGTGTTTTGGGGGAGCAGGAAGTGAGGTCAGAAGAAGCAGCTAGATAGAAGCTTCCATCCCCTATATTCATCTGAACTACTTTCCCCCCTCTCCTTTGTCCATCTATCTCCAACCTTCAAGGGTCAGTTCGAGTTCCATATTTTACATAAAATCTTCTTTGATCCCTCTAGATGCTGTTGATCTCACCGTTCTCTAAAGGTTAGAGTTTTGTTTTGTTTTTTCATCTTTGTAGCCTCAACAGTTTACCAGAGTACTTTGTTGAAACTAGGGCTTACTAAATGTTTGCTTGATTGAATTAGATCCTAAAATTCTTAATACACACATTATATCTATATATCATACTTCAGCCAAACCCTTTAAACTGAATGTCAATATGAATATGATGTCAATATGGCATCTAGGTGGTACAATGATTAGAACCTAGAGTGTGGAAGACCTTTGTTCAAATCCAGACTCATATGCTTACTGGTTGTGTCACCTTGTGCAAGTCACTTAACCTCTCTTTGACTCAGTTTCTTCATTTGTAAAATAAGGACAATAATAGTACCTACCTCTCAGAGTAGTTGTGAGGATAAAATGAGACAATGGTTACAAAGCTTTTTGCAAACCTTAAAAAGCTAGATAAATACTAACTTTTATTATTGTGTGCTAAAGATCAATCACAACTTTGTGAGGCTTAATTAGCCACACTCATATTATACTATATGTCTTTTTAAAAATCATTTTCCTTTGTGGTTAAATCTGTGTGAGTCAAATACAAATAACCAGCTAGAATCAAGGCAGGAAGAGACTTTCTGTCAGTTTTATTCCCTCCCTTTGTCACCTTTCTGGAGGTGAAAATAATGTTTAAGCAACCTCTGCTTGAAAAGAGGGTTAGAAAGTTATTTATTTTGTAATCAAGTAGAAAGGGTACCCTTTCTGAAAGCTATGTTTGGGTGCCCCAATTTCTAGCTATACAACTGAGTAGTTTCCAGAAACGACCTGAAATGTCTATAGCTAATAGAAAACCCATACTACCATTTCTTGTGAATGTGTTGAGCCATAGGCACTGCAGTACATGAGGCCAAATCTTCTTGACCTTGGTGTTTAAAAGGAAGCAATATCAATTTATAAGACCATCTGAGGTACCCTACCACCAACACATATTATAAAAGGAAATCCTATATCTGAGAAGCAGCATTTTCTGGAGAGAATGTGAAAGTGCCATCCAATTGGCAGATGTTAGGAAAACAATAAGAAACACTATGGTTTTCTAGTAGTTGTGTTTCTCCTGGATTTCCAGCCATCACACCTTTCCCCTTGCCACCTCACTTGCTACTTGGGGCATTGAGAGGCCACCTGACCAAAATCAAAATGGATTTTTCCTTTGTTGGACTTAAAAAAATTTCTTGATTAAAAAAACATGAAGTTGTGGGTCATTGTTTTTAAAATAAAATGCATTAAGAGAATGTTGTAACAATTTGAGAAAAAAATGGATTTTTTTCTTTTTAAATTAAAGGGAATAGTAAAACCCTACCAGATGTTGGGATGAATAGTAACCAAGTGATTCAATCAGGAATCTCTTGTGAGAACATGGACTCTCTCAGTCAATGTCAGGGAATGAAATCGTCTCGGATTCACCCAGCAATTCCATCTGGTTGTTGCAATTAGGAGCTGAAGATGACGGGAAGTTAAATGGCTGTCTTTATGAAACAAAACAAAACAGAAAAGAGAACAGCTGGGGGACTGGATGGCTCAGGGACAGAGAATTGGTTCTAGAATGAATAGCCTTCCATTTCTAGCTGCTGGTTAGAGTAGCAGAATGGGTTTGTATGAACTGAAGGTACCTGCCATGTCACAGTAGTTAATTGTCACTTGCATGGTATAGGGTCATGGTTCAGAGAAAAAAAATTGGGCTCAGTTTCTAGTGAATAATATTTATAAAAACCATAGATGACACAATTGTAGGGCTTTAAGTTTTGCAGTGGATTTTACATATGCTATCTCACTGAATCCTCACAACAACCCTGGAAGTTAGATGCTATTTTTATTTTCATTTTGGTACCATATTTTTATTCTGGTGTTTTCATTGATAAAGGGGAATCCCTGTTCATACTGGTACCTGCTCTGCAAATCATAGTCTTTGTACATTGCCTGGAGCACCAATAGACTACCTGACTTGCTCAGGGTCCCACAGTGAGGACAGAACCCTCAGAAGGAGGACTTCAATCCAATTGTTCCTGATTCTGAGGGAAGCTTTCTATTCATTACTACTCATTCCCTCTCAGTTGTTTCTAAAAATTTCATCCCCACTTTATAGATAAAGAAATTGAGATTCAAAGTGATTTAATGACTTTCTTAGGTTCACATTACCAGTAAATGTCTATGACTGGATTTGAATCCAGGTCTTCCTGACTCCAAATCCAACATTCAATAACGCTCATTCTCTCCTATAGATCAGAACCCTGATTAACCATCTTGCTGAGAAATTAGGAATTAGAGCAATAGGACCATAGGAATTTTGAGAGGGAAGGAACTTTTGCGGTGATTTAGTCTTTTCCCCATCATTTTGCAAACAAGGAAACAAAACAAGGAGTGAGTGGGAGAAATAAAACTAGAATCTCCTCTTTTTAATTTCAGGTCAGTACTCTGGTCCCTGAAGACCAAGAATACCAACTACACTTTGGTCCTAGTCCTCCTCATTGTCTATGTAGAATTTCTCCAGGATTTCTCCATGTCACATGAGGGTCTTACATTATGCAGCTAGCTATACTAGCACATGGGCAAACAGGAAACTTCTTTATCTTGGGGCTAATGAACTAAAACCTTTCATTCAATATTTTTGACAGTCAAATATGGGTGATTGTCGAGGGGGGGGTGTATCATGCTGAGACGATTAGATGTAACCCAGTTTGGGTTTTTGCAACAGGTTCCGCCCTCATGCCTGACAGCAAACTGGGAGCAAGGTTACTGGGGTGGCACTTCATTAGAGGAGGAGAAGTCTATTCAAGCAGCCTCATCTGTTGAGTAGATAGAGTGGATCTAACAAAAGGGATGACAGATTAGGAACTGTCTGGTAGCTAATGTACTGTTTACTGCAGTATAAATGACTAGTGTTTGGGAAATGACAGATGAGAGAGAGCACATGTTGCTGGCTTTAATGATTTCCAGGTTTCGATAGTGGAGGATAGTTACGCTTGGCAGAGATGTTTGGGGAGGGGGTGCCAAAAACCGTGGGGGGATGGTCATGAGGAGAAGAGAATGGAGGAAGGGTTGTTCAATTTGCATTCACCAATCCATTTACAACATAGTTAGCAGATAGCTGAAGCAAACTCTTCTGTAGCTTTTCTTTTCCTTATCTTCTTTTCATCCCCCTCCCTGGCCCCCAAGGCTGTCCCAAGGGCAGCTTTCATTTTGTAATACAGTAATCACCCCAGAGGAGAAAAAAACACAAGGAATATGCATGGAGTGATGCTTAGCAAAACTGGTATATTCCTAAGAGAAAATGACATAAGAATAAAAATAGCTCATTAGAAACAATAGAAATTCAGAGTAGCTATTAATCCATGTATGCCTTTTTGAGTTAATTTGTGGAGACATTGGTAACCCAGAGACTAACCTTTTTTGAGTTCAAGAAAGAAATATTTTTTCAGGCAAAAGGTCACAAGGCATCTGTAGCTTTAGTGGATACTTCACATTCATTTACCCAGTGTTTAGCAATAATAGTGATAGAAATAATAAGTGATATCACTATGAGAAGGAGTATGTTTTATAGCTTGGGAATGGAATCTGGAATGTTGGAGTTCAAATTCCACTTCTGACATCTACTAGTTTCTAGGTCCTGGGCAAATCATTTATCATTTATGCTTCTCAGGCACTTCCTAGAATCTCTCTATACAAATCATAGGTTGCAATATAGATCTGTGGAGGGCATTTCCACACAAGTAATAGTGTGGAAATAACATTATGACCAATATTATTATAATAATGTTCTCAGTCATCCAAGTTAATTTAATTGGCACCTACAGGCACTGTAACATCTTTGGTAGAGGAGTGGCTTAAGTCTGGAAGATCTTAATTCAAGTCCTGATTCTGTCATATACTGGTTGAGAGACAATGGTCAGATCACATAACCTTTCAGTTCCTGCAGTAACTCCCTAAAACAGTAAACTACAGAATTATACTCATAGAGGGAGTTCTTCACTACAGATATCTATACCATGAAACCACAAGACTGATCTGCCTGCTCCCATAAAACAAAATAAAATAAAACAAAACTTGTACTTCTCACCTCTACCCCACTCATTTAATATATTTTATTTCCCTTAATTACATTTAAAACAGTTTTAAACATGTTTTTAAAGTTTTGAGTTCCAAATTTCATCACCCCCCCTCTTCCCCCCTCCCTCAGATGGTAAGTAGTCAGATGTGCAATCATGTAAAGAATTTCTGCATTAGTCATTTTGTAAGCAAATTGGGAGAGCATGGAATGTTTTATTTGTCAGATCTATGGACAAAGGAAAAATTTAGGACCAAAGAAAATATAAAGGACATAAAATTTAAAATAGATAATTTTGATTATATGAAACTAAAAAGTTTTTTGCACAAACAAAGCCAATGCAACTAAAATTTGTACCTCTAAAAGTCACCTGTGTTATATCAAAGTATCAAAGATCAAGGCTTTGGTCCTTTGGTTACCTATTTTGATCCTTCTAATCAGACCTTTTAAGGGAGAAATCATACATAATTCTTTTGTTTGCAGTTATGGTTAAATTTAATTCAATGAACTATGAGTGTAATGTGTCTGTCCATCAATCAACAAACATTTATTAAACAAGTACTCTGCACCAGATTTACAAAGAAAACCAAAATTCCTCACTGCACTTGAGAGGCTCATAGTCTAATGGGGAAGACAACATGCAAATAACCAATATACAAATAACCAAGTACATAAAAGATACATAAAGGTCAAATTGGAGGCCATCCCAGAGGGAAGGCACTGCCAGTGAGGGAGACAAGGAAAGGTAATTGTGCAGAAGGCACAATTTGAGCTGCGACTTTTGAAGGAAGCCAAAGAAGCTGAAAGTAGGAGACTAGAAGAGACTAGAGCATTTCCAGTTTGGAGAACAGCCAGTTCAACATGACAGAGTTGGGAGATGGAGTTTCCTGTATGAGGAACAGCAAGGCCAGTCTCAGTGAATCATAGAGGATGTGGAGGGGAATAATCATGAGGAGACTGGAAAGAGGGGCAGGCTGGAAAAGGCTTTAATAGCTAAAGAGGAGATTTTATATTTGATCCTAAAGATAATAGGATCTCCACTGGAGGGAAGAGCAATATGGTCAGACTTGCACTTTATGTAAGTGCTGAGGGAAATAAGACTAGATTCCACGTCCTGAGTGAGATTCTTACAAATGTTAGAAGATCCTTCCTCTTGAAAACAAGAAGAAACTGAAACTGGAAGGGAAAAGTCTAAGATTCGTGACCACTGACTGCCAGTGCCCTGTGTCCAGACACAGATATGCCTAAGAGTAGGAGAGATGGTGTTCTATAGAATAAAGTTATCACTGCATCACCATCAAACTCTTGCATGTTCTCTGTGCCTAAGACCTCAGGCGACTTAATTTTTTTTTCTACATGAAAAGTCGTTCAATCTCACCTTCCTCATACATAAAATAGGAACAATTCCTATAGCAATTAACTTACCAGGTTATAATGATAATCACATGAGATAATGTATTGTAATTCAACACTTTGCAAACCTTAAATTTGTTGTTGTTTAATCCTGTCTGACTCTTTTTTAAAAATAAAAGTATTTTATTATTTTCCAGTTGCATGTAGAGATAGCTTTCAGCATTTATTTCAAATTTCAAATTTTTCTCCCTCTCTCCCCTCCCTCCCCCCCTCCCCCAGACAGCAGGCAATCTGATATAGGAGATATGTATGTGTATATATATATATATATATATATATATATATATATATATATATATATACACACACACACATATATATAAACACACATATATACATATATATACATACATAACAACATTAAACATATTTCTGTATCAGTCATGCTATAAGGGAAGAATCAGAGCAATAAGAAAAAACCTCAAAATAGAAAAACAATGGCACCAAAAACAAAAGAAATAGTATGGTTCAATCAGCATCCATATTCCATAGTTCTTTTTTTTCTGGATTTGGAGAGCCTTTTCCATCATGAGTCCCCTGGAACTCTCTTGTACCATTGTATTGGTGAGAAGAATCCAGTCCATCACAGGTGATCAACACACAATGTTGATGATACTCTATATAATGTTCTTCTGGTTCTGTTCATCTCACTCATCATCAGTTCATTCAGGTCCTTCCAGGTTTCTCTGAATTTCTGCACATCATTTCTTGCAGCACAATAGAATTCCATTACATTCATATACCACAACTTGTTCAGCCATTCCCCAACTGATGGGCAACCCCTCAGTTTCCAATTCCTTACCACCACAAAAAGAGCAGCTATAAATATTTTTGAACATGTGGGTCCTTTTCCCTTTTCTATGATCTCCTTGGAAAAAAGACCCAACAGTGGTATTGCTGGGTCAAAGGGTATGCATAGCTTTATAGCCCTTTGGGCATAATTCCAAATTGCTCTCCAAAATGGTTGGATCAGTTCACAGCTCCACCAACAATTCTCAGGCAACTTAATAACAGATTGGATCTTTCCAACAGCCCTGTGATCTCCACTTTACAGATGAGGAAACTGAGGCTGAGAGTTTAAGTGATTTAGCCAGGGTGACATGACTCTGTGTTGTTATTATCACCATTTTACAACTGAGGAAACAGAGGCAGACAGAAGTTAAATTACTTGCCTAGGATCATACAGCTTAATAAATGTTTAAGGTTAGATTTGTCTGTTTCCCTTTACGTTATACACTGCCTCACTTTATTTTTTCCTTCCTTTACATATTCCTTTTTTCGTTTGTTTTCCTGTCTTCTCAATATGTTTTATAGTGTGAATTACTTTCTTTTTCTGCATCTGAACCAGTATTTATATTAGTGTCTACATTAGTGTTTTGCTTTATGTTTTTTTTGTTTGTTTTTGCTGGGCAATGAGGGTTAAGTGACTTGCCCAGCATCACACAGCTAGCAAGTGTCAAGTGTCTGAGGCCAAATTTGAACTCAGGTCCTCCTGAATCCAGGGCCGATGCTCTATCCACTGTGCCACCTACCTAGCTGCCCCATTGCTTTATGTTTTAACCATTGTTTTTTCTCTCACTTGCCCCATCTTGTCCTTGTTTGTTCTTCTTGTTTTTAATCTTATTCTTGTTCACCTTGTTCTCATTCCTTTTTTCATCTTTTTCCCTTTTCCTCTTTTTCCTTCTCTTCTTCCTACTCTCTTTGTACCTCCTTTCCATTCTCTTCTTTCTTCTGACTTTCTCTTCCTTTTCCTTCCATGTTTGTGTAACTAACTTTATTCGGTTTGTATTTTCCTTTATCAAAGGCTGTATTTCAGTTTCAGGTTCTTCCTTTTCAATAGTCCCTACTCACCCCTCACCTCCATTACCTTTTTATAGATTGCTTGCGCATGCCCTTGAGACTTCTAGTTGTGACAATCTTTCTCTGTTTATTGTTCCTTTTGGAAATCAGTTGTCTGTCTTTGTTATAATTCTTTCAGTCAACCTTCTAGCCTAAGGGAAGTTCCTTAGGCCATATATTTGACACTCATGTTCTATTAGATGTGCCCAACCATGTTCAAAAGAACCTTTATTTTTTATGTCAAAGGATAGCAAAATATCAACAAATAGGCTTTTTAGAGCCAAGGGGGTCCTTAGATGTCATCTACTGAAACCCAATCATTTCACAGATAAATGAACAAATGAATGAAAATAAGCAATTATTATGCAGTAGGCACTGGGAATACAAATACAAACCTGGGACCATCCATGCCCTCAAGAAGCTTATATACAATTATGTGGAGATAGCATATTCTAGGGGAGTTATGGCCATTTATGAGAGTTTTGGTCTGGGGAGTCACAGAGATCATGATCATGAACAAAGGACAGTTGTTTGCCATATAATTTCCAGTAGCAGTGTTGGTATCAATAAATACACTGAAGTCTAGAAAGTTAAAAAGACTTGCCTCTAGTATGTGTCAGAATCAGACAGGGCTAGAACTTATGCCTTCTGATTCCTAGTCCCCTGCTTTTCCCCTATAGCAAGCTGGTGTACTTAATACCCCCTAAATCAAGCTAAGGACCACTTTGGTTTCTGACAAATATTTTGAAGACTTTTGTCTGAGCTCTAATGTTGAATTTGGAATCTATACAGCATTTGTTAGGAAATCTTATGAATTGGGGGCTCAAAAATAGAAGTCAGTATTAAAGACCCATCCTTTACCTTCTTTTCTACACTGAAATAAAGGTCATGGATACCAAGTAGCTCATATGTTGAAGCCCTACCATGTACTAGTTACTGCATTTATATAATAAAAATAATATTTTATTCATCATAAAGATGAAAAATATAACCTCTTCCTTGAAGAAATTTGTAAATTAGTACAAGCATGTTATAAAATAGTAGGTAAAATAAAATTAGTATACTGACCTTTCTAATAGAGGTTAGACTGGGAAAAATAAAAGGAGAACCATAATAGTTGTATAGAAATGTAAATCAGGAAGATAATCTCTGTAGCTTTGGGGGATCTCTGAGGAAGTCATGGAAAAAGTGGCACTTACTCTGGGTTTTTAAAGATGGCAAGGATATTTGATGGGCAGAAATGGGAAAGGAGTAGGTGAAGTTGAGAAAATAGTAAGGATCATATCTGTGTCTGTGAGTCAAATCACATTGTCAACATGCATTTATTAAGTGCCTATTATATGCCAAGAACTGTGCTAAATACTGAGGATTTTTTAAAGACAGAAATAGTTCCTTCCATCAAAAAATTCAAAATCTAATGAGTGTGTCAGCATGCAAAGATGTAATCTCAGAGGGAAGGGACTACCATTGAGGGGGACCAGGAAAGGCTTCTTGTAAACCATGAGGTTCTATCCATCACATAGTGTAGGGACAGGGGAATAGAAAGATAATTAGATTGAAGAGTTATACCACTTTACAAAAAGTAAATTTGGGGCTAGATCTTGGAAATCCCTGAATGGCCAGGATAAGAAGTGTCAACTTTACTTGAAAGTCGGTAAGGAAACAAATAAGGAATTTAAGGCAGGAGAATGGTCTGTTGAAACTTTGCTATAGGAAGATTAATTTGCTCTCCAGGTTGGAGTTCTTTAATACCCTGGTTCATGTTAATACCTGCAGAACACTTCATTAAAAAAGAGTTAATTCTAGGTTAAGTGATTTTGTTACTTGCTGTTTTGAGCTGAAAGATTTATTTTGTCCTAAATTTACATTTGCCCAGGAGAACTTAAAGCTCCTTGGAACTTATATTAAGAATTTCATTTAGTCTAACTATATTTTCAAAATAGCACAAGTTTTGTCAATGATGGTACCATACACAAATGATCTAAAGTATTGAATCATCCATTGATTATCCACTGATTTTTATAAAGCTATATTCTTGCAATTGATGATGTCCTAGGGTGAGAGTCTCCTGAAATGGCCACAACAGAATTAGTCATTATCAAATATTTGAAAAGATTAAAAAATGTATATGAAGTCAAGTGATGAATTTAAAAGACCTCTGGTTGGTACATGATCTATATATAAGGGGTGATACCATAAGCAAATTAAGAGAGCATGGAATTGTTTATCTGTCAGATTATGGACAGGGGAAGAAAGTAGTAGCAAAGAAGATAAAGATTATGTTAGAAAATGTAAAACAGATCATTTTCATTTTATAAAATTTAAAAGCTTTTGCACAAATAAAACCAATCTAGCCAAAATGATAAGGAAATCAGAAAACTGGGAAATAATTTTTGCAACAAGTATCACTGATAAAGGCATCATTTCTCAAATATAGAGAGAAGTCAAATTTATAAATACAAGTCATTCCGCAATGAACAGTTTTCAGACAAAGAAATCAAAGCTATCTATAGTCACATAAAAATGCTTTAAATCACTATTGATTAGAGAAATTAAAATTAAAAGGACTCTGAGGTACCACCTCATACCTATCAGAGTGGCTAATAAAGCAAAAAGGGAAATGTTGGATATTGGAGGGGATGTAGGAAAACTGGGATTCTAATCCACTGTTGGTGGAGTTGTGAACAGATCCAACCATTCAGGAGAGCAAGTTGGAACTATGGCTATCAAACTGGGCATACCTTTTGATCCGGCAATACCACTGTTAGGTTTATATCCCAAAGACATGCCAAAAAAGATAATAAGACATTTGTATAAAATATTCATAACAAATCTTTTTGTGGTGGCTAAGAATTGGAAATTATAGGAATGTTCATCAATTGTGGAATGGCTAAACAAGCTGTGGTATATGATTGTAATGGAATATTATTGTCCTATAAGAAATGACAAGCAGGGTAATTTCAGAAAGTCCTGGAAAGGCTTATATGAACTGATGTATAGCAGAACCAGGAGAATGTTGTACACAGTAACAGCAATATTGTTTGATGAAGAATTGTGAATGTATGAACTATTCTGAGCAGTACAATGATCCAAGACAATCCAAAAGAACTAATGATGAAGAAGCATACCATCTACCTCCTAAGAAATAATTGATATTGATTCAAAACAGACTGAAACATACTATTTTTCACTTTCTTTCATCCTATTTCTTTTGTTCAAGTTTTCCTATACAAAATGACTAGGTAAAAATGTTTATTAAAATTTTAAAAGACCTATGAAATAAAGATTTCCAGAAAGTGTCTTCTTTGTGCTAAAATTGTGAAGGTAAAGTAGTTTCTACATCATGATGATGACCTCTGCTCTATGTATTTAATGACTTTTTTGGACTTTTTAAACACTTTAATCAGTTGTAGTAGTAGTGGTAGTGGTGGTGGTGGTGGTGGTTGTTGGTTGTTGTTGGTGTGGTCATTGTAGTTGTAATATTAGCAATATAGCACTTAAAATGTGTAAAATATACAACACTTTATAAATTTTATCTCATTTAATTCTCACAAATAACTCTGGGAGATAGTTATTATTATCCCCATTTTACATATGAAGAAGCCAAAGTTCACAGAGGTTGTGATTTGCATATGTATGCCCCACTGCTATTAAGTATGAAAGACAAGGATTTGAATTCAGGTTTTCCTAACTTCAAGTCTACTGCTCTCTTCCCTATATCACCTTGTGGCCAAAGCAGGGGAAATGATTCAAGAAATATTCTGAAAATAGCAACCTATGATGGAAGATTATCAAGAAAAGGAAAACAGTTTGGCTTATTGTAAAGTTCTATATAAATGTGAGCTATTATTTGAATTTAGTATTGAATCGACATTATGGCTACTTACTAGCTTAGTGACTTTTGCTAAGTCATTTTACCTCTGTGAATATTAGTTTCCTCATTTTAAGAACATGATTTGGGCTGGATGATTTACAAGGTCTATTCTTGCTGTAAATTCTATTATCTTAAACTTGAACTCTTGATTTTGGTTTTTATATTTATTTTAAATAAAAAGACCTATCTCTTTATAAATCTAATTGATCTATAAAGTATTAAGAAAAGTTAAAATATGTATTAATTAACATCTAAAAACTGGAAAATATAGATTATTTTTGTTTCAGTTGATCAAAAGTGCAAAATATTAACAAAATAATGCATTTTCTTATACAAAGTTGAAATGGGAAATTGTTAAAGTCATAGCTTGAGTTGCCTGTAGTGGTTAATGACAAACAAGAATATTAAATAATTATGAGTGAGCACTGTTCTTTTTGCTCTCTAGTCTCATCGCGTTTTTCATTTTTCCGGAGATTTTTAATGAATTCTTTTCATGATATAAAACATGCCATATTTGGCCTTTTCATGAAAATGGATCTGGTATTCTCTTTTGACAGCTATTCATGTGAAAGGAATGGGTCCTATTTCTGTCCATTGCCTGCACATGGTTATTTATAGAAATAACTGCTATTTTTTTCTCAAAAAAGTTATTTTGTGCTTGTAGGAGCCTTCATCTGAGGAGCTCAGTGCACTTAAACCAGTAATTGTGCTATGCTCCCCTTGTTTTTGAGAAACAAGTAATTTCTAAAGTACTTTCATGTTCTAAGGAGCAGAGGATATCTAAGGCAGGAAAATGGTTTGCCAAGGTGCACTTATACTGACTAATACGATATTTGTCTTTTGCCCTCCCAGATGTTTAGTGATGTATGACTTAGCTCTCACTGCCTTTTATTCCATGTTTCCCATTTGGTTCACTTCACTCCTTTGCCATTTGGATCTGTTCCTCTGGAGAGAGAGGATTTCTCTTGAAGTGCAAAATGAACGTAAAGTACCTATAGGGACACTATTTGAATGAGTTACAGAACCACAGAATTTGGGTGTACATGGGAGCCCATCTAGTGTAATGCATAAATAAAATGAATTAACACTTACCATACCTGAGAAGTCACCATTTAAACTCTGAACAGAGGCCTAGAATGAAGGGGAAACCATCCGCTCCTGGCCAGCTGTAATTACTAGGAAGTTTTCCTGACATCACACTTACATTTGCCTGTGCAAACTCATTGTTCCAATTTCTGTTTTCTGGCACCAAACAGACCAAATCTAATCACTCTTTCACATGACAGTCCCTCAGATACTTGAGCATTTCTATCTTGTCACTGAAATTCTCCCCCTACCTACCCACCTCCCCCCTGCCCCAAGAAAAGCATTCCCTTTTCCTTTAAGTTGTCTTCATATGTCATTGTCTTGAGAACTCATAGGCCATCCTGGCTTACCTTCCCATGGACAAATGGGATGACTAAAAGGAAAAAGTCTGTTTATTGTTTGCAAAAAATTGTCCTAATCACTAGGGATACAAATAGGAAAATCAAGTCTGGTGCCTGCTCTCAAGGAGCTCACACTCTAATTGAGGGAGTAGCAAATAAAAGAAAATTTCATTTCCCTGAAATCCTAAGGGCACAGGGCTGGTGTTAAGTCCCACAGATTCCTAGTAGGTACGTGCTTAGTAG
Source organism: Dromiciops gliroides (assembly GCF_019393635.1). Classification (NCBI taxonomy): domain Eukaryota; kingdom Metazoa; phylum Chordata; class Mammalia; order Microbiotheria; family Microbiotheriidae; genus Dromiciops; species Dromiciops gliroides. The sequence goes on along the minus strand of NC_057862.1, from coordinate 231,008,422 downwards.
GTCCATCAGGAGGTCAGATGCTGTGCTTAGGTAGGTTTAGAACCTTAGGAAGAAGTTACAAGGCAGATGCTATGGCCTTAGAGTCATCTACCCCATCAGAAGAAATAGAATTCATGACTTCCTTTTCATCCAATTGGTACCTTAGTGGTTATGGGGTTTTCCATAGCCTGCCCTGGATAGGGTCAAAATGGGGTGAAGGGAAGGCAGAGAGGTAGAGTACTCCTAGTGGGCCCAGTCTTCCTACTTCTCAATGTCCTCCAAAAAGTGGAACCCAGAACTGAATACAGTACTTCAGATTAGGTCTGACCAGAGCAGCATATAGAGAGACTATCACTTCCTTGCAACAAGTCTGGTAAACCTTAGTCTGGTAAACCATGCCTCTCATAATGCAGCCCAAGATTCCATTCTATTTCTTCACCATCTCACTCCTAATTTATTTTGAGGTTGCAGTCCATTCAAACTTCAACATCCATTTCAGGCAAACTGCTGTTGAATCATGCCTCCCTCTTTCCATCTTGTACTTGTAAAGCTGATTTTTATACCCCCCAATGCGAGACTTTACATTTATCCCTCCTGAATGTCAATTTCTATTTGGATCCAGACTCTTATCATCTGGTATGTTAGATATCCCTCCATGTTCTGGGTTATCTGCAAACTTCATAGTCATGTCATCTATACCCATATGACTGATAAAATGTTAAACAATAGAAGACCAAGCACAACTCTTTGGGGAACTCCAATGGAGATCTCCTGCCAAGTTGACATTAAACCACTAACAGACATTTAACCAGTTCTGAGTCCATTTAATTGTATTATCCGCTTACTTACATCTACATATTTTCTACAAGAATTAGATAAATATTTTGTTAAATGCTTTGCTAAAATCTAGCTGCATTATATTTGTATTACTTCCATGATATAGAAGTTTAGTAAAATTTTCTAAAAAGGAGATAAGATTAACTTAGCTTAACTTACTCTTTGTAATCACTGCTTCATTTTCTAGATGCTCACTAACTATCTCTTTAGTGATTCATTCTAGAATTTTCCTAAGAATGGAAGTCAAGCTGAATATACACATTCTCTTCTCTTTTTTAAAAAATCAGGACATTTTCATCTCTCCTATTGTCTACAATATTTCAAACTACATCTAATAAATGAATAAAGAATTTATTAAGCACTTACCACATGCAAAACACTAGATTAAGTTCTGGTTATATGGATAGAAAAATAAGACAACTCCTAATCTCAAGGACCTCACATTCTGTTGTGGGAGACAACATATACTGAAGGTTTAGGCCGTGAGTCAGATAAAGATTGACTGGGGCTTATTCATCATTATCATCATCATTTGTATAATGCTTTATGGCTTACAAAATACTTTACATGTATGATTTCATTTTATATGCACAACAACCCTAGGAAGTAGAAGCAAATATTGTTCCCATTTTACAAATGAAGAAACTAAGACCAAGAGAGGTCAAGTAATTTACTCAGTCACATAGCTAATAAATATCTAAAGTAAGACTTGAATTTAGCTCTTCTTGACTTCAAATACTATAGTCTACCCACTGTACCACCACATGGTAATATTCCCACACATTCTTTCAGTACCTAAGTATGTACTATATCTGAGCCACACGAATTGAATTCATCAAGGGCAATAAGGTGCTCTCATGCTGTCTTTCTTATATTGGGGATCAATTCTGTGGTAGCCATTTTTAATCAGTACCTTTCAGTACAGAGGTCATTCTCTTTGGCAGAGTCAAAAAACATTTCAAAACAATTAAGCAGGGGGCAGCTAGATGGCACAGTGGATAAAACACTGGCCCTGGATTCAAGAGGACCTAAGTTCAAATCCAGCCTCAGACACTTGACACTTACTAGTTGGGTGACCCCGGGTCAGTAACTTAACCCTCATTGCCCTGCCCCCCCAAAAAAAATATGCAAAGAAAACAACTAAGCAAATAAGAAACAATGACATTAGTGCCCAAAATTTGGAAAGCTTGTAAAAAGTAATTCCCTATGTCAATTACCTTAGATATATCCTTTTGTTTTTCCTTAAACATCCCACTGTTTTTCCAATATGAACATAGTTCTGACCTGTAGCTGACATCCAGCTTCATTTACACTCTAATCTAAAGTTGCTTTAAGGATAAGGATGGTACCTGTGATTTCATCCACATAAGGAATTCCTAAATAAGAGAACTCCTTTCAATGCAGGTTGGTACCTTCCCTGCAACTTATAGTGTTGGAGAATTGCCTCAAGCAGTGGTGTCAAGCTCACTAAACTATACAGAAGGGCCCCCATGGGCTGCACACTGACTTGGAAAAACACATATTTATACACTTCTTTTTTTAAAAAATTAATTTGTTTTGTCAAATATTTCCCAATTGCATCTTAATTTCTTGGAAGTGCTGTGGGCCACTTGTGGTATTGTTGGCTACCCATTTGATACCTTTCACCTAGTGCACCAAGAGGTTAAAGTGATTTGCCCAGGGTCATAAAAGTCAGTATGTTTCTTTTTTTGTTTGTTTGTTTTTGCGAGCAATGAGGGTTAAGTGATTTGCCCAGGGTCACACAGCTAGTAAGTGTCAAGTGTCTGAGGCCGGATTTGAATTTAGGTCCTCCTGACTCCAGGGCCAGTGCTTTATCCACTGCACCACCTAGCTGCCCAGTCAGTATGTTTCTGATATGGGATTGGAACCTGAGGTTTCCCCAGTTCCCAGGTCCACTCCCCATCTATTACAAAATGCTTCCTTTCAAGGTGATTTAGAATAAAAAAGGAAGACAATTGTAATACTCAGATGTTAGGATAAGATGTGTGTTTGTTAGACAATATTTAGCATGATTCCTCCTTTAATTATTGTAGCAAAGTCCCCAAGTATATGAAGATCGCCCTACTTTTGGAAAACATAATGATGAGTTAGTTCCAGCTTTCTCAGAATCTTGCTCGGAACATATTACACCCTCAGAAAAGTGTCAGCAAATCACAAAAGGAGGTACACCAGGTACTATACTGCTTCCCTCCCCCCATTTCCATTTGGTATTTATAGTGGTTGGAGGGAAGGTCAGAGGGACCACTTAGTGAAAGCAGGCCTTCCCTTTTCCCCTTTGCCCTGAGGTAGGGAAAGAGAGGGAAAACAGGCAAAGGAAAGCTTGGAATTTAATTTGGACTGGGACTAAATTCACATTGTCATCATTTTTTTTAAAAGAAGTTAAAACAAGGGGCGGTTAAGGACATATAAATTGGCAGCAGATTGTGGTTTATGGTAATGGCGGTCCCAAAGGAATGAGTCTCTCTTGGTGACATTGAAGTAAATTGCATTACTCAAGATGTATACTAAGGAGGATGGATAATGAGATGTGTATGGAGAAGGAGAGATTGCTGTTTTTATGGTATTGTTGATGATCTAAATGAATGGAAGGGGAAAGGAAAAAGAGTATCAGGTGGGGGCATCCGTGTTAATTTCAATAGAAATTGTGAAGCCGAATACTATCCTCTGGATCACAAAATAACCATTACTGTTAGGTAGACCTTGGGTTTGAGGTTAAATTATAAATAGTTCAAACCTCTATGTATTATCTCCACTCTCACCCCAGCCAGTTCCTCCTCTTAATTCCTAACATCACAAACTCACTTGAAACTCCTAATTTCTCATCATCAAAGTGAGATCAGATTTGATTATATTGACTTGGTGAAGATATTATTTTATTTCAGAGTTTCTTGCTGCCAAGAAATAAGGGCTAGAATTACTTCCCATCCACTGTCTCATTCTATAACTAGCTAGAGCCAGGAAATGAACATGGAATCATAGATTTTATGGAAAATCATGGCCTCAAGTGATTCTCATATGAAGGAGATACAGAGAAGTTTCAATTGAACTCAACTTTCTGAACTTCACTAAGCATCTATTTTATAGCTACTTACTGTTTTTCTCTGCTGCTTCCCCCTTCTCTAAAAACAGTTGCTAGAGATGGAGAGGGGAAGGGGAGATAACCCTTTATATATCAACTTCAGTACATCTTTCATTTTGTTAAAGGGAATTTAAGTTACTTATTCACCTCTATTCCTTAAACCAATGACGGTGCTTTCTGCATGGTGTCCAATATGAGAAAAGTAAATTCTCTCACCCTATGACCCTGTCTTAAGACAGAAAGGCAGCCCGAGGGCTGGTTGGGTCCTAATTACTAGAAAATGGATGAAGCTGGTGAAGGGAGGAGAGTAGTGATAGAATGTATTTTGCCTCTGATGTTCAAACTTGGTGGTCTGTTATCTGTAGGGGGTGAAATAGAAAATGCAGGGGGGGGGGCAGTTTTCAGGCATTTCTTCCTTTCTACCTTTTCTCCCTAGTGCCTGCCTGCCCATTCCCTACTGCCAACTTAAGAAAGGAATCTCACTCTTTAGAGAGTGTCATTTTAAGTTGACTTTCCCAGAGCTAAGCTGAGAGCCTGTTGCCAAGGCCGGTAGGCGTAAATTCAGCCCGCCTGACGGGAGATGAAGGGCTGCAGGATTTATAACTTATTTGAGTTCTCATACATCACCCTCTGTGTCGCTCGCTTATGATGGCCCTGCCAAAAGATAAAGAAGTGTAGGACGCTGGGTATGGGCTGTGGTGACAGGCCAGGGACAAATGTCTCTGTTGGGTAAATTGATTTGAATGGCTCTAGTGAAATATCAGGCTAGGCTGAAAATATGATTGGGTTTAATGATCCTTCCGACTTCATAGACGGCCAGAATTCTAAATGCTGGACAAGTTAATTAAAGCAGTGTATGGAAGTGTGTGCACACACATTTGTAAATCCATAGAATTATTAATACCATATACTGCTATATGGAAATACAGGCACGTGCCCACTACTTCTGATGTAGCAAAACTCCACGGAGGCCAGTAAATATTACTTGTAATTTATAGGGTGTTTATCTGGGAAAAACTGTGGAGAATATTCTTTCTCCCTCCACCCCCAGAGTCTAACAAACAGAGACCTAGAGGCATAAAAATGGGTAATGAAAAGACAGAGAACAGATAAACAGTTTATCCTCTACTGGTATATTTAGGAGGCATAAAACTTAATAACGTAGCAGAGAGCAGGATTTCTGTATTTGTGTTAAAGCAAAGCTCTTGGTTTTTTAGGTCACTGAGCCAAAGACAAATTAGAAGGATTATTTCATTTTAATTACAAGAAACAAATCTAAGTTGCCTCAATGTGGTGGTGGTTGTTTTCTTTTGGGGCATAGTATTCATTTAAGAAGAGCAGATTTTAGATTCAGCTACTGTAGGATCAAAGTTAACGAGCTAATTTCTGCATTATCATCCATATCATCCTCTTAAATACTGTGTTCAGTTCTAAGGGTATGCAAATTTTCCTGACTCTTTTTATCTTTAGGTGATTGGGATTCATAGGTAGTTTCCATACCCTCTTTGTCCCCTAGGTGTCCTTCATAAAGAAAAGTCCAAACGCCTTACTAAGCCATGGTTGTTTAAGTTTCATACTTTTCTTCTATGTCAAAGAAGTCTATTTTTGTCATAATCGACACAATGAGGGAGTGATTTGCCTCTAATGTTCATTCATCACCTGAGGAATAAGTGAAAACAGATCTTAGTTGTCATTCCCTTTTCTGAGAGACATTTATTATAGAATCAATGAAAAATCCAACAAGCATTTATTAAGTGCCTACTATGTGCTAGGCACCAGGGATACAAATAAAGATAAATATGAAACAATTCTTACTCTCAAGGAACTTTATTATTTCCGGGGAAACAACTTGTACATATATAAGCATGTTTATAATAAATACAAGGTAGTTTGAGAGGGAGGGGACTAGCAACTTGGGGTATCAAATAAGTCTGATTTACAAGGTAGAGCATGAGCTATGTCTTGAAGGAAGACAGGGATTCTATGAGGTAGAGGTAAGGAAGAAGAATATTCTAGGCATAGGGACTAGCTAACCTAAAGGCACAGATATGGGAGATAGAGTGCCATGTGTGAATAACAAGGAAGAGACCAGTTTGGTTGGGCTGTATAGTACAGGAAAGGGAGTATGGTATAATGAGACTGGAAAGATAAATTAAGGCCAGATTTTGAAGAGCAGAAGAGTCAAATGAAGGAGTTGAACGTAGAGATAATTGGGACCTACTGGAGTTCATTGAATTAGGGATTGACATGGTCAGGGCTATGTTTAAGGACAATTACTTTGACAATTGGGTAGAGGATAGATTAGCATAGGGTGAGATTTGGTTCAGGAAGGCCAAATTAGATCATTGAAATAGTCTAAACAATAGGTGATAAGGACCTGAACTGGAATGATATCTAGGTGAATAATGAATGAATAAATAAAGCTTTTTATTAAATGCTTAATATGTACAAAGCACTGGGCTAGGTGCTGGAGATTACAAATAGAAAAATAAGATGGTCCCTCCTCCCAAAGAGCCCACATTCTAATAAGAGAGACAATCACAGGGAAGGTTTCATCTGCAATTCAAAAATATCTCATGGTCCTTATGGTTTAATGACAAACATGATAATGCCTTTTCTTTATTTAATATTATTATTCCTACAGTTTGGGGGTCCATGGTCCTGGGTTGTCACCCTCAGGATCCAAAGGGAGATAGTGGTCAAGATGGCGGTAGTGGTTTGAATCTCCTGGTACATGCTACTGCTTCCTGTCTCTCCCTTGGGGTTACTTGTAGCTTTAGAGAGGGTGAATTTCCTGAACTGTATGTGACAGTTTGTTGACAGCTTAGAATGTCTGGTCCATTTTCCATTGAAGTTGCTTCCCTAGATGATGGCTGTGAGGTCTACATTAGGGTTAGGATTGATGGCCTAAGGACATAGGGAATACTGCCTTTCCCAGGTCTCCTGTGACTATCTGCCTGTTCATGGCAGTTGCTCAGGAGATACTGAGAATGATAAGGAGGAAGTTGGACCCCCCCCCATCTTTGATGATTTTAGTCTTAATGATTTATTTGTGGGCTAGGATGAAAGCAGGTCTAGTGGCTAGCGGGAAGGAGGGCATTGCTATTCCCAAGTCTGTTGGATTCAAGGTCCTTGGTTGTTACCATCATGGTCATAGAGGTGGTGGTGGTTTGACTTATCTGGCACATGAAGTTGCCCTCTGTATCTACCTCAAGATGCCTTGCTACTTTAGCTAATCTGACTTGCTAAAATAGAAAAAGGGCAAGATTTAAGAGATAATATAGCAAGTACTATGATATGAGGAGTGAGGGAGGTTGAAGAGTCTTAATACCAATGTTATGAACATTGGAAACGAGAAAGGTAGTGGCACTTTTGGCAAAAAAATAGAGACGTTTGGAAGAGTAATAGGTTTGGTGAGGGAAGAGTGGGTATAATGGGGTTCTCTTTAGGATGTGTCAAATTTGTCCAATTGGTAGTTGGTAATGCCAAAATGAAGTTCAGAGGAACTGAACCAGAGATAGAGGAGACAGAGACAGAAACACACACACACACACACACACACACACACAGAAAGAGAGAGAGAGAGAGGGAGAAAATGCACCCAGGACAAAGTCTTGAGAATATCCACAGTTGGAGGTAAGCATAATATGAAGATCCTACAAAAGAGACCCAGAAGAAGTGTTCAGACAGTTAAGATGAGGCATAGGCACAAATATTGTCATAAAAGTCCAGAGAGGAGAGAGAGAGTATACAAGAACCCAAGCTGATAATGAATAAAACTAATTTTGTAAACATTATTTATTTATTTTAACGTTCTTTTCTTTTTAAATTTTGAGTCCCAAATTCTCTGTCTCCTTCCAACCCCTCCCCCACCCACTGAAAAGGCAAACAAAATTATATCAATTAATCATACAATCATACAAATAAAAGCAAAAAAAGAGAAAATTATACTTTAATTTACACTCAGACTTCATCAGTTCTCTGTCTGGAGATGGATAGTATTTTTTTTTTTTTTTTAGTGAGGCAGTTGGGGTTAAGTGACTTGCCCAGGGTCACACAGCTAGTAAGTGTTAAGTGTCTGAGGCCGGATTTGAACTCAGGTACTCCTGACTCCAGGGCCAGTGCTCTATCCACTGCGCCACCTAGCTGCCCCTGGATAGTATTTTTTAATCATGAGTCCTTTGGAATCATCTTGGATCATTGAATTGATCAGAGTAGCCAAGTCTTTCACAGTAGATCATCACTATAATATTGTTACTGTGCATAATTGTCTCCCAGTTCTTCTCACTTCACTCTGCATCAGTTGATTGCCATTTTTTTCTGAAACCACCCCCTTCTGCAGTAGTCCTAAAGTCACAACTTGTTTGGCCATTCATTAATTTATGAGCACCCCTTCAATTTCCTATTATTTACCACCACAAAAAGAGCTGCTATAAATATTTTGCTCATATAGATCATTTCCCTTTTTCTTTCATCTCTTTGGGGTACAGGCCTAGTAGTGGTATTACTGGGTCAACGGGTATGCACAGTTTTTATAGCCCTTTGTACATAGTTCTGAATTGTTTTACAGAATGGTCGGATCAGTTCACAACTCCACCAACGGTTGATTTAGTGTACCTATTTTTCCTCATTTCCTCCAGCATTTGTTATTTCTCTTAGCTATGAGAGTTGTTTTATTACATTTCCCTGATCAATACTTGTATTACTCTTATAAATAATGATTTTATATGACTATAAATAGCTTTGATTCTTCTTAAAATTGCCTGTTTGTATCCTTTAACCATTTCTCAATTGGGGAATGGTTCTTGTTTTATAAATTTGACTCAGTTCCCTACATATTGGAGAAATGAGGCTTTTATGAGAGAAACTTTCTAGAGAAATGTTTACTATTACTCCAGTGTCTATGGTACCTTTTAGCAAAATGTAGTTTCCCTGATTCTCTTTTAATTAGATCAATTTTTGCTTTTGCTTTGTCTGAAATCATGATTGCTAACCCTTTCTTAACTTCCACTGAAGCATAAAAAATTCTGCTCTAGGACTTTAACTATGTGTGTGTGTGTTTCTGTTTCAAATGTATCTCTTGTAAAAAAAAAAAACAAAACAAAACATAAGGTTGGATTCTGATTTCTAATCCATTCTGCTATCTGCTTCTGTTTCATGGCTGAGCTCATCCCATTCACATTCAGAATTATGATTATTAATTGTATGTTTCCTGTCATACTATTTTCCTGTTTATCCTTTGTCTTTTTATCCTGCCCCTCCTCAAAAGTCTCTTTTATTTCTGACCACTGCATCCTTTAATCCACTTTCCCTTTTATTGCTCCTACTACCCCATATATCTCTTATCTCCTTCCCCTCTTATTTTCTTAATTGGGTAAGATAGATTTCTATACCAACTGAGGATATAGGTTTCTTCTATGAACCAATTCCAGTGAGAGTGAGGTTCTAGCATTGCCTGCCAACCCAATCCGTATTTTTAACTTTACTATAAAAGTTCTTTGTGTGCCTCTTTTATGTGAGAAAAAGTTCCCTATTCTACTTCTCCCTTCTCCTTCTCCTAGTGAATCCCTCTTTTTTATCCCTTAATTTTTTAGAACATTCCAATATAATCTTGATCATGGAACTGTGACCAAGTTCCCTGCTCTCTTGTAGCCACAAGTACTAGTACTCCCCTCCACTTTGGAATTCTGTCCAGGGTCCCTGCTCTCTTGTGACCAACTAGAAGTACTCCTCTGCATCTTGAAACTTTGGAACTGTGCCTTAGAACTGCATATGGGCAATAGAGTTGCCAATCAGTGACAGTTGCACCCAATGCCAGCAAAGGCTTCCCTTTAATCTCTTTCTGACCAGTTATATGTTCCCCTTACTACCTCTGGACTGAGAGATCTTGAAGCTGCTGCTGTTTCTGTGGCCACTGTCATGCCAGCTTCCAAGACCTACTGCTGGTACTTCTGTTCTGCTGAGGGCTGGCTCCACCCCGGTGTCACAGACCATTCCTGCTAACCTCTTAAATTGTCTTAGGCTGGAAAAATGTCTTACTCTGACCTTTTGTTGGCTCTGCTGCCTCTAAATTTGATTCGAAGAGTTATTTTAAAGTTGTTTAGAGATGAATGTTGAAGGAATTCAGCTGGGTTGCTGCCTGTATTCCATCATCTTGGCTCCACCCCGATCTATCAAGACTGTTTAATTTGGCAACTAAGAGATCATTACCTTAAATAGACCATTTTCAGTTGAGTGATGATGTTCAAAACCAGATGGCAAAGGGCAGAAGATTTAGGGAGAGGAGAAGGCAATGGAAGCAATGAGGGTAGAAAGCTTTTTTCTAGAAGTTCAGTCAAGAAAGGGAGAAGACACATAAGATGATAATGAGTTGGAAGTAGGTCTTGATGAATGGTTTTTTTAAAGCTAGATTTGGAGATACTTGAAATCAGTAGTAAAGTAACCCATGTATGGGTCTAAGTATGTGTATATTTGTATACATATATCTATGGCACACTTGTGATCTCTTTATCTTCCTATATAACAGGATAGATAGTTCTGGAGGGTTGCCTTTAAAGAAGGGAATTGGTGAGGGAAAAAGGTTTTGTTTTAGGGAACAGTGAAACCCATTATCAAATTAATTAAAATTAAAAATTTTTAATCATATCATTGCAATTTTCTCCTTTATGGAATGAGAATGGTTGATGCATCCAAACTTCTGCCAGCAGGACCTAGTTACTTCAAAACCTGAAAACATGTCCAGGAAGCATAGAAATGTCCCCTTTCCCTATTTACAAGGACTTGAATCTGCTATTCTGTGTGCTGGGTAGCACAATGGAAAGAGCCCTGGGCTTGGAGTCAGGAAGACTTGAGTTCAAAGTCTCCTCCCTTTCTCAACTGAACTTGCAGGGAAAAAAAAAACAAAAAACCTTTCTATTCACTTCCTAGTTGTGTGACCCTGGACAACTCACTTAACTACTCTTTGCCTCAGTTTCCCCAACCATAAAATCGAGATAATAACAGCACTTATTTTGAAAAGTTGTTGTGAGGATCAAATGAGATGATATTTGTAAAGCACTTAGCACAGTACCTGACAAATAGTAGGCACCAAATAAATGCTTATTCCCTTCCTCTATTACTTTCCTGTCTGGATGAAAATTCTATTTAATTGCCTAGAGAAAGTCCTCTAACATGTAGCTAATACAGTTATTCTTCTTTTTCTATTTTAATGAAACTCAATATTGTTTTGCAGAATTCATAAGTTTTACCGAAGATCCTTCTTATCTCACAATGGATAAATCTCAATGGTTTCCTACATTTCATGTGTTAATATTTTTAATTGTGGGAAAAGATTGAGATAAATTCCACATCAAGGTTTAAAGTTTTGGTGTAACCATTCACACTATAAAACAAAGTGGATAAAAAAAATGTGTTCTCTAGACTTACATGCTGCTGAGTAAGAAGCCAGTTGAACTAGTTCATAAAAGTTACCTCCATATACATGCACAATACAACCAATATACATAGTATTTATGTACTCGGGGTGTGTGTGTATGTGCGTGTGTGTGTGTGTGTGTGTGTGTGTGTGTGTGTCTGTAAAGATAAAATCCTAGGCAGGCACTGCAAATAGTAAACCACCTAATTTCTCAGGCCATCAGTTTGTTCATCTACAAAATGAAAGGTTTGGATTAGATGACCTCAAAGACCCCTTCCAGCTTTAACATTATGATCCTATGACATTATGAGAAATTCCAGCATGGAAAATTTGAGGAGAAATATGATCTTTTAAGAGAGTACTCTTACCAGGAAATTAGGAGGTCTAAAGTATAATCTTGACTGTTGATAGGTAAAATAATAATAATGTGATATAACTTACCCCTTTGTAGAGTGCACTCTGAAGAAAATTAAGATTTTTCTTTATAGTACACATAGTTCATAGATAAAAGTATCATTATTTTAGTAGGAATATGGAAAAAGAGGGAAACCCTAAATGATTTTTACCAAATAAAATATCACAACCAGAGACATCATGGGGATGGTGGAGCTGGGATTCTACTTTAGGTCAGAAAGCTTAGAGGTCACTAATGGCACTTTCCCTGTGGTACTTCCTTTCCTACCTCTAGCCCCACTGGCAGCAACAGCAACAACCACTTCCTGCTTTATGTACCAGTTCTTGTCCTCCCCACCAGCACATTTCTTCCCAGCAATGGCCATACTTTCAACAGTGTAAAAACTTGGAGTATCACAGGGGTCATTTCTTTCCTCCAAAGGCTGGATCTAAGTCGATCCTTTCCTCAATCCCCATCAACCCTGAAGCTTCCCCCTAGGTGAAAATATTGTTGGTTACAGCAGATGAAATTTCTAATGCAAACATTTATGTATGTTAAATAATTTGTTTTTGGTTTACCCAGATCTTCAAGTGTTCTAGGGTTTGTCATGATGAGTTGTGGTGTTACTTTAAAAGTGCATACTTAAAAAAGAAAGACGAGGAGAGGAAAGGTTATAAGAATTATTAACAACTAGGAAAATGTTAGCGAGGCCTAAGGGAAAAACCAGGAGGAAAGAGAGAACGCTTGAGAAAAACAAAGCGAAGGAATGGATTAGAAGACCTAGAGGAAGCCAAAAGGGGAGGAGGAGGAGTAGGGAACATAAAAAGAAAGCATTAAGATTGTGATTTATCTGAGAGAAACATTCTCTACTCCTTGGGAGGCAGATGCATTGAATGGGAAAAAATTCTGATAAAGCCAGCCCCACTCCTTTATATGCAGAAAGCATCCTAGATATTTGTTGAATCCATATCTTTTTCTGTAAGGATATTTGGAGAATATATAATATGAAGAATGCTGACTGACAGGTCATTAGCACTTAGGTAGTGATCCAGGAAAGAAAGGTAATACTAGCTTTAGGAAAACAACAGTCCAGAGGGGTGACAGCCTTGTTTAACCCTATTTATGACTCACGAGGACTGAACCCAGTCACTTGACTAACATTCCTCTCCCTTTTTGTATATAAAATAGCATACTAATGCTGATTTCTGGGGTTTATTTGTGAAATGTTGAATGACCCTTTGAGCGAAGTCAGTAGAATCCTAGTGTGAGCAAATGTTCTGAATTAAGGTGCTAGCCATGGATTTTAGTTCCTGTTCCTCCTGTCATGTGCCCCCCATTGTGCCCTCACATAAATACTTTGTCCTGAACCTTCATTTCCCCCCCTCTCATCTTTCTCATTTCTATGCTCCTGTCTTCTAGAACCATATTTTATTGTTAAATCACCATCACTATCACCACCACCATCACCACCATCACCACCCCTATTATCTACCACTTACATAGTAATTCAAGGGTTGCAAAGAACTTTAGAAATACAGCTATCCCGTCCACATTGTGGAGGTCAGGGCTGCAGTACCCAGGCCATCTGGAAAATCTACTTAAAATGTTTTGACTCTCCCTTTGTACCAAAAAAAGAAGTCCGATTTTTTTCTTCTGTTTTTATTATCTTATTGTAAAATTTGGGTTAAGTATTTGGTCATAGCTTCTGTGTTGTCTGGCAACTTTTACATCTATCTGTGGCTTCTGCAAACCCCACCCCCCCAAAAATTCTCATTTACTTTCTTGTGCCAACCTATAATATATCAAAACCATGATGAAGAAAGTCTTGATATGGAAGGGATAACTGTAGATCATCTCTCTTCACAATAATTCTGGGAGGTAGATATCTTTAGGGGCAGTTAGGTGGCACAGTGGATAGAACCCTAGACCTGGAGTCAGGAAGACTCATTTGGCCTTAGACACTTACTGGCTGTGTGACCCTGGGCAAGTCACTTAAACCTATTTGCCTGAGTTTGCTCATCTGGAAAATGATCTGCAGAAGGAAATGGCCAATCATTCTGATATCTTTGCCAAGAAAACTCCAAATGAGGTCACAGAGTCAGACATGACTGAAAAATGACTGAACAAAAAGATACCTTTATGCTCCCAATTTTACAAATGAGGAAACTGAGGCAGGCAATGGTAAAGTGACTTGCTTACACAGCTAGCAAATGTAAGAGGCTGGATTTGATTTCAAGTCTATCTTGTTTCTGAGGTACAGGACTCTATCCACTGTGTGACCTACCTGAATCATTATTTCTTATACATACATTTCCATGAAATTTTATAGCTGGTTCTATCATAGACATGGTCATCACCCATCTGGTTACATCTGTCATTTGCTTGGCTGAATCTTTCAACCAACCTGTATTCCCTATGGCAGGAATTCTTATGTTAAGGACCCTGCTAGCAGTTGAGTGAAACATATGGACCCCATCTCAAAATTATGCACACAATAAAATATGCAGGATTACAAAGAAAACCAATTATATTGAAATGCTATTATCAATATACTGAAAACACACATAAGTTCATGGAACTTAGGTTAAGAATCTGGCTTTGGTGTAACTCTCAAGTCATGGAGTTTTTACTAAACTGACCTTAGTCATTATAGATCAGAGAGATAGATATGAGCTTGACATCCCCAAAATATGGCATAGTTTGAATATAATGATTTTATTACCCTGATCAGGCCCAGAATTCACTGGTTCAGTTGCAACCAAGAACAGACATTTCTGGAGTTGACTTTTCTTTAAGCCCTAGCCCAAACCTTCAATTGGGGAGAAGCCTTGATTCTTTATGTTCTATAACTTGCTTGGTTAGGTGGGACAAGAAGGACCTATAAAATATGTCCTTTTTTCAAGGAGTCTTAGCCTTTTAGTTTTACCATTTAGATTGCTGCTTCTGTCCTGCTGTCTTGGAAATGGAGCATCACCAAAGCAAAGAGAAAGATTAATAATACCATGAAGTTGGCTTGAATTTTTTGTGGGGTTTAGGTGTTGCCGTTGGTGGTTGGATATTTTTTTCTTATGTTTAATCATCTTTGCAGTGGGATGACTAGTCAGAATTGGAAATCCTATATCTCTGTTTGCTAAGTGCTCCAATAAAGATGTGGAAAGGATGGCAGAAATAAATGTCATTTACCTTTTTTCCCTTTACAATTAAAAATGCTAATCAAAGATTATTTTTTAAAAATAATCCTGTGTTAACTTAAGCAACTAGACAATAAAATGATATTTTAAAAATGAAACGGTGGTAATTACCATAAAACATATTAAAGCAGTCAAAAATTGTTCCATGTACAAATGGTTAAACACCTACATACAATTTATTGTCCTCTGCTCTCTCCTTCACTGAGCTGTTCATGGTTTTCAAATAGCCCCTGACAACTCTTCTGTGTCTAGTCATCTTTGAGTCAGTTTCTTAGTGTAGGAGTTACCAGTGGTTCTGGAAGAACTAAAACCCAGGTGGGAAAAGCGCACTTCCCATAAAATAGAAAGGGGAAAGAATTTAATTAGGAAAGCTATGTGGCACAGTGAATAGAGTGCTGGGCCTAGAGTCAGGAAGACTCATTTCCCTGGGTTCAAATCTAGTCTTGCACACTTAGTAGCTATGTGACCCTGGGCAAGTCATTTAATCCTGTTTGCCTCAGTCTCCTCATCTGGAAAATGAGCTGGAGAAAGAAATGGCAAACCACTCCGGTATCTCTGCCAAGAAAACCCCAAATGAGGTCATGAAGAAACAGACATGACTGAACAACTAAAACAAGAATTTAATAAGGGAAGAAGATCAGTCTAGTCTCTCCCCTCTCCAATCTATTCTTCAAGGGGATGCCTGTGATAGGTCTAAAGGCCAGCTCTATGTTACTCATCTTTTCACAAAGTTTCAGTGGTTCCCTAATATCTCTAGGACAAAATGCAAATTCCTTTGCTTGGAATTTAAAATCCTTAATAACCTGGCTCCAACCTCTTTCCAGACTGTTTTCCTTTCACCTCTTTCTCTCTCCTGAACTCCCAAACATTCTCTGTTCTATCCAAGCTGATCTATTTGCTATCCCCTCTACATAACATGATCTTACATCTGTTCCCTTTGCCCAGCTTTTGCTCAGTCCTGGAATGTTCCCCTTTCTCTCTGTTTATTGGAATCACCAGCTCTCTTGAAGACTCATTTCATATTACCTCCTACAAGAGCCTTTCCTGATTCCCTTAATTTTTATACCAAAAAGAATCTGTGCTTATTTCATATGTATTTAAATTTTACTCATCTGCACTTGATTTTTCACTCAGTAGAATGCAGGCTCCCTGAGTAGTCAACAAGCATTTATTAAGTAAGTAGTATGTGCCAGGCATGTGTGGGCTAAGAGCTTTGCATACAAAGAATGGCTAAAACAGTGCTTGCTCTCAAGGAGCTCACAGAAAATTAGGAGATGCAATTGGCAAACAACTATATACAAAGAAGTATAAAGGATATAGGGCAGGAAATATTTTATTGTTGTCTTTATGTCTCTTATATTTGATTCCTGGTACATATTAGGTGCTTAATAAATGCTTAGCATCAAATTGGATTTATTTAAGTGAAAGATGACCAATGAAACTTAGGACTAGGGACATCAAGAAACCATTGACATCTTGAGGGAGAAGATTTTTAGGGTGGCACTCCTATAAAATGAAAGCATAATCCCTCTAATGTTTATTGGTTCTACAAAAGAAACAAAAAACAGAGGAACAATGTTATAAATGATTGGTCAGGGACTGCTAGGTGGCCCAGTGGATAAAGCACTGACCCTGGATTCAGGAGAACCTCAGTTCAAATCTGGCCTTAAATACTTGGCACTTACTAGCTGTGTGACCCTGGGTAACTCACTTAACCCTCATCGTCCCCCCCTCTCTCTATAGATATAGATATAGATATAGATATAGATATAGATATAGATATAGATATAGATATAGATATAGATATAGATATAGATATAGATATAGATATAGATATAGATATAGATATAGATATAGATATAGATATAGATATAGATATAGATATAGATATATGATTGGTTAACCAAGTACTGTGGGGTTTGATTATAGTGGAATATTTTATAATGTATTAATTCTTCCGGGAAAGGGCATTGGCCATGATAACATGCCTGTATTCAGTTGTGATCCAGCTCCATCAATCAACAAGGGCATCTTTGAGTGAGTCAATATTTTTCTTTTTCATGCTATAAATTCACCGGGAAAGTCGGTAAGATAGTGACAGTGGCTTTTGATGAAGGTTTTATTTCATGTCCCTTTGAAATTGTAAATAATTCTTATAAGGATCAATAATAGAAAATTGACTTCACAGATAACGAGTAATCATGGTGCATCACAGATTTAGAGATGGAAGGAATCTCAGAAACCATTCTGTAGAACTCCCTGTCATTTTCAGATGAAGAAATTTTGTCAGAGAGGTTAAGTGACTTGTCCAAAGACACAAAGGTTGTGAGTTGCCCTGCCAGAATTTGATACCAGGTTTTTCTATGTCAAATCCGGCACTCCTATCACTATGTTCTCATCTTTAAAATTAACTTTGATGGAGACATCCTTCCAATTTTCATTTGCACTTACCCGATCTCTTCTAATCTGACAACAAGAGGAAAAGAATTTGTTATTGGTTTTCCCCTAAAACAGATCCACTGTGTTGCTTTAGTTGAACCATAGCAGAAAGAATATAGGTTTAGTTTTTTTCTACAGGGATTCTGTGATACTTAGAAATACTTCAGAAGAAGGAAAACAAAGCAAAAAAATGTTACTTTTCCCCCCAAACCTTTACATGTTGTTCAGGAGTTTCTAAGTGGTTTTGTTTTACTTTTTTGTTTAACTATCCAGCTGTCTGCCTGTAGGAAGGAGTCTGTCAATACTAGACTTCAGTGCTTTATTGTCAGCTGGGGATTTCTCTTGCAGTGGTGTGTGAACCATTGTATGTTCTCCCTCTGCTCTCTGGGAAATGTTGGGTTTCCTTGTGTGGCAGCAAAGAAATACTTCCTGTGCTTGTGTGTTGACTCACTTGAGCAAAACTGGCATCTTTGGGGGGGGGCAATGAGGTTTAAGTAACTTGCCCAAGGTCACACAGCTAGTAAGTGTCAAGTATTTTTTTTAAACTGGGAATGTCAAGTGTTTGAGGTTGGATTTGAACTCAGGTCCTCCTGAATCCAGGGCTGGTGCTTTATCCACTGTGCCACCTAGCTGCCCCTGTCAGAACTGGCATATTTTACCTGAGATCACACATTGCCTATTAAGGTGCTACATAAAAATAGCTTTGGATTCTGAAATTATATCTCACTCTCCCTTATAAAGTCCTTAACTTCTGACCACTATGAAAATGTGCTAATCTCTGAGGATGACAAAAAATTGAGTGTGATACTAAGGAACTATAAAAGGATGCAAAATATTGTGTTATGTTTGTGATTTACTGATATTGCCATGTTCTGTGATTGCTGAAATTTCCAGTGAACTTTTAGTGGTGCTTAGATTCAGTCCAATTCCACTATTAAGTACCCTCTGTGAGCAGAGCCCTGTGCTTAGATTATTGAGATATAGAATTTAGTTAGGACAAAGTCTCTGTCCTCATGAAGCTTGAACTCTAGTACAAGGTCTTATACAGAATTATTCTAGGTTTCAGTGGGGGGGTTGCTATAGACTTTCTGGACAACTGCTTGTAGTTGGACATGGTGTGGAGCAGTGGCATCAAACTCAAATAGAAAGAGGGGCTACTAAACATAAAGGCTCCATTCATATTTAGGAAACCACATATCAACATTATCTATATTTTATTGTATTTTGGTGAAATATTTCTCAATTACATTTTAATCTGATTGAGGCCTCATTCGAGAGTGTTGTGGACCTAGTGTTTGACACCTCTGGTATAAGAAAAGAACAGTGAGTTTGGCATCAGTGAATATTTAGGTTTCAAACCTGCCACTTAATAACCTGCAAAACCTTTGGAAGATAACTTCCTCTCTGGCCTTCAGATTTCTCATGCATAAAGAGGGCATTGAATTAGATGGTTTCTAAACTCCATTCTAGCACTAGAATCTAGATTAGAGCAGTTGTGGACCTTAATGACTTTTTAAAGAGTCTCACAGAATTTTAAATCCCCTATTTGAAGTTCTTTCCTGAGACTCATATTTTAGAGCCTATGTACTTTGAAATAAAATCATCTAGCATTATTTGTCCTCCTAATTACACTCAGAAAGAATAGGATATCTTTATTGAATAGATACCAGCATAGCCACTGATTCTGAGAAAACTTTTAGTGTTAGACTTTTCATTGTTCAGTTTCTCCATTAGTGAAATTGGGATAATAATTCTTGGCATTGCTATGGAATTTTTGCTTTTGCTTTTTTGGTGATTTCACTGGCGTGGGGATTCAGCTTATGGAAACTCTTTCCAATGAGGCCTGGTACAGATGAATAATTCGTATATAATTTATAGCCCTAGAAAGTTCCCTGAAATCACATAGTGTCCAAGACAGGATATGAACCCAGGTCTTCCCAACTCTAAGGCTGATTCTCTATCAACTACCCAAAGTTACCTCTGAGAGAAAATTTGTTAACTCATTATTACCAAATTGCATCTTTCTTACCGATGAAATTCTCTCATTTCTCATTTGTTTATTTTCCTTTCAAAACTCTCCATAGTCCATGGGCTGTCATTGTAGAAAGTTAAGAATTGGGCTAATCTTTAATGATCCTTTCCCACTTCCGCTCCTTTTTTGTCTTCTATTCAACTGTCTCCCCACATTCATTGAGAGAGCAGGCAACATCCAATCGCCATACCACTTGTTTAACTGATTTGCAGCCCATGTGCCAAATGAGAATGCTTATTTCCTGACTTTTGATTTTATGCTTCATGTGTTAAGAGCCATCAACCAGAGGTAGTGTGTTCAGTTAACACTATGGCATCTTCCAAAAAAAATTCTGATAGAATTCCATTGAATCTGCATCTGTAATGACACAGGACTAGAGCGAGATGAGAAAATCCATTTTGTTTGCTGCCAAAGCAAAGTGACCTTGAGGGAGCACCAGCTTAGCTTTCACTGCTCATGGTGCCCACCCACCCCCCTCTCGTCACCTCCTCCTGCTCCCCATTCAGCTCTGCAACAACCACCAATCACTCTGCCTTCCTCTGCTAAATTTATGATCAAGAACGGCCCATAAACAGAGAAGGCCAATCCCAATCCCAGCCACGGCACCTTCCTGTTTGCCGGAACTGCGACAGCTTTATGGTACAGTAAAGAATAAGGCTTCGTACCAGCCAACTCAATGAATCGTGCCTTTCCTGTAAAGAGCAGGGCAGGATGCTAAGGAGACTGCAGAGATTCCAAAGGCCACATCTAGCCTAGATTTCCCTAAGTCTGCAGAGAGTAATAGATTTTTGTAGAGATGCTTTGCATGTTATGTCATCAAAAATTGAGGGGAAAGGTGGGAATGGACCTTCTCAATGAAGCAATCACTATCATGAAGGAGTTCATACAATTGTGCACACAAGGAAGCTAATTCATATGCAACAGCTCAGGACAGTATCTGACACATAGTGGGCACTTATTAAATGCTTTCTCATTCCTGAAATTCTGTCTCTGTTCATCTCTGCCTACTGGCTTCCCCTGGCTTTCTTCAGGTCCCAGCTAAAATTTCACCTTTTAAAAGAAGCCTTCCCAGAAATCCCTTAATGCTAGTCCCTTCCCTCTGCTGATTCTTTCCAAATTATCTTGCAAATGTCTTGTTTGTATGTAGTTGCTTGCATGTTGTTTCTCCAATAAGACTATCAGTTCCTTGAGAACAGGGAGAACCTTTTGTCTTTCTATTTATTCCCAAGCCCATGTGCTTGACACATAGTAGGTGCTTTATAAATACTTGTTGACCATTGATCAGATGCACAAAAGAAAAGTGTCCTGAGAGTTGTTGAGTTTCTCCTGTATGATACCCATGGCCTGTCTGTAGAAAACCTAATTACAAGTCACTTTCTTCTTCTTACATTACCTGTGTATCTTCCTGCATTTCAGAATATCTTCTTTAAAGATTCATGCCTTTCCCCCAGTGGTTCATTCTGAGGTTACATACCCCATTTTATCTCTGAAGCAGTTCTAATATCTTATTTTTTGGTTTTAGGTTGAGTATGCCAAGACTGAATCATCTTCTTTCAGCATCCCTTTCTTTCTAGATTTCTTAGCGGTACAAAAACCAAATGCCCTGTGCTTTGGCTTTAGTATACATAGTTAGCAATGGGTCTATTATAGCTATTGAAAATTGGAAAATGAAATGAATGGAAAGAGAACACAAGGATTCAGATAGTGCATATCATTTTGGATGGTTGCATAACATTTGGAAAGGGTAAGATTTTCTGTTAGCCTAAGAACAGACACATCGGTATAGTTCAAAGATTTTGGGGTGTAGGCAATGCTCATAAAGGGAATACAGCTCTCTGTTCTTTTAATATAAGTAGAACTAATGGACTAGAGTCTTTGTGTTGTCTCTAGTGAGATATTATCTTCTGTATTATAGCACTTTCTCTAATATATATTATATTAACATAATAATAAATATATTACAATGTATTATTCTATTATTGCATTATATTATATGCATATATTATCAAATATATTTCATAAATAAGTTTGAATTTATTTCTAAAAATATTTGGAGTTAAAAGGAAGAGGAGGATGAAATAGATTCTATCATTTTTACCTTTCCTGTTTTCCATATTCCCAAGAAGAGTTAGAGCTATCTTTGAGTCCTTGAGAGACAAAACAGAACAAAACAAAACAAAATGCAGGACATTACCCAACAGTAGAGTCTCGACTTTTCTTCTTCTTCTTCTTCTTCTTCTTCTTCTTCTTCTTCTTCTTCTTCTTCTTCTTCTTCTTCTTCTTCTTCCTCTTCCTCTTCCTCTTCTTCCTCCTCTTCCTCCTCTTCTTCTTCTTCTTCCATAAGATGTTGTTCTGTAGCTGACCTTCAGCTTGGGAGTAGAAGAATAATAACAAATGAAAGTTCCTTATTTAATTAGGACTATATCTCAAAATCCTATCCCTTCCCTTGAGGATAAATTAAGATTTTTCAGGAACTACCCCCTCAACTTCCTCATAAATTTTTGCTTTATTACTATGCCTCTACCCTTTGGTCTCCTGTTTTTTATTCTGTATCTCTCTCATATAAAGTATTGTTTATATTTTCCCCTTCACTGATTCCTTGCATTCAAAGATTCCCAAACATATTAGAAATTAAAATTCATTAATACTTTGAGAGATGGAGGTAGACAAAGACACACACACACATAAAGAGAATCAGAGACACAGAGAGAATATGTGTGAGAAAGGGATTAGGGGGAAGAAGATGGGGATATGGCAGGGAGAGGACCAACAATGTATAATTG
Organism: Dromiciops gliroides; assembly: GCF_019393635.1. NCBI lineage: Eukaryota > Metazoa > Chordata > Mammalia > Microbiotheria > Microbiotheriidae > Dromiciops > Dromiciops gliroides. Next base: position 230,986,253 of record NC_057862.1, on the reverse strand, counting down.
CAACATTTTGTTTATTCCCTCCAAAAGGCAAGTTGTAAAAAAAAATCTCTGTTTAACCATCCTATAAGGTTCTTGTCTAGATCTGCCCAAATTTCTGCCATAGTCATGGTCAGACAATCATTAAAAGGTTTCTTTAAGTCTTCTTCACCTATCCAGTCAGTTGCCATATCTTGTTGATTCTTCATTCATATCTTTTGCTTCTAGCCCCTTCTGTCTACTTGCATGGATATTACCTAAATTCAGACCCTCGTAACCTCTTGCCAAGATTACTGAAGCAGGTTCTCTGGGGCAGCTATGTAGTACAGTGGATAGAGCACTGGCCCTGGAGTCAGGAGGACCTGAATTAAAATCCAACATTAGACATTGAACATTTACTAGCTGTGTGACCCTGGGCAAGTCATTTACCCCGATTTGCCTCACCGAAAAGAAAGAAAGAAAGAAAAGAAGAAAAGAAAAAAAAAAGAAAAAGGCTCCTAAATGGTCTTGCTAACTGAAGTCTCTCCCAACTTCAATCCATTCTCCACATAGAGACCAAAGTAATTATTCTCAAAAGCAGGTTGGACCATCTGAATCCCCTACTCAATCAACTCCACTGGCTTTCTGTGGTTTCTTGGTTCTAATATAAATTCCTCTGCTTAATTTTTAAGATACCTAATAAACCTGCACCCAACCTATCTTTCCAGCCTCACTGGACATTACCTTCCCTCCCTCTATCCCTCCGCAATCCTCCAAAATAGTCTTCTTTCTATTCCTCACTCATGACACTCTATCTCTACTCTTCATGCCTTTGTATTAGCCATTCTACATGCCTATAATGCACTTTCTCCTTATGCCTACCTCTTTGAGTCATTCCCATCCTTTAAGATGCATCCTAGATACCTTCTTCATGAAGCCTTTTCTAATCCTCCCAAATTCTAGTGCTCTCCCTCCCAAACTATTTTATATTTAACTACTTTGTATATTGGTATATTGATTCACTCTATGTTTATGCAGTATATATTTCAATATACATCTGTCTCTATTTGAATGTAAGTTCCTTGCAAGTGAGGACTGTTTTATTCTTTGTACTGGTAACACAGCATAGTACCTGGCTATTTCATAGCTAGCAATGGAGCACACCGCCTACTCCCACCCCTTCTCTCTCTCTCTCTCTCTCTCTCTCTCTCTCTCTCTCTCTCTCTCTCTCTCTGTCTCTCTTACACACACACACACACACATGCACGCACGCACGTACCCCTCCGTATGCCTCTTTATTGCCCTTTGGGCAAGTTCAATTTCACAAATTCAGAGACATCAACTGGAAATAATTTTTTAAAAAGCCTTGGCATTAAAAAGACAGACCTTTGTTATATAGAAAAACTAGGTCATTAACAGAACTTCAGAATTACTCGTGCCCACTTGAATTGTGACCCAGTTCACTGTTTCTATCATCTGTTTTATCCATAGAGAAGAACCATGGGTTTTTCATTTAACTACCTATTGATGTCTTCATCCAATCAGTTTTTCCTGTGTGAATAGTTAGTCCAAACTCTTATCTGTGATTATGGATTTCATTTGGGAGTCTTTGAAATATTCTCTATCAGAGTATTGCTTTCTTTTTTATATTCCCTTAAATACCCAGATATAAAATAGCAGTTAAATCTATCAATTATATAATGATTCTAGTGAAAATAACTTTCACACATGGCTTAATCACACAACAAATCAATCTCAATGAAAACATTTGAACATAGATTTCTTAATGGTTTAAATGAAAAGGAAACTTAGTTCACAGGGAATATCACACAATGCAGTAGAATCTACTAAGTTCAGTGTAGTCCCTGTCCTCAAGGAGTCTCCAATATGTTAATACTATAGAATGTGCATACTGAAATAAACTTTGTTCATAAAGCTAATGTCATTCATCCACTGAATTTCAGAAAGGGAAAGATTCTTAAGGACCATTTACTTTAACTACCTCATTTTATAAATGAAGAAGCTTGGGCTTCCAGAGGAGAAGTAGCTTTCTGAAGGTCACATAGCTAGTCAATGGCAGAGCCTGGACTATCAATCACAAACATTTATTAAGTATTAGGTACTTAGATTTGGTTCAAATACAAAAATGATCACATTCATGCTCTCAGTTAGCTGACTTTCTAAAGGGAATAGCACTGTGGACAAATATACATATCTGAAAATTAGTACAAAATAATTGTGAGATGTCTTAGAGAAAGAGGATACTAATAGTTGGAGGGTTCAGGAGTTTTTAACTCTATGGCCAGTGTCAATGTATGGAAAAGGGTTGGTATTGGGATGACCAATGCCAATGTATGGAAAAGGGCTAGCATGGGGATTATCAGTGCCAATGTATGGAAAAGGGCTGGCATGGGGATGACCAGTGTCAATGTATGCAAAAAGGAAATGGCATGCTATGTGTAAGGAATAGACAGGATGTTTTAGCTTTACTGGAGAGTAGATGAAAGGCAATAACATAAAATAACTTTAGAGAGACAGATTGAGGCAAGTTCGTAAAGGCCTTTAAATGCCAAACAAAGGAGTTCTATTTAGGGAGTCACTGTTGTTTATCGAGTAGGGCAAAGGAATGACTTCATCAGACTTGAGCTTGAGGAAAATCATTTTGGCAACAGTATGGAGGATGGATTGTATGGCAAGAAGATTGAGGAATGGAGTGAGCAAAATAGTATAGGCAAGAGGTGATGAAGCCTTGAAATAAAGCAGTAACTAAAGGAGTAACTAAAGGAGTAAAAAGAAGGTTAAAGTTGTAAGAGATGCTGTCAAGATGGAAACAGCAAGATTTGAGAACTGATTGATTGGATTTGTGAGGGGAAGGAGATAATACATCAAGCATAAAGTGAAGACTGAATCTGGGTGACTAGAAGGCGGGTGGTGACCTCAACAGAAAGAGGGAAGTTAGAAGTAGGGTAGGTTTTGGGGAAAATGTTCTGTCTTGAACATGATGAGACTAGGAGACTAGAACTCAGGTATCTTGACTTTAAGAGTAGTGTGGTTTAAAAAAGGAAGTGCAGAAAATCAAGTTTAATATTATGCTACACATTTTCCTGAGCTAGTTCTCGTATTATCTTCTATCAGAATGTATTACATTTAAATTTCACTCTCTTTTCCATATTAACTTTATATATCATGTCTTTAATTTTTTGGCTACTTTGGCATTTTCTTAGCTTTTTTCTGCCAAAAGCCTCATTATTTAAGTGCAGGGTTATAGCGTTATATTTTAGAAATAACAATAACTCATTAATATGAACTCCATGGGACCACAGATGATGTTATATAGGAATATCCTCTTAAAGGGTCTCTTAAAAAAGAAGATTGAATTGACCAGGCCTTGAAACACAGAATGTGATAGCATTTCACATTTGACACATTTGGTTGTTATGATAATATGCATCCCTTGTATTGGGGTTATAAGGGCAGAACAAAATCAAAAGGAAATTATCTTTCCCTTGACTTTTCTAGGAAAGCTCTATATGAGCTAATCCAGGTGAGTTATTTACTTTCCCTATGTATGTCAATTTAAATCAGGATTAAGATTTAGATTTAGATTTAGAGTTGGACTGGAATTGAGAGGTCACTTAGTCTAACTCTTTTATTTTACAGATGAGAAAACTGAGACCCCAAACTGGGAAGGGCCTCACCCAAAGTCACAGACGTAGTAATTGGGAGAGCTGGAATTCAAATCCAGATGCTCCAACTCCATATCTAAATTTGAAGAGCAATGACTAGTATGTGAGAATTAATGAGATAAGTAAAAATGCTTGCTGTAGGGCATTTGAGTTCCTTATGTGCAAAGGATTCTATATTTTCCAAACATATTCAATGGTGGAACCTAAAAATACTGAGTGTTGCCAGATTAAGGCTCAACTGAAGCTTGAACTGAGATAACTGCACGTATGTATTTTGTGTATATACCTACATATGTATATGTAGGTATATATGCACATATATGTATATTCATAATCTTTGCCTTGAGACTTGAATTTTTCTGGATAAACTCTAAACCATCTCAAATTCACCTACAGATTAATTTTTGTTTGTTTCAGAAATTACTGTGTTCTATGATTTGTAAAAGAGAGGCAATATAGGATAGTCATAGGAGATGGAGAGTTGGTTTTGGAGTGAAGACTGTCTAAAGGTGAATCTCTGGCGCATATTCACTGTGGTACACTGGGCACTTCTTCTACATATTGTAAATGTGACTCTGGGTAAGTCACCTAATTTCTCAGTGCAAATCTTTAAGACTACAAATTATAGAACAATTGATGATCTGCATTGGTAGAGGCAGTTTCCAACACCAATGAAACTATATTACTGGTCCAAACAATTCAGTCTTCTGCAAATGTTCATGTGTTCTGCTGCTCATGCAGACAACTCACCTTCTCTTGAATTCAGGGTCTTGATTAATAGACATAAGCAAGTCTTAGTCTCTCTTTCAGGAAGTTTTCTTACTGAAAGGAGGGCATAAGAATTCCTCGGCTTTTAGGAGGAAGAGAATATTTTCTTCCTATTTGCTTTAAGTAGGCTGTCATCTTGGTTGTACTCATGCTAAATAGGTGGAATTGCCAAGCAATTGTCAATAAAAAAACAAGTACATGTGAATCAAGAGCTGTTTGTGAAATGCTGAGCACCAATCTTGTTTTTTAGAATCAATCAAAGGAATTTTGCTGGCTCTGTTCCTTACAAATAATTATCATTGCTTCTGAACATAATTTCTTCTTGTATGTATGTGATTTGTACACTTAACTTTGATAACAAAATCATATTGATTTACATTTAGAACTAATGACTATTTAAAGGACTATTAACATGAAGGTCATCGTTATAAATTCTGTTAGAACCCCCCTCATGTTCACTATTATGGTCTTTAGTTTAAGTGTGTATGTATACACATACATATATAAAATGCAAAATAACTATAAAAGATATATGATAACTATGTAATATATCTACATATACATATACACATATTCATAATCTCAGTATATGCACAGTTTGTGCACATATACATATATGTGCATTGTACACATACAACCACACATATAGCATAGCCCATATAATATATTGTGTTTTGTCATATCATGTCCCATATCAGTTTCTATTATGTTATAAAGTTATGCTATGCTATATTGTTATGTTATTCTGCATTAAGCCATGTTATATTATACTATATAATATCCCATGATGCTATCTAATATCAATATATCTCATATGAGTTTGATATATTATAGTATATATCAATATTGATGTATCAATTTATATCATATCTGTATGTTTTATTCACTTATATTCATATGAAAATGTAGGTATGCTTTTAGTTGAGCATAATTAGTTAAAGAAGCTACAAAGGATATAACACTGGGTCCGGAGTCAGGAAGACCTGAGTTGAAATTTCATTTCAGATATTTCTTAACTGTGTGATCCTGGTTAAGTCACCTAACCTCTGTTCACCTCACTTTTCTCATCTGTAAAATGGTAATATCACCTACATCTCAGAGTTATTGTGAAGATAAAATGATATAGTAATTATAATACTTAGCACAGTGCCTTGGACATAGTAAGCATCTTATAAATGTTAGCTATTATCATTAGTATTATATGTAAAGATAGTTCTTTGGAGTTTTGATGTTGAAAATATAATAAGGAATATTTGTAGCTATATATAATATGCAAGCTATATCTAATTCAAAATATAATATGTACATATACGTGTCTATTTTGTTGTTGAGTTATTTTTGTTGTGTACAACTCTTCATGGGCCCATTTGGGGTTTTCTTGGCAAAGATGCTGGAGTGGTTTGCCATTTCCTTTTCCTGTTCGTTTTATACATGGGGAAACTGAGGCAAAGTCAAAATGACTTGTCCAGGGTCACACAACCAGTAAGTGTCTAAGGCTAGATGTGAACTCAGGAAGAGTCTTCCTGACTTCAGGCCTAGCACTATATCTGCTGTGCCACCTAGCTGCCCCATATGTGTCTATACATGTATGTACTATATGTAAAACACAATGTAGAGTTGTAGAAAATAGAAAGTGACCAAGTGATATTATCAGAATCATAGAGACAACATGTGTCAGAAGTAAAACTGGAAGCTGGATTGCTCTGGCTCCCATTCTGGACCTTTCTCTACTGTACCACACAGCCTAACAATGATAAACAAGACCACTCCAGTCCTCATATCTTGGCTTCTTGATTGGTCTTTTGGTACCCTCTTAGCCAAGCTCTGTAGATGCAGCTTACACAGTGGTAATGATTCTATGCTTTAATCCCACTATAACCAGAAATTTATGCAAGGGCTTTTTGCCTTCTGCTTTTTGGCTCCAGAAAGTGACTGAATAGAAATCACTGGCAGTGAGGTTCTCCTTAATCATGTCTTCCTACATCTAGCAATGAAGATTATAAAGATTTGCCTTCAGGGATGGCCCTGGGCAAAACGGTCAGCTTAGTAAAGTTTGACTTTCATTATGCCTGTCACCCACCCCCTCTCCACTGACATGTTATTTTCATCTCATTCCCACTGTGGTAGGCCAGTGAGGGAAAATGTTTCAGACATCAAATTGTAGTCAGTTGGTCAATCAACAGGCAGTTGGTAAATGTTTACTATGTGCCAGTTGTTCTTTAGTCATTTTCCATCTGTATTTGGCACTTTTTAACTTATTTTAATTTAATTTTATTGTCAGGTAAACTCGAGTGGTTTGGCATTTCCTTCTCCAACTCATTTTCCAAATGAGGAAACTGAGGCAAACAGGGTGAAGTGATTTGTGCAGGGTCACACAACTTATAAGTATCTGAGGCCAGATTTGTACTTAGAAAGACAAGTCTTCCTGACTCTAGGCCCAACACTCTATCCACTACACCACCTAGCGGACCCACTATGTGCCAGGCAATGTGCTAAATGCTGAAAATAAGAAGAAAAGTAAAAATGTGGTCCCTGCCCTTGAGGAGTTTACATTCTAATGAGAAAGACAACATGCAAATATCTGTGTACATAAGAAGATATATACAGTGTATATGGAAGTTAATCTCAGAGGAAAGTGACTCATAGGAAAGAGAAGGGAAAACAGGAAAAACCTTCTGCAGAAGATGGAGTGCTTTTGCAAAGTGATCAGCATTCATTTGTATTATGATTTATTCAATTTTCTCCTCTAGATGCCAGCAGTTCTATTCCCATGTAAGCACCTTGGGATGTCAAACACGTTTAAGAAAATGGTCTTTTTTGTTCTTCTTTTGGTCTACCTCAGACCTCTCCAAGCTAAAAAAGGTTTATGAATGGGAAAGTCATAATGATAATCATTGATTTTTATAGCACTTTAGGAGAGTTAATAAACCATTCTATATACATGGTCTGTTTTAAGGTTTTAAAAAAAGGGGAGCATTTACCTTAGTGTTATCCAGGTAAGCTGAGGGAAAAGTTTCTCTTCCCATTCTGACTTCAACCTCCCACCTTCAAAAACTGTATGCATATACTTCGCAGTTGCTTTTCAACATCCACCAGGAGTCTTTTACTTTCCTCTAACCCTTGAGGTTAGAAGTATAGGGAAGCAGAAAAGTCAAACAAGGGTTGTTCCTTCAATGAACCCACAGATTTCACCCTGGGGACCATCTCCCTTGCTGTGGAGACAGCTAAATGGACTAAGCATCAAGGTTGAAATATACCCCCAGACTCTCTGGAACCAGGGTGTTTGAACCTGGGCCAGGGTTTCCAAGCCTCTTAGCACAGTTTCAAGCTAGACTGTTCTTTATCCAATGCATTTTTTTAGAAACAATACTTTTCAGGAGACTCCAGGAATGAGCATCAAGTCTATCTTGTGCTAGTTAGTAAGGGTCCTAGAAGAATGTACCTTATGTAAGAAAAGGAAGTATCCACTTCTCTCTCATCCTCTTTTCTCTTCTCTTGTAGTGAATATGATGTTAGTCTCTCTCTCTCTCCACATATACACATAGGTGTATGTATACATACATACATGCATACACACATGCATACATACATGCATACATACATGCATACACATATGCATACATACATGCATACACACATACATTCCCTGAGATTTCTACTGTACTTTTGTTGGGCTCGTGCACTGGTTTTTTTGTTTTTGTTTTTGTTTTTGTTTTTGTTTTTGTTTTTTTTAATTTTTGCAGGGCACTGAGGGTTAAGTGACTTGCCCAGGGTCACACAGCTAGTTAAGTGTCAAGTGTCTGAGGCTGGATTTGAACTCAGGTACTCCTGAATCCAAGGCCAGTGCTTTATCCACTGCGCCACCTAGCTGTCCCCTCATGCACTGTTTATAAAGCAACATAGGGGTGTTCTGGTAAATGTTTAATGACCAGACTCTTTGGGGAAAATGCACAAAAAACCTTCTTTTAATCTACATTATTAATATTCTTGAGTCTAGCTGTTTCTAGCACATCCCTGCTCAAAGTCCATATAGTTCAATTTGTACCTTGTTTCTCTCTATAACATCCATGATAAGTGATTATTTAGCTTTCACTTTAAGACATCCAATGACATGAAATCCTCTGCCTTCTAAGAAAGAGGTTCTTTTTTCTTTTTCTTTTTCTTTCTTTCTTTTTTTTTTTTTTTTTTGCAGGGCAATGAGGGTTAAGTAACTTTCCCAGGGTTACACAGCTAGTAAGTGTCAAGTGTCTAAGACCAGATTTGAACTCAGGTCTCCCTGAATGCAGGGCTGGTGCTTTATCTACTGCACCACCTAGCTGCCTCCAGGAAGAGGTTCTTAACCTGGTGTCCATGCTCTCCCAAGATTTCCATGGATAGATTTCAGGGGATCCATGAAGTTGGAAGAAAAAGAAAACGTATTTTTTACTAACAATTCAGCAAGTTACTCAACTTACATTTTCCTCAGTTTCCTCATCTATAAAATAGTAAGAACAATACCTACCTCCAAGAATTGTTGTGAGGATCAAGTGATATGATGATTATAAAGTTCTTAGAATAGCGCCTGGCTCTATATAAATGTTAGTTATTAATAATAATAATCATTATTATTATCATAGCTAGATTATAGCATGTGTATGGGAGTAAAATGTAAGAATACTGGAAAGATAGGAGGGTCCAGGTTGTGAAGAGCTTTAACTAGATCTTTACTAATATAGCCTAATGTGGCTACCTCATTACATAGATGACTGATGTTGAATGTGAAGTCCACTGAAATAAACAAACTATTTACTCATTGACCATATTGATTAGTCATGCTTTCTTCATCCTGGCCTTATACAGCTAATGACTTGAACCCAAGTATGGGACATTAAAATTTGTTCTTGTTAAACTTCCTCTTATCTATTAAGTGCCTACTATGTGACGGACATTGTGTCAAGTTCTGGGGATACAAAAAGAAGCAGAAGACTGTCCCTGCCCTCAAGGAGCTTACAATCTAATAGCAACCCGACCTTCTTGCTTGTTGAGGTGTTTTCTTGTTGCCAGACTGCTCTTCAACACTTTGACTCTGCTTTTCATCTCTGTAACATATGTCATTCTGGTAAATAATGATACTGAACATGAGCAAAATCACAAAATCTCAGAGTTGGAAGGAACCTCTTAGGTCATCTACTTAAAACTATACCTGAACCCATACCATATTGGCTTTACAGCACTCCTGATATTTGGCCTTTAAAAAAAAATAAGAGTTTGAGCCTAGTCAGGTGGCATAGTAGAGAAAGTGCTGGAATTCAGGTCATGAAGACCTGAGTTTGAATTCTGCCTCATATACTTGTATATCGTATGATTCTGAATAAATCACTTAGCTTCTCAGCTTCAGTTTCCTCACTTGTAAAATGACCATAATAATAGCACCTCCTCCTAGTGTTGTTGTGTGGATTAAGTTGTGCTAAACAAGTTTGGGGGCAGCTGAATGGTACAGTGTATCGAGCACAGTTCCTGAAGGTAGGAAGACTTATCTTATTGAATTCAAGTCTGACCTCAGACACTTACTAGCTGTGTGACCCTGAGCAAGTCACTTAACCCTATTTGCCTCAGTTTCTTCATCTGTAAAATGAGCTGGAGAAGGAAAAATCAAAAGGCTCCAGTAACTTTATCAAGAAAACCCCAAATAGGATCACAAAGAGTCAGACATGACTGAAAAATAAGTTTGAGATAACCTATGTAAAACACCTTGCAAACTTTAAGTTAACTAAATAGTAATTACTATCAATACCATTAATAATAAATATTTTCAGGGTTAAGAAAACATGTAGGACAGTTGGGCATTTGCCCTAAAAGATTAACCTATAATTTTTGTACATTTGGAAGTTTGAATTGAGTAGGAACTGAGAGGGAATAGGAGAACAGCATGGGTTTGCTCTGCCTACTGGTCTGGAATCACAGAAATCTGCTTGGTTTGATTTCTGGAGGGGATCTCACTCTGAGGATGAGTTCTACACAGCCAAACGCTGCCCTTTGTTCCATCTGGCACCTGCATTTGTTTTCATCGGCTTCTCATGCCTCACATTTATGGTGTCACCATAGAAGAAGGATGATGATATGTGTTGTTATTGTTTTGTTTTTTTCTTCTTTTTTCTTTTCTGGCCTCATGTCTATGTGCCAACACAGCATGCCTTGTGCTAGAGTGGGCAGAAAGACTAATGGCTGTTATTTCAATTGACCAGAGCTAATCTATCACATCTCACAGAGGAACCAAGTTGCTCTACTCTGAAAATTTCTCCATCCTAGGGGGGTGAAACATATAAAAACAAACAAATAAATAAATAAGTAGATGGCAGCTTGAAAATCTTCTTTGTCAGTGCTGTGGGATGTTCATTTATTTAGCAGAATGTCCATCTTGTAAAACTCTGTGATTTAGCTTTTACTTATTATATATATATATATATATATATATATATATATATATATATATATATATATATATATATATATATTTGTAAGGGGTCCCAGACCAAAGTAGTGATTCAATATTTTAGGGAAAAACAGGGCAGGATTTTGTTCACTTATTTAATTACAAGCTAAGATTTCATTCCAAATGAATCCCGTGTATTGATCAAGACCTGAATAATTGATCCTTGTCAGTTTACCTAAAGAGTAAACTAGGGGGCAGCTAGGTGGTGCAGTGGATAAAGCACCAGCCCTGGATTCAGGAGTACCTGAGTTCAAATCCGGCCCCAGACACTTGACACTTACTAGCTGTGTGACCCTGGGCAAGTCACTTAACCCTCATTGCCCCGCAGGAAAAAAAAGAGTAAACTGAGTCTCCTCATGGTTTAGTGACTTGCCCAAGATACAGATGTGTCAGAGGTAGTGTTTGAACCCAGGTCCTCTAATTCCAGAACCTCATTGAGAGGTTCTTGACCTTTTCTTGTATCATGTTCTTCTTTGGCAATATGGTGAAACCTATAGACCCTTTCTCAGAATAATTATTTTTTTTTAATAATTGGAAGAAATGTTAAATTTTGTGTAAATGAAAATAAAGATATTTTTCCCCATCCAAGTTCATGAACCCCTTGAAATCTACTCATGCATCCAGGGTTAAGAATCCCTAACCTAGTCACTTCCTATTATGGAGCTCTTTCCCATTTTCATTCCCAATGAATTCAATCAAATGAGTTAAATTATAAAATATTTAGAGGCTGTAGTTCTCTCTGTAGCAAGCTTTAAGACAGTGATCATTCATAATTTACTTTTTTTTTTTCATCCTGTGAATCAGTGACTAGATTTCTAGGAATGTCTTGCTTATTGATGCAGGATCCCAGATGTAGGGGCAACACATTTCAAAGCAGCTCCTCAGTTGGGCCTGAAATACCAGTGAAAGAGGGAGGTGAGCCTTTAGGAAACCAAGGATTGGGTTAGGAAGAAATTATAGTGGTGACTAGCTTTTCTCAGTGCCTAACAAACCTCTCCTAGGGAAAGAGAAGAACAGTTGGGGGTTGTTTGTAGCTTTTTTATCTTTCTTCCTTTCTATTTAATTATTCATAGATCTAGTACCAAGAGAGGGGTCTTGTTTTCCTTTTAGGTGTAATTAGAGCAATCACAGGGTTTGTAATACCCATGTGTTTTCTTTATCTGTCTCTTCTCTTTCTTACTCTCTCTCTCTTTCCATACGGGAGGTAACATATAAAACATGAAACAAAAACAGTGAGTTGCTAGTTTGTGTGAATTCTTGCAGGGAAAATTGGTTTTTACCATTATAGCTATTGGCAGTGATAATTCTGAGGTGAACAGCCTGAAATTACTCCCTAAAGGCAATAATTTGTATAGTATGTATTCAGAAAAAGGGGGGAGGAGAAGGTAATAATTTAGGTGAGTTTTAACATAGTTTATCTTCCTTTTTTGTGATAAATGGGGGAAACAAAATTGTTGGAGTATCTAGCTCAAGGATGTGCATTCACATTTGGTTTTGTTTCCATTGAATAGATTTGGTGCTAAGTGACAAATTAAATTCCTGGCTCTGTTAGTTGAAATTTACACATTCCAGAGAAGGAAGGAGGTACCCTTCCCAATCTGCACTTATCCTTTAAAGTTAAGAGCGTGAGCTAGACAATAGATTAGCAACCATGCTATCCTTTTACATTAACAGAGCCTTCTTTCTTCCTTCTGTTCAGGGTTCACGAAAAAGATTTTACAAAAGGCATTTTGAAACATCATCCCAGTCATTTCCATGGTGATGAATTGATGTGGCATACATGAGATGGGGCTGCCATTGAATGCATCAAGCCAGTTCTGTAGGAGAGATGCCTGTCTCTTAAGAAGTGAAAGACAAAAGAAAAAAGGGAGGGCAAGATACATCATGAGGGCATTGACAAACGTCTTTTGTTATTGTGTTCTGAGGGAGGGTCTCTTAGATTTTCCAAATTCTTCATATTTAAATTCTCTCATATGCAGTAATAGTATATAGAGGATATAATACTAGATTTGGAATCAGATAATCCAAGTTTCAAGTTGGTGATATATTGGATAGAGCACTGACAGTGGTGGTGTCAGGAGAACCTGAGTTCAAATCTAGCCTTAGACACTAGCTATGTGCCACTGGGCAATTCACTTAACCCTGTTTGCCTCAGTTCCTCTTCTAGAAAATGAACTGGAGAAGGAAATGTTAAACCACTCCAGTAGCTTTGCCAAGAAAACCCCAAACAGGGTTATGAAGAGTCAGACAAAACTGAAACAACCCGGCAACAGTGACGACAACAACAACAAAAGCCCAAATTTGAAGCTTTGCTATGCCAAAGTAACATTTATTACCTTGGGCCAATTTCTTCCCTCCCCTCTTTGGACCTTTTCTTCATGGCCACTTCCTAGGTAAGGTCCCTTTTAGCTCTGGCTATGATGCTATGACATTATTCGTGCTATATGATTTTTCTGAAACAAAACAAATCAAAAGTATTTATTTAATATTTCATTAGAATCAATTAATCTCTTGAAATATAGATGTTTCTATGTAAGTACATATATATGCATGGTATGGTATGTATCTAAGTAGCTGTATTATATCTCATCACAAATGGAAAAAAAAAACTGAGGAAATTGAAACCTAAAGGGATAAAGTAATTTGCCCAGGGTCACAAGTAAAGTGCCAGATTTTTAATCTGGATCTTTGGACCTTCAGATTCTTTTCCATTTGCTCACACTATGGGGATAATTTGGGCTTATATAATTGGAATTCTCAGAGTGATTTTATTTCAAATATTCAATCAATGTTCACAGATTCAAAGGATGATAGAGGTGGAACAGATTTTAGAGATCACTCAATTGAAGCCATACAAATTATAAATAAAGAATCCAAGACCCAGAGATGTTACTTGATTTGTACTAGGTCCCACAGCTCGTTCTTGCCAGATCCAGGACTCTTGATTCTCATTCCAGTGTGTCTTCTACTATACTGAATTCCATTCATTTTTTCATGACAGAAATATAATTAAAAACCCAGTTATATGAATCTAGTTTAGTAGGCTCCAAATATTCCTTTAACATTGTTCAATGATGAATAAAAAGATTGGGAATACGAGCAATCCCTTGGAATTTCACATTTGGAAGAGACCTCAGAGGCTTTCTAGTATGCCCCATACCTGAACAAAAATCTTCTTTAAAATAAATGGTCATCTAGTTGCCACTTGAAAACCTCTAGCAAAGAAATAACCATTACCTCACAAAGTAGCCTATTCCAATTTTGGATAGATAGAGTTTTTAGGAAGATTTCTCCTGGTATAAATCTTAAATTTACCTCTTTGTAATTTCTGCCCATTGTTCCCAGATCCACTTTTTGAGGCCTAGCAGAATAAATCTAATAACTTTCTTCTCCCCTCCCCTCCTTTTCCGTCCCTTCCCTTCCCCTCCCCTCCCCTCCCCTCCTCTCCTCTTCCCTCCTCTTACCCCTCCTCCTATTCAACTCAAAAAAACAACTCAACAACAAATTTTAGCTCTGCATTATTCAGTCATTTCCAGTCATATCCAACTCTCCATGACCCCATTTGGGGTTTACTTGGAAAAGAAAGTGGAGTAGTCTGCTATTTCCTTCTCCAGCTGATTCTACATATGAGGAAACAGGGAAACAGGGTTTATTGACTTACCCAAAGTCACACAGCTGTCTGAGACCAAGATTTGAACTCAGAAGTCTGCCTGACTTCAGGCCTGGTTTTCTATCCACTGTGCCACCTAGCTTCCCATAGCTCTGCTACTTTACTGGAAGCTCTTTAAGGATAGGACTGTTTTTATACCATCTGTATGTTGTAGCCCATAGAACATTCCCCTGTATGAAAATAAATGATAGATAGAAAGATAGATAGATAGATGGATGATAGATTATAGAGTTATGCACATATACATTATATACATACATTATAGGAGAGTGAGAAAGAAAGGAGGAAAGGAGAGGTAAAGGGAGAGAGAGAGAGAGAGAGAGATTACAAAGCTTAATAGTTGAAGAACTGGATGGTACCTCAAAGTCCATTTCATTCAAATCCCTCATTTTATAGGTGAGAAAACTGAGGCATAAAGAGGTTAAGTCACTTGCCCAAGATTCAACAGTCAGTATCAATAAGGAGCTGGATATAAGCCTAGGTATTTGATTCCAGAGTCATTGCTCTGGGAACGGTTCCTAACTTAATAAATATTAATTTAATGTTACATCAAAATTTTTCTGGCCTAAGTTAATATCTGGTTCATTTAGAAATTTTCCAGTCCCGCAGTTCTGGAAAATGTGATAATAAGCTAATATCTTTCTTTCTCCTATTAATTTTATCTGGAGCCTTCAAAAGACAAGGACTCAGTCCAAAGGACCAAAAACATTGTGTGAGAATTTCAGCAAGTTGGTTGTGGCATTGTTTGGGTCAGGGTGAGTAGGTAGGATGTGGTTCCTTTCTGAGCCCTCACATAGTCAGACAACTAGTCTGTTTGGCCTAATTTAATCTGCTTACTCAGTGAACTCTTGGTAGAAATATATTCTGCTTTCTTCCTTTTTCATTACCCTGGATTGTCAGATTTAATGTGCCAAAACATCAATACACATAAAACAAGTTGGCCAATACCATTCTGTCGGCTTTGTAAAGCATTCTGTTTCTTGAACAAAAGCCTTATTAGTCAAATGGAGGAAGAGCGTTTAGATTCTCTGGTCTGGGTCCTTGAGCAATTTGCCACTTCTACCTGTGCTGAGAGGATGCAGACAAAGGTCTAGGAGAAGAGCTTGGACTCATTCTTGTCAGAAGACTTAGGCAATAGTTGGATTGGAAGGTGTTTCAGAAAATGCCCCAGAATCATTGTGGCTCAATGGAATTTATCTTCTTACTACTAAATAAACCTTGGCATGGAAGAAAAAATTGGAGAAATCCAGAAAGAAATTGGTCTGTATATGAGCTAGATGGTCTTAGATTTTTGTCCTCTATTCCAAAGCTTCTTAACCTATGGGTTGCAATACCATGTGGGGTCATATAACTGAATGTGAGGGTCACAAAAAATTCATCAACAGCAAAATTATATATATATATATATATATATATATATATATATATATATATATATACCTATATACCTATTTTATATATGTATATACCCGGCGTCACATAAAATTTCTCAGATGAAAAGAGGTAGAGAGAAGAAAAAGTTTGAGAAGCCTTGCTCTGTTCTATGCTTTTTATCTTCTAAAGCAGTCTTTACATTCTATAACATGAATTTGGTCATTCTGACCATTCATTTCCTCACCCCCACTTCCCTACCTTGCAGTTTGGCTTGAGAGGTAAAATTACTTGACTCTTGGAGAAGGCTCTAATTATCATCCATTCCCAGGTTGTCAGTGGTTGGGGCAAAGGAATTAAAAACCTCTCAGAATCATTGGGCTAGATGAGAGAGAGAGAGAAAGAGAGAGAGAGAGAGAGAGAGAGAGAGAGAGAGAGAGAGAGAGAGAGAGAGAGAGAGAGAAAGAAAGAAAGAAAGAAAGAAAGAAAGAAAGAAAGAAAGAAAGAAAGAAAGAAAGAAAGAAAGAAAGAAAGAAAGAAAGAAAGGCAGAGGTTGGAGGCTACAACTTGCTTATGGTTACATGCTGATTGAGAGATAGCACTGGGCATAAGACATAGTTGACCTGATTTCAAAGCCACCTACTTAATCCTCTATACCATGCCTGCTACTTTATATTTATGTCTTAATAACATGTACATATGCAGTGTGGCTTTTATGGGGACAGTGGGAAGCATAAATTTATTTTTCCTGACTTCCCTACATTTAAAGTCTCCACTGCTCTGTTGAATTAACATAGTATTTTTGCATTTAATTTCCTGGGGGTACTAGATGTTTTATTTTGTGTGTTTGGTTTTTGTGTTGTGCTTTTTTCAATGAGAATCAAAAATAAGAAAAGAAAGGGACACTACAAGAACCATATGCTTTAATAATACCAAATAAATGGCTAGCTCTAGTAACCTTAAATCCAAGTAAACATATTGAAATACAGAATTATTAAATTGTGTTGGGTTTTCTCATGATCACATTACTTAGGACTATTTAAAGCTGGAAGATTTTGCATATAGTATACCTTCAATACTGGCAGTTTGATTGAACATGAGAGGCCTAGAATAAGGGTAAATTTGCATTATGGGACTCATGCTGCCTCTGATTGAACCCTGGGCCTACAGTCAGAAAGACCTGCATTCAAGTCCAGCCTCACACTCTTACTAGCTGTGTAGCCCCAAGCATTCATTTAACCTCTGTTTTCTTCAGTTACCTCAACTGTAAAATAGGGAGAGCTGTTAGAGGATCAAATGAGATATTTCTAAAAACACTTAGTATATGGGGGTACGGCTAGGTAGTGTAGTGCATAAAGCACTGGTCCTGGATTGAAGAGGACTTGAATTCAAATCCAGCCTCAGAAATTTGACACTTACTAGCTGTGTGACCTTGGGCAAGTCATGTAACCCTCATTGCCTCACAAAAAACAACAACAAACAAACAAAAAATCACAGTATTCTGTCTGGTATAATAGGCACTATATAAATTGTTATTTCCTCCCCTCCCTCTTTCTCCCATTACTCATATCAATTCAGATAAGGAGGGTTCAGGCTAGAAAGAGGAAGAGATAATTTGAGTAGGATTATTGCTAAGCCTGCTTGCAAATTGATTATCAAGGAAAAGAATAAAAGCAATCCACACATGGAGAACAACATTTTCATACACATCAGTCATGACTTTGGGCTAACAATCACATGATTTAGAGTTGGAAGAACTCTTAGAGATCATTTAGTTCAATACCTTCTTTTTTTAAGAAGGAGCAAATAGAGAAGTAAAGAGACTTACCTCTAGTCAGGAAGGTAGGAAGAACCGGGGCAGGGATTCAAAATCAGCTTCTCCTCTGACTCCCAAATCCAAATCTTAGACTCTTTTCACAGCACCAAACCTGAGGATAGGAACAGGGCCTAGATTTGTGATTTCACTAATATGGGGAACTCCCAGGTAAGGAAACTCTTTTTACCAATGCAGGTTGGCACCTTCTCTGAAACATATTTTTACAGAGTTGCCTAGGACATTGAGAGGTGAAGTAATTGACCAGGATCATAAAGCCAATATGTGTCAGACACAAGATTTGAACCTAGATCTTCTTGTCTTTGAACCCAGGCTCTTGTCATAGAGCCTAGCTTTTCTTTTTTCTTTTTCTTTCTTTCTTTCTTTCTTTCTTTCTTTCTTTCTTTCTTTCTTTCTTTCTTTCTTTCTTTCTTTCTTTCTTTTTTTTTTTTTTGTGGGACAATGAAGGTTAAGTGACTTGTCCAGGGTCAGGTGGCTAGTAAGTGTCAAGTGTCTGAGGCTGGATTTGAACTCAGGTCCTCCTGAATAGAGGGCCAGTGCTTTATTCACTGAAACACATAGCTGCCTGAGCCTAGCTTTCTATACCCTCTATGCAATGCTTTGAGGGCTATAGATGACCACAACAAAAATGCCAGAGAAGTCTTTAGTGTGATTTTGCCTGATTAAAACTTTCAAGTAAAATTTTTCTCCTCACACAGCACTCAGTTTTCCTCATTGTGACAAACCCAGTATATTCCTGAGGAAGTAGAGATACCATCTATCTGAAACACACACACACACACACACACACACACACACACACACACATGCACATACATAGAAAACTTAGATCTTGGCAATCTGTCAAATCATTAGTCTCTGGCTATTTAAATTCCCAATACCCTTTTTCCCAAAGTGGCACCACTGACCCCAGTAATGCTGGATGAATGGATTGTTGGAAAACCATAGGAGGTCTTTGCTTATTATCATACATAGTAATAGAAACACTTTCAGTTCTAGCCCAGATGTGATTACATTTCAGCAGGAGAAAAAATAGGTATCTTAAGGGAAAATGGAACCTCTGAATGACATCCCAAAGACATAGAACTACCTTAGAACTGTTTAGGATGTTGACTTAGAGATGAAAGGTATTTTAGAAGTAAAAGATATTAATTATTTTACAAGAAAACAACTCAAGACAAACAGAAAACCCAGACAACCCATTTTCTGTATTCTTTAACTTCCATCTTTCCATCCCTTTTCATCCCACCTAGCAGAGTATTTTGTACTGTCTAATTTTCACATTTAGTAAACCACTGTCGGACCAAATTATGGAAAGTGTGATGAACCTCTAATTGGCCATTGTAGTGTACACAAACCTCCTGTGTTTGTTCTGGATAACACTAGGCATCTGATAAATTGGTAATTTGGCTGTCAGCTTCCATAATGTCCTTGACAGTAACACAAACGTGAATTTAAACAACTCTATGCAAGTCCCTTTATGAAACATTCATCTTCAGATTCCATTGTTTAAAAAAAAAGTGTTTTCCCCTACTCCCCCACAAAGAGATTAAATAGGAAAGAAATTAAAATTTTAGTAGCCTTTTCAATAATGTTGCAAAGAGTAGATCATCATCTCAGAAGCTCTTGGTTGCCTCCTGTGTTTAAAAACAAATTTTGATGTTATTGATAGCCTTAAGGAATTAAAAAGACACCTAGATATATACTGGAAAACTTGGGAAAATATTCCTTGTGGAAACAATAGGCTTAAATAGCTTATTTTCAACTCTTTACTCTCCCTGTGTGTTTCCTTATTGCTGTCACACTGGAAAACAATGCAAAAAGTTAGAATCCTGCAGAGCCTAGAGTTTTGCTCTGTCCCTGTGTTATTTCCTACCTGAAATCATCCTCCTTCCTCTCTACTTCTGCTTTCCAGAGGGTAATCTGTTGCCTCATTCACACAGATCATTCTCACCAATAGCAATATCTACTTCATCTGCCTATACACCAGATTTTAATTATAAAGGAAGACCAAAAAACCCACTGACCCTGGAAAATCAATCACTCTATCTTGATTATTTACAAAAATGTGTTTTGGGAGCCTTTACAAGGACCTATCAAGGAGTGAGGAAAGAAGGAACTACTTTAGGGCATGAATTCCTTTAGAGCTGAAAATGTCTTGCTTTTCAATTTTTATTCCCAGGACTAAGCACAGTGCTTGGCACATAGTAAGCACTTAATATACTTTTCCTTCCTTCCTTCCTTCCTTCCTTCCTTCCTTCCTTCCTTCCTTCCTTCCTTCCTTCCTTCCTTCCTTCCTTCCTTCCTTCCTTTCATTCATTCATTCATTCATTCATTCATTCATTCATTCATTCATTCATTCATTCATAATGGCTCCTTGTAGCTCCATTGGAATTTTGCCCCGGGTCACCAAGTTGTTAAGTACTTTCTACCCATGATGATCATTCCAGACAGAGACATAAAGGTGAGGCAGAGATTCCTACTATTGGTCATTTGTGATGTTTAATTACTTCTTTGGGTAAACTTGAGGAATATGGATACTGCTTGACAACAGAAGCTACCAAGTATATATTGGTTGGGTTTTTTATCCTATCATGGGCAGTTAGGTAGCTCAGTGGATTGAGCTCTGGGCCTGGAGTCAAGATGACTTGAATTCAAATTCAGTCTGACTTATTATCAGAGGGCATTATTTTCTCATATCTAAAATGAGGATAATAATAGTACCTACCTCCAAGGGTTGTTGTGAGAATCAAATGATACAATGATTATAAAATGCTTAGCGCAATGCCTAGCAAATAGAAAGCCCTATATAAATGTTATTTATCATTGTTGTCATTATAATTCTTATTATTTTTGTTATTCACTATTTCCCTTTTTTGCATTATGTTTGTATAGAGTCCCTTTTAAAAAATAGCCATCATAAAACAACATTATTAACTAGTCCCAGGACACCTAATCATATTAATAGAAATGTTAGACAATAGCTTCTGTTTTGATTTTGAAACAAATTGAATGAATGTATGTCCTTCCTTGGGGGGGGAGGGGAATGCTGCTAGAACCAATTATTATATACATTGTCACACAAGCTTTCTTCATTGGCTTCTGTATCTTTTCTTAAGTGTTTTTCTTTCTCACAAAGAAGGATTCACTCTGGAAGGGTATGGGAAATGCCTCTGGGGTTAAGACAAAGAAATCATCAAAATATTTTTTTTAAATGAAAAAACACATAACTCATATTCTTGATCTGGTCCTCTGAATATCAGTCTTCTGAGACACACTCCAGCTGGTGTGCCTTCGATACATTAGTGCCATTCTCAGGTGGTTGGACTTGTTTTGCGGATTTTTAAGAGTCCCTCATGACCACAGTAAGCAGCAAAATATGATAGTATTCCTCTTTTGTTCTTGAACATATGTGGAGCTAATGTATTTATCAGACCAATAAATGATGCTACAAGATCATCAGTCCACACAGATATGACACTCCTTAGTGTCCATTAAGATAAAGTAACACCCATTCATATACTATCTATATGATGTCCCTCCTGAACCCCCTTCTCTAAAACAGAAAACCTTGAATAAGCTCAGCTGCCACAGTTCAAATAGAAGGATCTTACTTAGTTCTGACCACAGTCATATCATTGATTCCACTGATTAAATTGTGGATAGGTCCTCACAAGGATTAACTGGTGTTGTCCTCTAGAGCAGTACATTCATTTTCCTTCATCATGGGAAATCCTGGTGAATGATATTGAGCAATTATACTCAGAACTTTGAAAATTAGAAAGAAGATCTTATATGGTACAATAAATACTGGTCTTTATACACATTCATAAAAATTGATGGTGATAGATTTGGGGTATTTTTTTGGAATACTGCATTGGATTATTAATAAACATTCATTAGATGAAAAGCTGTCTGGCGAGAATTACATAGACAACCCTCCCACTACAATAGAAAGGGTATGATATTTGAAGTCAGAAGACTGGAGTTCAAATTCTGGTATTTCTAATTACTACCTTGTTGGTCTTGGACAATCATTAATTTTTTCTGGTCTACTTTCTTATATTTAAAATTAAGGGATTAGGATTAAGGGCAGCTAGGTGGCACAGTGGATAAAGCACCAGCCCTGGATTCAGGAGGACCTGAGTTCAAATCCAACCTCAGACATTTGACACTTAGTAGCTGTGTGACCTTGGGCAAGTCACTTAACCCTCATTGCCCTGCAAAAAAAAAAAAATTTAAATTAAGGGATTAGACCAGACAATCTTTTAGATTCACTAGTAACTCTAAATCCTTTGACCCTGTCGTTTAATCTGATTGTGTCTATTTTCTCATTAAAAAAAAAAAAGTAGATGATAAGGCCTTCCCTACTTCCCATAGTTATGTGATACACCCACTGCATCCTGAGCCATAGCCAGTCATCTTGACCTATGTTTTGCCACTGGACTCTGATGACTCTGGAGAAAGAAAGAGAGGTTGATGAATTTATGCAACTCTGCCTCACCCAAATCCAATTCATACATAAGTCAAGACATCACACTTATGATGTCATTGGTCTTCTTTGAGAATGAAGGCGGAACAACAATAGTTATGGGATAATAGACCTCAAACTAGAGGGGACCTCCGAGGTTATCTAATCCAAAATCCTCCTCTCTTCCTGTCACCCCCGCCTTCCATTCACACATTTTACAAGTGAGGAAAGTGAAGACTGGACAACATACACGATTTGCCTACACAGATTGAGAATGACAGTCAAAATTTGAACTCAGGGTCCATTATTCTAAGTTCAGTAGGATGGTTCAGTCCTCTTTCTATAGTACCACAGGCTGTAGAGTATCAAAATAGATATTGTATAAGAAAAAAATGTCTAAGATTCTAAGAACAATATTACATGAAAGCAGAAAATATTCAGATTCTGCTGGATAGGATTGGAAGAGGTACTAAATGGCCCAAGTATTGACACCTTTCTCTATGTCATCTAATCATGTTTAAAACAAACAAACACACACAGCCTGTGAGAACACCTTGCAAAATGATATTGACATCATTTTGGATTATTTGGGTAAAGTGACTTTTGTTGAGGGACCCTCAGGCAAATACTCAAGGTCCCAAACACATACCAAAGGACATTTCCAAGGGTCCATTATCAAAGAGATAGTATACATATAGCCTAGGTCCTATCTCAGGAGGAGGGAGAAGTGGGAAATCCAGGATTTCATATGCATACATCAGAGAGGGCGCCAACCACTTTCTGATGTGTAAAGGAATCTGAGGCAGGTGGTCAGAGCCTGGGCAACCTCTCTCTCCACTACTTTCCACTCTGTTATTAGTCAGGGTTCCAATGGCAGTGGCTAGATGATGCTATTTGTTTTTCTGCTGATGGATGTTGCAGTCTGTAATCCATGAACTGAATCAAGGCTCTTCTTCCATGACCGCTGGCATATTTTGTCCTGTTTATGAGTCTGACAGGCAAACATATCTCAGCAGATCTCCTATGCTGATCTGCGAGGGAGATAAGCCCTTTGTTTGGCTTCACTAGAAAAGGAAACAGGAAGAGGGAAGAAAACCCTGCATTGATTTCTCTCAGGGCTTCAACTGGTGCATTATAACTGGACACCGAATGGGGGAACATTAGGCTCTGTCACTGGAATATTTGATTATCATTTGTTAAATGTGCATGATTATTGAAAGGGTGATCAGTTTGCCTTTTCTCACTGAACTCTACAGGATATGGCCATCATTTCAAAATTAACTTTGCAAAGGAGAAGAATGTTAGGTAAAGGACACTGGAGCTTACAGACCTCCCTCCTTCTCTCCCCACCCCCATCTCATTTACTGTAAGTTTCTAGCACTTATTTTAACCTTTAGTTTCATTTTCCTACCTGTAAAGTGATATAGGCCCTCTCAGCCACCTGGTCACTGTTTTTTGTTTGTTTTGTTTTGTTTTTGTTTGTTTGTTTGTTTTCTGGTGAGGCATTTGGGGTTAAGTGACTTGCCCAGGGTCACACAGCAAGTAAGTATTAAGTGTCTGAGGCTGGATTTGAACTCAGGTCCTCCTGAATCCAGGGCCGGTGCTCTATCCACTGCACCACCTAGATGCCCCTTGTTTGTTTTTTAAAATCTTACTGGCTTGTCTATTATCATGGGATCTGTTTTTCAGTCTCTATGTGATCCCATGACCTTTGTCCATAGGATTGTCATGACAAAGATACTACAGTGGTTTGCCATTTCATTCTCCAGTGTGTCTCCATTTTACAGATGAGACAAATAAAAGGCAAGTGACTTGCCCAGAGTCACACAGCTAGTAAGTGTCTGAGGCCATATTTGAATGCAGATCTTCCTGACACCAGGCCCCATGCTCTATCCACTGCCCCACCTAGCTACCCACAAGGAAAGCTAGAGGTGTTCTTATTGATTCATCTTTGTTACATATGGTAACAAAGTGGTGATGTTTTTTGGAGTGTGATAATACTTTTCATTTTGGTAACCCTAGTAACCACTCCAGGACATTTGAAGACACTAGCTAAGGGGCTCCTCAACCCCAACTTGAAACCTTCCCACCCCAGCTATCATTCCTAGAGTACCAGTACTACAAAAATCTTTCTATATGATTCTGGCTATGTGCCTGTCTCTGGGTCAGCTTATATCTGTTGAATAAATTGATTTAGAGATGGAATGTGATAAGTAGTTTTGTACTGGTGGGATTGGGAGTGAGGGTATTTCAATGAGTAATACTGATTCACTTTCCTCATCAATACAACATGAGGCTAGTACTAAATAACCTCCAAGGTTGATTGTATCTCCAAGTCTATGATCCTATAATCTTATGATTCTTTGATCTATTCCTAAATCTTCATAAGATCATAGAACCATAGATTTCGAACTCGAAGGGAACTCAGAGGCCATTTAGTCTAGTACCCTCTTTTTACAGATAAGGAAACTGAGACCCAGAAAAGTAAAGTGACTTGCCCAAAGTCACATAGGTTAGTGGTAAGGCCAGGATTTGAACTCAGTTCCTCTGAAACCATTCTCCCATACTGCTTCCCTTGATGCATTCTTGCTTTTAATATGTTATTGGTCTGATTTATGTTTACGGTATCAGTATTTCCCATATTCCTATTAGTGTACAAGGTCTTTAATATATACTACCTACCAACTACCTCAGGATTTGGTGTCCTTTAGTTGCTTATTTGTTACGTGACTGCTTGAATTACATCAGCATGTTACAAATCAATACTATTTTTATTATTTACCCAAATTTGTTGATGTCATTCAGTTGTGTTCAACAATTTGTAACCCCATTTGGGATTTTCTCAGCAAAGATACTGTAGTGTTTTGCCATTTCCTTCTCTAGATTATTTTTGCCAGATGAGGAAACAGAGGCAAATAGAGTTAAGTGACTTGCCCAGGGTCATACAGTTTGTGAGTGTCTGAGACAGATAAACTCATAATAAGATGAAGTCTTCCTGATTCTGGACAGTCTATCTACTAAACCTGCTCATAGCTGTTGTGAAAAACACATTTCTACATCATTCATTTGAAGTACGTGAAGTGTCTATTGTGTTTTGTCACATGGAGTAGGGGTGAGAGAATTGTTGGGCAGCTTGAAATATCACAGAGTGTAATATCTGAATTAGGCACTGTGTGGTGCTCTATTTGAATATTCCTGACTGTCCTAGCTACCACTGAAAGCCTCAACAAGCTTCAAAGCCTGAATAGGTCTAGGCTATTCAGTGACTGGGAAGTGCAATGGATAAAGGGCTAGCCTTACAGAAAGGAAGGCTTGGGTTCGAATAATATCTCTGGTACATACTAGGTAGATGGTTGTAAGCAAGTAGCTTTACCTCTCAATGCCCCAGGCAATTCTCTAAGACTATAAATTATATATGAATGGATCATCTGAATCTAGGGAAGAAGTTTCCACACCTGCTATTCCCTACACTGATTAAATCATAAGTCCCTTCCCCTGGGGGTGGGGGCAAGAATTTGGCTGCTTATATAGTTGAGATACTTTAGAATGTCATTTACACATGAGTCATCAGATTCAGACTGAATTTAGATGGCTATTTGTCAGAGCTGTTGCAGAGGGAGATTCTATTTCTGGTGCATATTGGACAAGTTGACCTCTGCAGTTCCTTTTACCTCTGTATTCTGTAATTTGTTGTAATGAACTCACTCATCCATTCAACAAGCATTTCTGAAACATCTGCTTTGGGTCAGGTTCTGTGCTGGGCTATAGGAATAAAAAACAAAAAAATTACAAAATAAAAGGAAGTGGCACCTTTTCTTATTGGATTTGATCTTCATCTCCACCTTATGGGGTAAGTCCTATTATTATCACCATTTTACAAATGAGGAAACTGAGGTTTAGAGAGGTTACATGACTTACTTAAGGTCATACATCTGACAGAATCTGAACTCAGTTCATTATCATTGTTATCATGATCATCATTAATAATAATCACTACTGTTTCTGGTTTTCTCAAACTACATCTCTGTGGAAGAGATACTTTTAGTGCCCCCATTTATGAAGGAAGAAATAAAAGTTGAGTTAATTCCCTGGAGTGACTACATTAGTGGCATAGCTGGATTTTAAGTTCATGACAATAGTTTCTAGGCTTTTGTTGACCCTGCATGCTTCACTTTTTACTTGTTGATTCTTGATCCTTTGCTTCTCATCAAACTGAAGATAAATAGATTATTCTCTTTCAAATGCAGCATGCTTCCATGATGCAGAGCATTTCATCATTAACAGGATCACTTATTCCCTATCAAAATTCATTTATGGGGGGGTGCAGCTAGGTGGCGCAGTGGATAAAGCACCGGCCCTGGATTCAGAAGGACCTGAGTTCAAATTTGACCTCAGACAGTTGATACTTACTAGCGGGGTGACCCTGGGAAAGTCACTTAACCCCCATTGCCCTGCAAAAAAAAAAAATTCACTTCTGGGGGCAGCTAGATGGTGCATTGGATAAAGCACTGAGCCTGGATTCAGGAGGACCTGAGTTCAAATCCAGCCTCAGACACTTGGCACTTACTAGCTGTGTGACCCTGGGTAGTTGGGAATGCATGAGATAAATTATCTCTTACCACCTCCTTGATCAGTTGAATGTAGATGAAATCATATTCCCTACCAAATCAAAATTTGGTTATATAATAATAATTATTAACTTGGTACTTAAAAAAGTTTATGAAATGCTTAGCATGTTATCTTATTTGGTTATCACAACCATCTTATAAAGTAGATGCTATTATTTTTCTCATTTTCCGGGTGAGAAATTTGGGGCTCAGAGACCTTAAGTGAATGAGAAACTAACTACATGGAATAGTGGAAAAAAACAGAATGAATCACAGGACCCAAATTCAAATCCTACCTTTGCCACATATTATCTATGATACCTCAGGCAGATCACTTAACCTTTCTGGGCCTCACTTTCGTCATTTGAAAAATCAGTGGGTTGCACTAAATGGTCTCTAAGATTCCTTCCAAAGGAATATCTGAACACAGGACTTACCCAGGGTCACATACCTAGTGAACGTTCTAGTCCGTATTTGAGCCCGAGTCTTTCTCACGACATGTGAAGCATACTATTTTCTGCTGCTTCTCCTGGTTCCCTTCCCCCTTCCCAGTTCATTGATGCTATTATCAGGTGGCCTTTGCAGACTTTCTGTCTCACTTGCTACCAAAACACACCTAATTTTCTTCCTGGACTAGTCAAATACAACTTGGTGTCAGTTACAAACTATCTGATTAAGCTTCAACCAGATTTACTTCCATATGTATGCCTAGGTTAACAATATTTTTTAAATTGCATTTTTCTTGTCAGGGTAAGGTACGTAGGAGAGTAGGGGTGGAGAAGGAGGTCAGAGAACGGAAATGTAGCGGTCTTTACCAGATCTCTAACTAATTTATGAGATAGATGAAAAAGAGGCAGATCAGATATCTTTGGCCTTTTGCCAAGCACAGCTATAGTGGTGCTAGTTGAGAAATAATCAATATCCAAGAATTGAGCTGCAGAGCCCTATTAGTTATGTCCCTACAGAAGAAAATTAATATAACTGAAAACCTTCCAGAGCTGTTTGGTGACATCTAACTAAATGAGGTTGGTTTGGTAAGAGTCGGTCAGAGCCCTTCTGTCTCATGGGAAAAAGGGTAATATCCAAAACAACCCTTTCTGAGGAAAGGGGTTAACCTTGGTTGTGCTTCCCTTCACTCAAAATCATTGTTTGCCTATTCTGCCTTAACTTCCCAATTAGATAAAAAGGTGTTGGATGGGACTCTGAACTGTTCACAGCACTGGAAGATTTTTTTTCAAAGGATGAGTTCTCGTGCTATCTACTCCCTGATGCCTTTCCTGAATCCCCAAAGCCAGAAAGGATCTTTTGGCTCCTTGAAATTTCTCAGGCCAACCTGTTTGATCTTTCCTGTGCATTTAATAATGATATTACCATTATTTCTATGTAGATCTTGCCCTTCTACCAGACAGAAAACTCCTTGAGGGGAGGCATTGTGTTATTTCTCACCTTTTTTCTCCCCAATGCCT
Source organism: Dromiciops gliroides (assembly GCF_019393635.1). Taxonomy (NCBI): domain Eukaryota; kingdom Metazoa; phylum Chordata; class Mammalia; order Microbiotheria; family Microbiotheriidae; genus Dromiciops; species Dromiciops gliroides. The sequence goes on along the minus strand of NC_057862.1, from coordinate 230,957,953 downwards.
AGCAGAGTATCTTACTTTTTTTTTTTTTTTTTGCAGGGCAATGGGGATTAAGTGACTTGCCCAGGGTCACACAGCTAGTAAGTGTGAAGTGTCTGAGGCCAGATTTGAACTCAGGTACTCCTGAATCCAGGGCCAGTGCTCTATCCACTGTGCCACCTGGCTACCCCCTAGCAGAGTATCTTGAACAGATTAAGTGATTGATAAATAAAATACTTGTTGAATTTGGATTCAAATCATTTAAGACCTGCAGAGTCCAAAAAAGAGGGCCTTAGTTCCTTCAGTTATTTTGCTAAATGAAAAATAGTTTCTTAATCATTATAGACCAGTAGCTTAGACCTAAATTCCTTTCTTTCCTGTTACACCTTCCCCAGCCCTCAACCTTGTGCCCCAAACCCCAGGTACTACCAGTGCAATGGAACAGATTGGAACTCGGGAAACTCACTTGGACTTCAGGTGCATTTAGAACAAGGACCTGGGATATGTTGATCTAAATTATCTCGTAACTACAAACTTATTATTATTTTTTTGGTCAGGAATGTTGTTGGCCAGACTTCTACAGCAGATCCTTAACAGATTCTCCTATGCCACCCTCCCCCCATCCCCACCCCCAAAAAAGGCTGGTCTCACCTGGGAGCTTTGTCCTGGCCAAATTTAAAAAAAAAACAAATTCCAGGAATGGTGCATACCTAATTTAACTCTGTAGCCTCAGGCTACTAATAGGCTCCTGCAGCCTGCAGCTACTAAAAATAATACACATTTCTTATCTGTACTCCAGTTCTCTATAGTTAAATTCTTTTACTCCCATGCAACAAGGATGACCAGCTTCATCTGCCTTGTCATCTTCTCTGAAAAAAACCCACTTATTGAAGTGCTGCTCAGTACTTGCCACTGAACAAGGTACACCAAACATGATCCGTGACCTTTAGGAATTTGAAGCCTTAAAGACAGATAACAAAGGCACAGGAATAAAATTTAAAATTAAGCAAATATTGAGTTGAAAAGTATAGAATAAGACCTCATTGCATCCTTGGTAATAGATAAGCAGGTCAGGGACAGGAATATTCCTGTCTTCTGGAAGCAGTTCAGCCACACTCCTGGAGAGTAATTGTAAAATTTTCACAGTGAACATTTGCATCATGAAATTCCACAAAATAGTAAAAATCAGGGCTTATAATATTTTATTGATTGTCATGACTTAAGAAAGTGATGGAGAAAATGTTAACAATTCATATCAAGGGACACCTAGGTGGCACAGTGGATAAAGCACCAGCCCTGAATTCAGGAGGATCTGAGTTCAAATCTGGTCTCAGACACTTGATGTTTATTAGCTGTGTGACCCTGGGCAAGTCACTTAAACCTCATTAACCTGAAAAAAACAAACAAAAAAAACCCCTCAAAAACAAATAATTCAGATCAAACTAAAAAGTGTGTCACATATGCATTCTTTTCTTTTTTTTTTTTTTTGAAATCTGGCTGTTAAACATTAACCAGTATACCCCTGCTTATAAAACTATTAGGTCTTATAAATGATAAAAACACATGATTAGAGTAGCAGAGTAGGGTGGTAGAAAGAGTTCTTGATGTTCTTAGAGTGAGATGACCTCTGTTCAAATTCTGACTCTAACTTTCTACCTGAAAAACTTTAAGGAAATTATTTCACTTCTTGGGAGAGTGCGTGTGTGTATGTGTGTGTGTGTGTGTGTGTGTGTGTGTGTGTGTGTGTGTGTGTGTGTGTGACAGGGGGCTGGGGGAGGGCAGGGGGGTAGTGTCTCAGTTTTCTCATCTGTAAAATGGATTGGTTAGATTAGATGTTCTCTTAAGTTCTAGCTCTAAAAGTGTTCAATTGATTTTTGTGGAGGAAAAACACTGGACTTTTTGAGTCAGAAAGCCAGAAATCCCACCTCCAAAATTTACCAGATGTATGACTGTGGGCAAACCTCTTGACCTACCTTGAAATTACCAACACTTTAGCAATGATACTTGTACAACTTCTCTGGGCTATTTGTAAAAAGTGGTTTGTAAATTCTAACATGCATATAAATGTGAGTAGCTGATCTTAATATGCATGAAGGAGCACACAGAAGACAGGCATGACTGTTGTGTAAATGAATGTGAATTATCCGGAGGTACCATAGAAGCAAAGATAGAAGCAAAGACAATTAGGTGGCACAGTGGGTAGAGCTCCACTCCTGGAGTCCAGAGGAGCTGAATTCATATCTGGCCTCTGATATTTCCTAGCTGTGTGACCTTGAGCAAGTCACTTAACCTTGTTTACCTCAGTTTTCTCATCTGTAAAATAAGTTGGAGAAGGAAATGTCAAAGTATTCCAGTACTTTTTCCAAGAAAACCCCAAATGGGATCACAAAAAATTGAACACTACTGAGAGATAACTGAACTACATTACTACCACATGTAAAAGGTAGCTACTTTTTATTGAAGGAATTAAGTTAAAAGGAAGTGAGAGGGTGCATCAAGAACTAAGTTGAAAAAACTCCTAGAATATTTAGCTAGAGGGGAGGTATAGATCGTGCCCTCATTTTACATGTGAGGAGCCTGAGACCTCAAGAGATGGAGTAGTTGGGTAGAAAGACTGCTAGATTGGAAGAGGCCCTGGGTTCAAATCCCAGCTCTGCTCCTTTTCTGTCCTAATTCCCATGACCTGACTACAGGACCATAGTTAGTATGTGGATTGGAACCCTTTTCTCCTGAACGGATATTCAGTGCTCTTGCCACTATAATATACTGCTCTACTTCAGTCCTTGTTTTTTTTTTTCCAAAATTCTTCTCACCTGAAGCTGTCATTCTTGCTTCCCTTTCTATTCCCCCTTCCCCTCATTGATTCATTTTTAATCAGAGGCAGTATGACACAGTAGATAGAGATTTGGTCTTGGGAAAAGGCAGCCCTGATTCATGTCCTGTCTCTCACATGCAAAGGCTGTGTAACCAGGCCAGGTCATTTAAGTAACCTTTCTGTATTCTAGGTAAACTGCCTAAGACTTTCAGGAGCAGTCACTAATCTTCATTTGGTGGCCTAAATTCATAGGCTCAGAAATTGAAGACTAGAAGAGATTTCAAGGATTATTTCATCCAAACTCTTCATTTTACAGATGAGAAAACTGAGGTTCAGAGGGGTAAAGTGATTTATCCAACATCAGGCAATTTTTTTTTTGTGAGGCAATTGGGGTTAAGTGATTTGCCCAGGGTCACACAGCTAGTAAGTATTAAGTGTCTGAGGTTGGATTTGAACTCAGGTACTCCTGAATCCGAGGCCAGTGCTTTATCCTCTGCACCACCTAGCTGCCCCTTCATCAGGCAATTTTTAAAGGTGCATTTGAACTTGGATCTGTGATTTCCAGAGACAATGTGGTCTTTCCACTATTTGCTCACTGGGAATTCCTTGCCCTTCTCTTCCTTCCCTCCTTCCCCTCCCCCCTCCTCCAAAACGGTATGAAGAAGCACCCCCAGCATCTTTATACTCATTAGTATTTCACAGAGTCTCAAAGAACATGCAAACTCCAGACTTAATTTCAGTTACCAAGTATTTATTAAGCAATTACTATGTGTCAGTTATTATGCCAAGTGCTGGAGATACAAAGAAAGGCAAAAATGTCCCTACTTTTAAAGAGTCCATTTTCTAAACGAGGAGATAATATGTAAGTAATAAGGTACGTACAAAACAAATTCAAAGTTGATGTAAAGTATTCTGAGAGGGAAGATTCTAGCATGGGTGTGTAGGGCCAAGAGAGACGTCTCTTGATAAAGAAAGGCCTTTTATAGAAGATGAAACAAAGTCTGATATATGAAGGAATCCAGGAGGTAGATGTGAGAAGGTAGTGAGAGCATTCCAGGTGTAGGGTCTCATGGGAGATTAAAGTAGAGGTTCTAAACCTGGGGTCCATGGACCTCCCCTGGGAGAGAGGGGGTTTCCTGAACTTGAAAAGGAAAAAAAAACTTACAAAGAGGAGTAAAATATAAGAAGACTTGGAAAGGGAAGAAGGAGCTAGGTCAAGTTCAACTATGCTCTGACTGACTTGCTGATCTCTGTGAGAGAATATCTGAAAACAAATCAATATCCAAGGGCAATCAGATTGTTGATTGATTAGCATCTGGTGGGGTCTTCTGTACATTTTTGTTGCTATTTATGGGCTAAGGGAAGAACAAAGGCCTCTTCCCCTGAAATATCTTGGAAATTAGCCTAGGCTCTTTTGTGGAAATTGTCCAGACTTGATGGAAAATTATTTTAAAACCAGGTTATGTTACTTTGAATTGACTCGTGCCTGGAGACTGAATAAAATGGAGCAAGTTTAAGTGTTCACACATTCCAGACCAACAGAATTTTAATAGGCAGAGCCCCAGCATTATTAATTGTATCTGGATGTAGTAACTCAGTTCTCATGATCAAACATTTCCTTCCTACATTTAATGTGCAATTTTGTCAATAAAATACCTTTTAATTTTAAAAATCTTTTGGGGGCAGCTAGGTGGCGCAGTGGATAGAGCACCGGCCCTGAAGTCAGGAGTACCTGAGTTCAAATCCGGCCTCAGACACTTAACACTTACTAGCTGTGTGACCCTGGGCAAGTCACTTAACCCCAATTGCCTCACTTAAAAAAAAAATCTTTTGAGTATAGGAATATTTATACCCATGAGTATAATTTTAAGAGATAAAAGAATATTCTAATATCAACACTGTATAGAAACAGTAGAAAAAACACTGGTATTGGAGTTAGAAAACCTGAATTCAAGTCCTGGTTCTGACACTAAGCTGTGTGAGTCTGGGAAAATGACAAAATTTCTCTGTTTCAGTTTCCTCATATGTTAAAATTTATAGCAATCAATAAGCCTTTCTTAAATACATATCATAGTAGATATTTGTCCATGAACAAAACCAAAATAAATAGCCCCTTCCCTTAAGGATTTTGTACCCTGGCTTCTATGAGAAAGAGGAAAGGAGGAAAGGGAATAAGCATTTCTTTAGAGTCTACTATACAGTCGAACATTGCTGAGTGTCTTACAAACATTATTTCTTTGGTGCTATTATTATCCCCATTTTATACTGAGGGATACAGAGGTTAAGTGACTTGGCCAGGGCTACATGACTAGTAAATGTCTGAAGTCAAATTCGAACTCAGATCCTCCTGACTCCTGTGTACCACCTAGCTGTTTCTGTATGTCTCATGCAGGAGATAACACCAAATCTGGGCTTTCAGAGAAAACAGGAATTCCAAGATGTACAGGTGGGCAAAGGACACATTGATTATGTATTAGTTGTTGTTCACTCATTGACTCAATGTGACCTCATGGAAGTCCATGGCATTTTCTTGGCAAAGATACTGGAATGGTTTGTCATTTCCTTCTCCAGTGTGTCTCCCCTTATACAGATGAGGAACAGGGGCATATAGTAGTTAAGTAGCTTGCCCATGATCACACAGGTAGAAAGAGTCCAAGGCCAAATTTGAACTCAGATCTTCCTGATGCCAGGCCTAGTGCTCCATCCACTGTACTGCCTAGCTGCCCAAATATGTTAGAGAATGTGTTATGTATATTGACAGGTCCCCAGAATAACATTACAGAAGCACAGGTAAGGAGGAGTGGATTCTAGGTATGCAGGTCAGCCTGAGCAAAGGAATGGGAAGGGGAGATGAAGTTTTTTGGTTTTTTTTTTTTTTTAAGTAGAATAAGTGTTGTAGCCATTTACCTTGTAGGATTTCTGGGATGAAAACACTTTGTAAACTTAAAAGTGCTTATACAGCATTTATACAATGTGTAGTTACTATTGTAACTATCAAAGACATCTTAAGGGGTTCTTGGTATATCAGGAGGAGTGCTTGGCACCAGAGTTGAGACCTGCGTTATTGTCTCAGTTGCACCTCTGTATGACCTTGGGTAAGTCTTATGACTTTGGATCAGTCACATTAACTTCATTAAGCCTCAGTTTCTTAATCTGGGGAAAACAGGGAGAAAAGCTAAACTTCCTTTTCCAGCTTGAAAATCCTCTGATTCTGCCCATGATTGTTGTACTGGTCTGGGGGAAGGGGGAATTGATGGAGGAGATGATCTCAGCTTTGTTCCACCTCTAATCTTTATGATTCATGACATGGCATGTTCGTCCTTGAGTCTCAGCTGCTGCCTTTTAATGACAAAAGTAAGCATTTTTTTCTTCTCCTGGAGGCAACACTGCCACAGGTGAGCAAACTAGATCATGCTCTGCCTTGCATTCTTCTGACAACTGGTAGCTGTATTCATTTCAGCTTACTTTTTTATACAGAGAACAACATCAGAGATAGAGAGGGTTTAGCTGCATTGTCAGACAAGTGTTGGCAGAGCAAAACCAACAGACAGGATGGAAAAATCATCTTTCAGCTTGGAAACTGAAATCAATATGATAATGAAATTACTGAATGATTTAGAATCACCAGTATGTTTTTTTTTATCACCTTTCACTGTCTAACTATGCCTTTAAAAATATTCCTTTCTCTAACATCATAGAACAATGAAAAGAGCAATACAGTCACACAAGCCAAAGAAATAATAGGCTTTTCTTTCACAGTTGAAAAACTTCATAGATAAATAGGGAGCATGTTTGTTGTTAGAATGAATCATACAACTTCCACTCAGAGTTAACTTTTGAAACTCAGGTAATGTGGATTATTGACATCCACAGATAAAGAAAATTTATTATAGTTACTAGTTTAAGCTTCTTCCATTATAAAAGTTTTGATCAGAGGAAGTAAGGTAAAAAATTGATGAAACTGAATTTCCCTCCTTTTGCTAATCTCCCACTGAATGGTGGAAGGTGTAATAAGAAGGTAAAGTCCTTCTGTGTTAGCCATAGAATCAAGAAAAGCAAAGGTCACCAAAGGATGGTAGATACATTAATAGATGGATAATAAACCACTAAGTTTTATTGTCTACTGTACTATGGACAATTGGATAGACAGAAGGACAGATTAAACAATAGATAGATGATAGATGGATGGATGGATGGATGGATGGATGGATAGATAGAGCGATAGATATTAGACAGATGATAGGTAGATCATTCAGTGTTTATTGTGTACTGTACTATGGACAGTTAGATAGATAGATAGATAGATAGATAGATAGATAGATAGATAGATAGATAGATAGATAGATAGATAGATGAATGATAGATCACTCAGTGTTTATTGTATACTGTACTAGAGACAATTAGACCAACGACAGACAGATTGAACGATAGATAGATAGACAGACAGACAGACAGATGATAGACCATAAAATGCTTACTGCATACTGTACTGTGGACAATTAGATAGATAAATGGTAGATACATAGATAAAAAAATATTAAGTGCTTATTGTGTACCATACTATGAACAGTTAGATGGATAGATAGATATTTACACATGTATATATGTGTGAGTATATATTCATAGACACATGAATGGATATGTATGTATGCATGTATGTATATATGTATACATAAATTCATCCACACTGGATAATCAGCTCTGGAATAATTGAGAGTTGACCATATAATAAAATCCTCAAGTCATTTGATCTGGTAAAAATGGTCTGATGGAAAGCTGCAAGGATCTTCAGAATTTTCCACTCTGAGGGCTTGTCTGAAAAGGACAGGTTAGGGACTAAGGAAGCAAAGTCATGTGGTTTGGCTGTAGGGGAACCTGAAACTGGCAACTGAAGGCCCCTGGGTCCTATTGAGGTTGGGTTGCTAAGTCATGTCCTTGACTTTCCTTGAGAGAAAGCCAGTTGGGGTTTCTTGCCTGAAGATAAAACACAAAGGCAGGAGAGGGAGATGATGAAAGTTGAGAATAGAAGGGAAGAGTTGAGATTTCCAAGGAAAATCCATGATTATAGATAGAATATGTGCATGGATCTTAATCAATCAGTCAACATTTTAAATACCTTGGGGCAGCTAGGTGGTACAGTGGATAGAGCACTGGCCCTGGATTCAGGAGGACCTGAGTTCAAATTTGACCTCAGACACTTTACACTTACTAGCTGTGTGATCCTGGGCAAGTCACTTAATCCCAATTGCCTCACACACACAAAAACAAACAAACAAAAACCATTTTAAACACCTACTAGGTACCAGGTACAGTGCTAATTATTGGGGGTGCAAATACAAAAGCAAAGCAGTTTTGACCCTTGAAAAGCTTATATTTTAAGAGGGAAGATACCATACATTTTCAATGGTATATACAAAAACCATACATGGTAACCTTGGGATGAGAAGGTGCTAGAAACAAGGCAGACAGGGAAAAGACATCATGCAGAAGGTGGTTCTTGAGCTGAATCTTGAGGGAAATCAGTGATTCCATGACTCAGAGGTATGGAAGTATATAATAAGTATTTTTTTTAACATTTACATCCCCAGAAGGGAACATTGCAGATGGTCAACTAGAGTTTAAGAAATATCTCATTGAGGTTTTTCCCTTTTGTTCTGATTCTTCTTTCACAGCATGACTAATGCAGAAATAGGTTTAATGTGATTGTACATATATAACCTATATAAGGTTGCTTGCAGTCTTGGGGAGGCAGGAGGGAAGGGAGAGAAGGAGAAAAATTTGGAACTACAAATCTTATAAAAACAAATGTTGAAAACTTTCTCTACATGTAACTAGAAAATAATAAAATACTTTGATGATAAAAAAGAAATATCTCATTGATCACTTGGCTTTAGATGTGCCTATTAAATATATTTTATATACCATCTAATATATTATATAACTATATATTACATTACTATATTATAATACAAATTACTGTTTTATTATATTGTGATATAATCAATGGTATATTTAATATATCATATGTGTATGTATTGTGGGGGTGGGGTGGGGGTGTATATATATATTTAAAGTTACCTACTAACTGTGGTGAAAATAAGAGATGAACCTTGGAAAGGGGCTCTTGCCAAGGCCATTAATGTGGTTTGCAAGGGAAGCGTTTATATCCATATTCTATCAGCTTCTGATTCCAGCACCACCTGGTTTCCTTCCCAGAGCACAGCTGTGCTTTTATATACAATTTCCAAAATTGCCTTTTATGACATCTGTGTTGCCAACCCGTGCCTCTCTTTTCACCTCTCTATCCAACTCCTATCCTCCCAGGACTGGTAGATGTTTCACTTACATCCCCCCCCCCCCTTCCCTTTCTCTCATCCCTCTCTGGTGCATCATTCTTTTTCTTTTTTCGTTTTTTTAGTGACCCTACCACACTTCATCTCTTCTTAAAACCTTTTCTTTCACTCCGTAGATCATTTAGAAATTGCTCTTGTAAAATTATTTTGAATGAAAAAAGGAAAGTAGCTCTATAATAATGCAGCTGAAAAAGGAAGGGGTGGGGTAATGAACGGAATGTGTTGAAATTATAATAACCAGACAGACTCAAAGAAGAGACAGGAGAATGCATCCCTCTTCTTTGCAGAGGTAGTAGACTAGGTAGGAAGTAACACATGTATTGTACAACGTGATTGATGTGTTGGCTAATTTTCCTGAACTTTTTCCCCCTTTTAAAATATTCTTTGTTATAAAGAATGGCTCTCTGGGAGAGGGAGGTTGTGATACATTGGAAAATCAAGGTGATATTTAAAAAAAAACAAACTATAAAACTTTAAATTAAAAAGAAAGAAGAGAAGAATACTTTCCTTCTTCAGCTTATCTTAAATGCCCTTGTTTTACACATTGGTGGCAATCCCTCCTCCTTTTCTACATTTCCAAGGCTTCTCTCTATAGAATAGAGCTGCTCTCTACTGCTTTAAAGACAGGGGATCAAAAATATTCCATTGTGGGGCAGCTAGGTGGTGCAGTGGATAAAGCACCAGTCCTGGATTAAGGAGGACCTGAGTTCAAATTCGGCCTCAGACACTTGACACTTACTATCTGTGTGACCCTGGGCAAGTCACTTAACCCCAATTGCCTCAAAAAAATATTCCATTGTTTTCTTAGCTACAATGAAAGTCATCTTCTAACATAGTCATATTTTATTTAATACCTGTTACCATTAAGCTGAATCCTTTCTTTCTCCTCCTTCTGAACTATTATATACAAGTTTAAAAACAAAACAAAACTAGAGAAAGCTTTCATAAAAAATTAGACCTACAGAGTCTATAGAAGGAAGCATCTTAGTTTGGTTCTATGATTTGCTTTCTTTACTAGGATGATGCATAATGAAATTTGTTTGGAGATTTGTCTATGCCATCTAGGACCCCACCTAAAGTGACTATTGCACTGTATTATGTAGGTTTGGGTAAAGTTGTTTTTTTTTTTCTTTTCTTTCTTTCTTTCTTTCTTTCTTTCTTTCTTTCTTTCTTTCTTTCTTTCTTTCTTTCTTTCTTTCTTTCTTTCTTTCTTTCTTTCTTTCTTTCTTTCTTCCTTCCTTCCTTCCTTCCTTCCTTTTTTTTTTTTTTTGGTGGGGCAATGAGGGTTAAGTGACTTGCTCAGGGTCACACAGCTAGCGTGTTAAGTGTCTGAGGCCAGATTTGAACTCAGGTCTTCCTGAATCCAGGGCTGGTGCTTTATCCACTGTACCACCTCGCTGCCCGATGGCCTTCTGGAAAAGAAATCACCATCTGCCAGGCTGCTGATCTTTTTCTGGCCTTTCAAAGCATATTTTTTATTCCATATTAGAAATCTAGACACACTTTTGGGAGAATTCAGTTGACTAAATAACAGAAAATAGTGTAAAAGTGATTACATTAACCAATAGTCCTCAAAACCAGAATTAAGGACTTAAATTGTTTAGAATCCTACCCCAAATCAGTTATACAGTTGTGGTTTTAGGTAGGATAAGGGAATAAACCAAATGGGAACTTCAACTGTATTTGCATAGCTATGATTACTCAGAATACACAACACTGATTGTTGTTTGTCTCTCCTTCTCAAAGAGGGCCAGGACATCAGGGGAGGTAATGTCATTACTTGAAATGAATGGATTTAAGTGAGGGCTGTGCAAAGTTACCAGCCTCGCTCTCTTCTCCAGAGCCACCTGGGTCCAATGGCAAGACATACATACATCAGGACAACAAGAGGCAGCTTGATGCAGGGGGAGACCTCGGCCTTTTAAGCCAAGGCTTTTCACAGGTCTCAGTTTGCCTGAGGCAACGCCCATTCAGTGATTAAGGCTAGGTAAGAAAGGAGACAAAGAAAGGCCTCTTTTACCTAGTCAAAAGAAAATAAATATGCTACACTGAGCTTAGGGTAGCAAAGGTTCATACGGCATGTGGGACCATGCTATATAGCTCTCCATTGTTGAGAAGCAAGAACACAAGTCCAATTTTATTGATTAATAGAATCGGAGATTTAGAGCTAGAGAGACCTTAGAAGCCACTGAGTTAAAACATTCATTTTACACCCAGGAGACCAGTGTTACTAGATCAAAGAGTATCTACTGGGGAATAAAGTATAAGAACACTGGAAAGGTAGGAAGAGGCTAGGTCATGAATGGCTTTGAATGACAAATAGCATTTGGTATTTGTTCCCAGAGGTAGGAAGAAGCCACTGGAGTTTATTGAGTAGGGAAATGACACTTTAAGAAAATCCCTTTAGTGGCTAAAGGGAGAATAAATTGGCATGAGGAGAGATTTGAGGCAGGCCGACCCACTAGGAGGCTATTGCAATAGTTCAGGTAAAGGGTGATGAGGGCCAGCACCAGAGTAATGACAACGTCTGAGGAGATAAAGAGGCATATTTGAGAGATGTTGCAAAGGTGAGATAGACAAGCCTTGGCAACAGCTAGGATATGGGGTGGTTAGAGAGTGAGGAATCCAGAATGACTCTCAGGTTTAGAGCCTAAGGTACTGGGCAAGCTCTCTATCCATTTGTTAATCTAAAGTATTGGAGGGCTCCTGAAACCTATATATCCTTAGGAGTCCAGCTTCTTTGGCCTGGGGCTTTCCTTAGCCTGGTGTGGAAATTACTTTCTCTGATTCAGTGCTTTGATCCATCTTAACAGACTGCCCTACAAGGATTGCTGCCCGGAGCCACCAAAGGTTCCACATTACACTGTATCCAGGTAGACATACACTTCCTTTTGTTTTTTCTTTCTTTCTTTCTTTCTACCTACCTTTCTTTCCTTCTCTTTCTTTCTTTCTTTCTTTCTTTCTTTCTTTCTTTCTTTCTTTCTTTCTTTCTTTCTTTCTTTCTTTCTTTCTTTCTTTCTTTCTTTCTTTCTTTCTTTCTTTCTTTCTTTCTTTCTTTCTTTCTTTCTTTCCTTCTTTCTCCCTATTGTCACATAGTGCTCTGCACAGGTATCATTTCCTTAGGCCATTTATTTATAGGGGGAAAAAGCTTAGACAAATAATGCAAGCCAGTTTTAGATAGTTAAGAATTTCTAACCACATTATCAAGCTACTAAACTGGAGTCTTCAACCACTCCTAGTACTACCATTTCTATGACTAATTTGCCTACCCTGATTCCCCAGAGGGAATCACATGCTCATGTGCTTGACCAAAATTAAAGAAAGGTAATCTTCCTTCAGAACACTGCCTCCTAAACTCTCAAAATGAAACCATCCACATTTCAACACCAAATTCACTCTTAGCTAATAAAGATGCTTCCTGGTTGATAATTCAGTCACCTGGAATTTGATGTTCCACCACATCTTTTCCTTCACTTATATTCCCTAACTAAACACCTTGCCCTATTTTCCCAAAGGAGAGAAAGTAACATGTGAGTTAAGAAACATCAGTATTGGAGAAGAATGCATAACTTTGAGGGTTCAGAGGGAGTCCTTTTTCATCAGTCTTGTAACTAGAAAGGCTAATCTGTAAAGCTGGATAATAACCTCACAAAAAAGTACTTTTTTGTAAGGTGTGAGATGCAGTAGCACTTGATTAGAAATAAGGTACTGGTGTTAAAACAAAAACAGTGTCTGTATTGACTGATGATTCCTTCTCTCTCCTGAATCTAGTATGTTAGCTAGATCTGTCTGTGTTTAATTGATCTCACTGCTTAAAATAAATAAATACTATGGCAATGACCTCCTAATTGATTTCTTTGCCTCAAGTCTCTGCCTTCTCAAATCCATCCTGCATGCATCCATGAAAGTTATTTTCCTCATGTATAGGTCTGGCAATGTTACTCCTACACTCAATAAATCCCAGTTGTTTCCTATTACCTTTAAGACAAATATAAACTACTCTGTTTGGTATTTTAAGCTTTTTGCAGCTTCGTCCCTTCCTGTCTTTCCAGCCTTCTTACACATTACTCCCCTCCACATATGCTACAGGTCAGCTATTCTGGTTGCTCCTCCATGATCATTTTCCATCTTTGCAAATTGGCTATATTTCCTTCTTACCTTTACCTGTTTGAATTGCTAATTTCCTTCAAGTCTCAGCCCAAGTGCCACCTTCTTGACATTCTTGATCTCTTCACTTTCTAAACATATTTTTGGTATATATTCCATATGCACTTATATGTGTACGTGTCTCTCCAGCTAAAATGTAGTGTACTCTTTGAGAGCAAAGACTGTTTCACTTTTGTTTTTTATTTCCCTAGCACTTAACACAGTACTTGGCACATAGATAGCACTCAATAAATGCTTGTTGATTAATTGATAGATTATAGAAATATCTCCTAAATGTATTGTTGTGAAAGATATCTGCTATCAACAGGAGAAAAGTCAAAGGCTAAGTGGAGACATGAGGAGAGGATGATAAATAGTTTTGAGCAACATGTTCAAATACTCTTCTTTCAAAACAAGTGAATATAAATATAATGATCAACCTTGGCCTCAGAGAAGAGTTGAGAAACCACGCTTTCCACTTTTCATTGAAGAGATATGCTAATTTGCTTTGATGAATTGCTTTTTTTTTCCCTGACTCTTTTTAAATCTTTGTTAACAAGGGATAGTTTGCAGATTAGAGAAGGGTCTCAGACATGAATATGATATAAAAATGACAAAAGATAAACAAAAGATAAAGGAAGGAAAACCCCCAAATAACCATTTATGAAGTGTCTGCTGTGTATAGAGCACTGGGAAAGATATACAGTTGAAATAGCATATGTCTCCAGCATCTTAGAACTTACCATGGAATTAGGGACAACAACATACTTATGTATTACATAATAAATCTATGAGTGGGGTGCAAATTAAAAAGAAACCAAAAAATAACATATTAAATTTACTTGAAGAAACTTTGTTTATTAAATGAGGTGATAACATTTGTGCCCAATGTTTAACAGTGTCCCTCATATTGTTGTTCAGTCATTCCAGTAGTGTCAGTCTCTTCCTCATCCCATTTGGCATCTTCTCAGCAAATATACTGGAGTAGTTTGCCATTTTCTTCTGCAGTTTATTTTATAGATGAAGGACTGAGGAAAAGAGGGTTAAGTGATTTGCCCAGGGTTATACAGCTAGTAAATGTCTGAGGCTGGATTTGAATTTAGCAAGATGAGTTTTACTGATTCCAGCCCACATACTGTGGGCTGTGCCACCTAGCTGCCCTTCCCTTGTATTGTACTTGTGAAAATCCCTATCACTTTAGAAGGCTATGTCTTCCTTAAGAAAAATGTTCAGGTCTTTGAAGAGATACGTGGCCAAATGTGCCTATTTATCTTTCAGTTAGTCAAGTGCGTTGACTTGCCTATTCTTTATATTTTTTCCCCCTTCATCTTATCCTCATCTGTCATCTTGATCTTTTTTAAACAAAGGTCAAATAGGTATTTGCAGGTGACACCAATTGTTTCAGTTTGTCCCTTTCCCTTACTGTTCTGACTTAAACCCCTTGCGGTATCCTTTGCTACATGGATAGTGATAAATGGGACTGAGACCGACTAGGAAATGAACTTAAAAGGGAGTTTATAGGACTGCCGGGGACCATCTGTTAATGTAAATGTTTAAGGTAAAATGCATTAAGGCCTAAGAGCTGACGAGACATTTTATTTGCACCCTGCCTCCAGGATTGTTTCTGGCTTCTGCCTAAGGACAGGAGTGTTCTGAGGTGGAGATGGAAAGGTTGTGTTTTTTTTTATCTGCTGCAATCTGTTTTCTGGGGTGAACCTCGAAGTACCAAGATGAATTATACATTTTAAAGTGACAGAACTAAGCAATTCATGTTAAGAGTTGGCTCTGTGTTTTGCTGGGCTTGTTTTAAGTGTTTACAAGTGAAAGATTCTATATGCATCATTATCTTCCCATGATTGTCTGTTGTTAAATGGTAGCTGTTGTTCTAATTATGTAAGCAGTTGTCTTTAGCCTTGCAAAGTCAAGTAATAGCCTTGGACTGTCAGTTATCAATCAGGATAAAAAGATGATTTATGAAAGTAAATGGGCCAGTTTTAAGATCAGTACTAAGGCTGCTTGAAATGTACAACAATAGGAGACCAAATCAGAAAGAAAAGTCGATATCTAGAATTCTATTTTTGTGTGTATTACCACCATCTAAACTTAGTAGTAGTAGTAGTAGTAGTAGTAGTAGTAGTAGTAGTAGTAGTAGTAGTAGTAGTAGTAGTAGTAGTAGTAGTAGTAGTAGTAGTAGTATAGGATTCATGATTTGATTGGTGTAGGAACTCAGAATCAGATCACTCCATCTTATAATGCAAGTTAGTATGGAATCTGTAGTTAGAGTCATAGAGAGTCACCTAGAGGCACTAAATTTGTGACTTACCAACCATCATACAGTCAGTATGGGTCAGAGGCAGTAATTGAACACATGTCTTTATGGGGGAGGAGAGAAGAAGTCAGGAGAGGAGATATGGAGAAAAGGAGAGAGAGGGAGAAAGTAGGAAAGAAAGGGGAGAGAATGAGTGTGAGGGAAAATTGATGTAGAAAGGAGAGAGAAGGTAAAAAGAGAAGGAGGGGGAGAAAAGATGGGGAGAGAAGAGACAAATTCTCTGGCAAGAGAGACAGAGAGAGAGAAAGGAAGGGAGGCAGAGGGAGAAAGACAGAAAGAAGGAGAGAGGGACGGAGAGGGGGATGCTGTATGGATGGGTCAGCAAGGTAGGAATAAACTAGATTATAATACACATGATGCAGAATTTCATAATGGGAAAAATGTTGGATTTGGATTCTAAAATCTCTATTTCTGGATCTCTGTGAACTGCCTATACATTGTCTCTTAACTCATTTGGTCCTCAGTTATTGCTGAGGTTCTTTCTTATTATGGCTCCAGGTAGGAGCCATATTGGAATCTTACGGTAATGAGGAGAGTACAATGAGGTGAAAAGTACTGTTTCCTCTCCGGACAGGTAAAAATGACTATTTTGCTGGAATAATCCTGATGTGTCATCTCACTTCTCATCCTGGTCCTTTGAGCTCAGCAGAAGAGTCACATTTTAGAGTTACATCTGGCTCTTTCTTGAGCTAGAGAGGAGTGATGTATAATTACAATCACTAAAGAGAGTTATTAAGAACTTCAATGTCTCCAAATTCATCCTCACATCTTTTTTTTTCTTTTTCTTCTCTCGTTCTACTTCTACTTTTTATATTTAACCTTTCTATTAGCAATGTGTGTGAGTGGGGAGGGGGAATCCAATTCTTTTGTTTGTTTGTGGGAGAGAAAGGGAGGGGAGAAACAGGGTCAATGTTGGGAAATAGGATGTGGGCTCTGTACTCAAATGGAAATTGTAAGGAAAAATTGAAAACGCAACATCTGAAACTTTGGTATCATCGAATTCCTTAAAACTTCCCAAGAGATTTGTCCTTTGTCTTTGTTCATTTCTGATCAGAAACCATATCTAATAAAAAATAAAATGAAAGTCAAACTTTGATCTCTCTCTTCAATTTATGATGAACTCCCTATATGTACATGGATGGAAAAGTACAGGTAATTTTAGGGAGGAAAAATCACAGTTTTCCTTTGTTTTGCCTTTTACTCTTCTCTAACTAGCCAAAATAATGCTAGCAACTAGTTCCCTAGATAAAAAGCTCTTGCCATTTTAAACTTTCCCAGATGACAAAGAAACTCAGGATTCATGGTGAGATATTAGTCTTTATCATTGCCTTCCAGGAATAATTACATATATTCTTTGTGAGAGGGAATTAATGCCCATTCTTTGTTTTAAACTCTTAACTGTTGTATCCATGTCATATTGCCCAGACAGTACAAAATTGCTAGGTCATCTTGCCTTAGACAGAATACAAGACACAATTCTGTGGATTGCAAATATATTGATTCAATTGTACAGATAGATTGAAACTACTAAGCATGCTCTAAAAATGAGGTTTATCTCAACTCTATCATATTCTTTAACTCAGTTCCCTTTACAAGCAACTAAAATATATTTGACAAACAATGACAAGTGTTTACACTAATGTGATACTTAGTTCAAGTGAAAATTATAGACTAATGAAATATATTAAGCTAGATATTTAATTAATTAGTTATAGAACACCTGTTATATATCTATCCTCTGATAAGTCCTGAGGAGAATAGAAAAGAAACAACATTTTATTCATTGAAAAGAAACTTGAATTCACACCCCAATACTGATGCTTGCTAACAATTCAGCCATGGCTCTCTCTGAGTCCCAGTTTCCTCAACTATAAAACAAGCAGTTTGGGTTACATGAGCTCTAATGTCCTTTCTAGCTTGAAACTAGTGATCCAGTGAAAGGAGTTTGACATATTTTGAGGTAGACAAAATATAATTCGGAAAAAAACAACACAATGAAATGGGAGGAGAGTTAACCTAAGAGTAAGCACCTGGGTTGAAGTCCCATTTCTCACATATGCTTAGATGCTGAGTTTAAATCTGGGCAAATTACTTAACTTTTAGTATCACAAAAAACTCTCTTGACTACAAACTGCAGTGGTAGAGATAGTTTACCCACAAGGAGTTCCTTATACCAATGAAATCACAGATCCAGTGTATACAACAAATAACCAAGAAACATCCCCCTGCCCCCAACACACACACACACACCCCATTTAGAGTAACATGCTCAGTTTTAGGAGCTGCGTGTAGGAAGGATACCGAATGGCCAAAATGGATGGGATGGGGAGGGGGCAATGGATGAAAGTTACAAAAAAAAAAAAAAAGAGAGGGAAGATTTTTGGCTCAACATAAGAAGAAAGTTCCTAACAATTTAGAGTCATCTAGAAATAGAAAGTACCGCTTAAAATGTGTTTAGGTACAGGCTGGATAATGATTAGGCAGGAATGTTGTAGAGGAGATTCCACCTCAAAAATGCAAACTAAATGAGCTCTGAAGTCCTTTCCAGTTCTAAGATTCTGGGATTTCCTGCCAGGTACAATAAGTACTAGAGGAGCTCAGGGAGGGGAGGGAACGATGCTGGTAAGAGTTATCAAAGGAAATTCTAAGGAAGGAGCCATATGTGGGATGAGCCTTGGATGTTTGGTTGGATTTAATGAGATTGAGGAAATCATGGAATAACAATTCAGAAATGGAAGGGAACCTCAAGTTAATCTAATCCACATTTTATATGTGAGGAATCAGAGGATATTTCAAGAAGGATATTTCAGTCAGAGCAACTAGTATAGACCAAGACAAAAAAGAAAAAGGTTAAAATGAACATAATGTAGCAATGAGTAGATAAACTAGTATGAATGGCAAAAAAAATTGGAAATAGAATTGCATAGAATTATATTCCACTAAAATGGGCTAGTGTAAGAGTCTTGGACTATGCTCATTAAACAAAGGGGAGTGAGTTACTATAGGTTTTAAAATCTGGAATGTTAATACAAGGTATATTTGCTGTATTAGCTAATGTAGACATACATATTCATCATATCTAATATTTTCTTTATATTATACTTATAATTAACTTTTTAAAAATTAAAGAAAAACATCAAAGCAGAATAGATTTCTGACATTCCCTAGTAAAAGACCTTATATATTACAGGGCTATCCAACTTTAGGGTGTTGGTCTCTAAGAGAATTAGCAAGTGTTCAGTGACCTGCAAACAAGGAGCTTCTTTCTTCCTTCCTTCTTTCCTTCTTTCTTTCCTTCTTTCCTTCTTTCCTTCTTTCCTTCTTTCCTTCTTTCCTTCCTTCCTTCCTTCCTTCCTTCCTTCCTTCCTTCCTTCCTTCCTTCCTTCCTTCCTTCCTTCCTTCCTTCCTTCCTTCTTTCCCTTCCTTCCTTCCTTCCTTCCTTCTGTTTGGTGGGGGCAATGAGGGTTAAGTGATTTGCCCAGGGTCATACAGCTAGTAAGTGTCAAGTGTCTGAGGTCAGATTTGAACTCAGATCCTCCTGAATCCAGGGCCAGTGCATTATTCACTGTGCCACCCAGCTGCCCTCAAACAAGGAGCTTCTTAATCATTCCCTGAATACAGAAAATGTCTGAGAATTCAAGAAGAAAAAAAAACCCTAATAAATTCTCCTGGAAGTTGAGGACAAAGTTTACAGATAAATGATGTTTCATACAACTCAGATTGATTTATGCTATGTTGGTTTTGAAAGTTAGAAAATAATTTCCCTATGGTATAGTAAGAGTTGGGAAAACCTAGGCTTTCTCCTCTAATTCTTGAAATTTTTTTCACAATATTGTTTCATTTACGATATTTCCTCCTAAGTATTATTAAGTTGGCAGACATATGCACCCTCTTTTTCTAGACATGGTAGCAAGAATCAAGAAAGAAACTATTTTCTTAAGGTCACACTGAGTACACTTGGAAACTTCTACTCTTGCACAATAGCCATGAGACCATTTTAGGTAAAAATATCTCCTGTTAAAAATATGGCAGAGCCCCTTCCATGTTATTCTGAGGTTCATTACATCTGCACAACAACAAAGCGGGCTTGTTGCAGAGAATGATATCATAATTCAGCACCTGGTATTTCCTTTCATCCTCTGTAGGGGTTGTTCCCCATGAAAAGAAAGAGAAATGACAGAATATATCTTTTCTCAAGAATAGAGCTCTGCTTTTCATATTTGTATATATTTTCTTAAAAGTTAGCCAAATTCTTATAGTCTTTTTCAGTGGCAAAAATAATATGCTATAAAGAATTTAGTACACTCATTTTTTCTTAAAAAGAGAATTTTTAAAAGTTTACTTTTCAAAGAAAATCACAGAGAAATCTGTGATTTCTTTTATGTGAGTATTCCTCATTCAAGTATTATTTCCATACTTTTTCATCCAATATAATTTGTCAATGTCCTCCTATGAGTCAACAATACGAGGTCTTTTTTTCTGGATCTCTTAATATCATTTAGGTGCCAGGTATTAGTACATGGGTTGTTCTTTTCACTTGACCAGTATGTTTCCTTTCCCACTCATATATTTATTTGATAATATTTCTTACATTGGCTTTTGCACATAATTACTCATTATTAATATGTCACAGACTATTTACACCCAGCCAGGCATTTCTCCATTGTCCCTTAGGTAATCCATAATTTTCATTCTTCAGAAATTGTGATATACTATGGTTCACTATCACATATCATTATTTGAGGAATAGTCATTGTTAGAGGGAGCGATATTTTGATTCTGAGAGAATGTTGGAGTCACTGAAAGCTCTACATAATTTTCTAAATGCTATGTATCTGTACGGTCTACCCCAGAAACGTGTATTGAAAGACCAGTTCAGTGGACTGTCCATCCAATTTCATGTTATAATCTGAACAATGGAAATTCTTTATCCACTTGTTTTTTCTTATGTCAGTTAGAAGACTGAATATTATTAGGAGGCTCTGAAATGTTCTTGGACTTGAAATAAGATTAAACTAGTACTCTTAAATAAAATCATTGTCTACTTTTGTTCTTCCTAATCTTTCATTGAACCTTTCAGAATTTCCCTGACTTAATGGATTTTTCTACATCAGAAAAACCTAGAATTCCAATGAATACAGGCCATTTATACTTTTGCATCCAAAAATTGCCCTTTTTTGATTAACCCAGGATCACAACATCAGTATTGTGTGAAATTCTCCTTTTTGGCTCTCTTAGTAAACACGTGGTTTCTTTCCTGACCTCAGGTCTTCCAAACCAATTGCACACTTCTGAATTTTTTCCATGCATAGCCGCAAGGCAGCCTGAAGTGACCTGATACAAATTGGCACTTATTTTCCTTATTTTTAGCATGTTCTTTAAAAGGAGACTTACACACAAAGCTCTAGGTAACATATATAAAAGCAAGGCAAAGCAAAACATTTTGTCATTTTAACCTTTTTTTTTTTTTTGCTTTTAATAACTCTGGTGAGAGGAGAATTATCCAGAGTAGATGAGGAGGAAGGATTTGCAGCCTCAGTTTGGAAAAAAAAAAAAACAACAGCAGGGCTAGATTGTCTGAGAAATAGCAGCTTCCCACTATTTGATTGGCTTAAAGCATTATTCCAGAAGGAATAATGTGTTGTCTCTGAAGAGAATAATTAGAACCTGCCTCAAGCACTGTCTACTTGAGTAGATAGGTTGAATTCTCTCAGGTGTATCATTATTATTTGCTTTACTACCTGGAGAAAAGTATTGTCTAGCAGTTAGTTTTCTGGACTCCTTTTACATTTTGTCACTGACTTAGCACACTACTTGGGACAAGTCACTTAAGCTCCTTGTCTTTCTAGTTTCTCACCCTTGAGAACAAACTTTTTTTTTTAATACATCCATATATTTTTTAACCTTTTTTCTGTTTCAAATTTTATTTTCCAAATTACATGTAAAAACAAATTTTGACATCAATTTTTTAAAACTTTGTGTTCCAACTTCTCTTCCTCCCTCCCTTCCCACCCTCCACCCCCAAGAACTGAAGCAATTCAATATAAGTTGTACATGAGTAGCCATGGAAAACATCTCCACATTAGCTAGGTTGTGAGAGAAAACAGATAAAATAAAACTTCAGATTAAGGAATTGTCAAAAAAAATTATTCTTGAATCTGTTTTCAGATACCATCATTTCTTTCTCTATAAATGGATTGCAATTTTCCTAAGTCCTTCAGAGTTATATTGAATCATTGCATTGCTGAAAATAACCATGTCCTTCCCAGCAGATCATCTTACACTATTGCTAGATTCTGTATACAGTACATTTCATTCTGCTTCAGTTCATGTAGGTTACTCCACGGTTTTCTGATAGCGTCCTGTTCATCATAACTTTTATATAGTACCTTAAACTTGACAAAGAATTTTCTTTCACAATAGCCCAGCAGAGTAGGTACAATACATCTTGCCATTATAATCAATCATCATAACTGTTTCCCTCCATCCTATTCCCTTCCCACGATATTTACTCTATTTTCTATCTTCTTTTACCCTATTCCTCCTCAAAAGTGTTTTGCTTCTGACTGTCCCCTCCTCCTCTCTGCCCTCCCTTCTTTCACCCTTCCCTTTATTCTCTTTCCATCCTACTTTCCTATAGAAAGTTAGATAGATTACTCCTCCCAATTGGGTGTGTATGTTATTCCCTTCTTGAGCCAACTCTGATGAGATTAAGGTTTTTGAGCTAATTCTGTCAGAACAAACCCTTGTTCAGAGTTCCTACCCCTCCACCTGAGTGTAGCAGCCAGGTTGATGCCTCACCATCACTCCTTTGCAATGGACTGAAATAAAATGACCAGAAGGGTCACAGCATTGAAAGGAATTAGAGAAGGACAAATCATCACTTTTTTTTGTGGGGCAATGGGAGTTAAGTGACTTGCCTAGGGTCACACAGCCATTAAGTGTCAAGTGTCTGAGCCCAGATTTGAACTCAGGTACTCCTGAATCCAGGGCCAGTGTTTTATTCACTGGGCCACCTAGCTGCCCCAAAATCATTACTTTTTAAAGATGAAGACAAGTTAATGAGTAGATTTTTTTGCTCCAATCATGATAGAGTGATAATACTAAGGCACACAAAGGTAAAGTGATATATGACTGGTGGAAGTGGTATCCTTTGGGCTTTTCAGAGTTGTAGTGATAGTGTCCACTATTTGGACAATCCAAATAGTATCTTTAACTCCCCATAAGGAGAGGAATGTAATCAAATCAATCAACATGTATTTATTTAGCAACTATTTTCTTCAAGGTGCTAGGATAGAAGGGGGGCACTTATGCAAAGAAATAGATTAGTCCCTTCCTGCTGGGCTATTTTATCTGAGAAGGTGATACATCCACAAAAAACTTAACCCTCAGTTCTGGGCAGTATTCATAAATATCCAGTGATTGGGAGAGGTAATAAATGCTCAAAGAGTTTTGAGGAGGCTACAAATTGCTTTTGGTTATAGAGCTCAAGTAATACTTCATGCAAATATGAAGCCTGGACCTGGACTTTGAAGGATAGATAATATTCCGAGTTGGCAGTGAGGAGCAGAAAAGCATTATGGATGGAAAAGACCATTTTTGTAACCTCATGGGAACAAAGTCTCTAGGGACAAAGATTTTTGTCACTTTCCTGATTTACCAATGTAATACAATTCAATTTAACAAATGGTTAGTAAGCACTGTATATCAAACATTCATTGTATTAGTTACAGAGGACACAAAGGTATTTAATAAATGCTGGACAAAATAGACCTGGCTCTGACCCCATGGAGCTTATGTTTTAGTGGCAGAAAACAGTACATCTAACAACAAATGAGGAAGTGCAAAATATATAAAAATCAGATTATTTAGAGGAGGGGGAAGCAACTGAATGAATGAGGAAAGGCCTCATACAAGAGCCCTTATTTAAAAAGAACTCTGTGTACCAATGGAGTGCAAACTTCTTCAAGATAGAGATGCTTTTTCTTTTTTATCTTTTTTTTTTTTATTGAGGCAATTGGGGTTAAGTGACTTGCCCAGGGTCACACAGCTAGTAAGTGTTAAGTGTCTGAGGCCGGATTTGAACTCAGGTACTCCTGACTCCAGGGCCAGTGCTCTATCCACTGCACCACCTAGCTGCCCCCTTTTTTTATCTTTTTTATTCATAGTTCCTATTACAATGCCCATCTCCTGAATTGCTTACATTTTTTGAATAAATTAATCTTATAGATAAATATAAAAAGCTGAACTTTGTCCTGAGGGATTATTTCATTTTACCATAGAGATGATGATTACAGGACTGTTCATCCACACCCTCATAATTGTCCAAAGGACTGCCAGGATATCTTTCTAACTACTTCTTTGAATCCTTCAAGGGACACAGGAGGGGAATAGCAGATTCCCAAGAGTACCTTATTCACTTGATCACATCCCTCTGGACTATTTTTCTTTTAAATTTTTGTGTAGGATCAATTGACCTAGACTGAGAGATGCTATTTTTTGTCTGCCTTGGAGGGTTAGGGGTGATGAGGTTTATGTTGTTTGAATCATCAGAAAAAAGATATACTCAAGTATTTGACTGAGCCAAGTCTCCATTAATTTAAAAATGGGATTGTTATAAAGATGATATCTTCCCCATGTTATGTCATGAAGAGGAGCTGTTGTCTTGTCTACTCAACAGTTGAAAAGCTACCTGTGGTATCTTTAGAAATATGCTTTTTCTTTTGGAGTGTAGTGAAGAGAAAGAGAAAGACCTAGAGACAGAGTGAAATGGAGACAGAGGTTGACAAAGAAAGAGAAAGATGAAGAAACAGAGGGACAGAGGAAGAGGCAAACGGAGGCACACAGAGATAGAGACAAAGGTAAAGGGAGAGGAAGAGGCAAAGACAGAAAAAGAGATACAGAAGCACAGAAAGATGTGGACCAAGAGCCTGACTCACAAATCTATGCAGCATTCAAATGTCTCACTTTTCATCCCAGTCTACCAAATTGGGCAGGCTGTTATTGACCCATGCACAACGACTTCCCAGATCCATTAAGATAATTTATTTTCCTCCTCATTACCATAATAGAACATTCTTATCAGAGGAAATTATGAGTTGCACTTTGATGTGTGTGTATGCGTGTTGTTAAGCAAGAAGCATAAAAGGTACCATGGAAGAAACAATGGATCAAGAGTCAGAGGATTTGATTTCAAATCCTGCCTCTGATGGGTAAACTTGGGCAAATGGCAGTGTCCTGAAATAAAATTCCTCATCTGTAAAATGAAAGACTTGAGATCCCTGCCAGTTCTAGATCTGAGAGATGAGATTTCTATTCATCAGTAAGTCGTTTTCTTCTCCCACCCCATCCCCACAGGGAATGCAATGTCCTGGCATCACCCGTCTGGGTGACGGGTCTGTGATTCTGTCAGTGCAAACTGTCATTCCCTCAGAGTCAAAATCTCAATCTCATCTTCAACTCCATTTTCTCCCTTGCTACCTTTCCCTCCATCTAATCAATTGTTGATTTCTTTGGACAAAATCTCTCATTTTCTTTTGTAAATCAAATGAAGATGTGTGGTCTATTGTGGATTTAGAGCTGGTTGAATGACGACTCAAAGAATGAATTGTTATGGCCTCTGGTCTAAGGTGCAATTCCAGGGGATCTTCTCTTGCTTCTGTCCTATTTAGCATTTTTTTCTAGGATTTAGGTGAAGATATAGCTTGCATACTTTTTAAATCTGCAGATAACTAATATTGGGAGTGGAGTAAAGGAGAAGATAAAGTATTAGTTAACTCCAGGTACAAAAATATATCTAGAGATTGAAATGTTGGGTCAAATCGAATAAGATAAAATGTAATAGAGACAAATATAATGTTTTACACAGATTCAAAAAACAAAACTTACAAATACAGGACGGGGGGATATATGGTTAGACAACCGTGCTATGGTTTAAGGGGGAAGGACCTGGAGGTGTCAGTGGGTTGTTAGCTTAATGTCAACAGTATAACATAACAACCCAAACCAGTTGATGCTATTTTAGGCTAAATTAAGAATTGCGCAGAGTCTAAACAAGGGAACACTGGACTTTGCCAATATACCTGGAATATTGTTTCTGTTCCTAAGCACCATATTTCAGAAAAGACATGGCCCAGCAGGAATGTCCAGAACAGAACAACCAGCATGGTCAGAGGACTATGGTAGCCTGCCATAAAAAGAACATAGCATACAGAGATCTAGTGAAGAAACTGGAGATGTTTAACCTAGAAAAGAGAAGGCTTGGATGGCACAGGAGAGCTATCATCAAGAAATTGAAGGGTAATGATGGAGGTGGAGGGTTATGAGGAACTAGAGATTGCTCTCAATGGCTCTGGAGGCAAGAACTAAGAACAGTGGGTATGTATGGCAGATTTTGATTCTGTGTAAGAAAAAACAAACCATTTTAACAATTAGACCTGTCCCAAAGTAAAAAGGACTGTCTCCAGAGGTGGTGGCTCTCTCCTCATCAGCAGTCTTCAAGCAGAAGGAGGATGACTATTTCTTAAGGATGGTTAGTCAGTCAGTCAATAAGCATTTCTTAAACCCTTTTATTGTTCAGTCATTTCAGTTGTGCCTGATACTTTGTGACCTCATTTGGGGTTTTCTTGGCAAAGATACTGGAGTGGTTTGCCATCACCTTTTCCAGCTTGTTTCATAGATGAGGAAACTGAGGCAAATAAGGTTAAGTGACTTGCCCAGGATCACATAACTCTGAGGCCAATGTTAAACTCAGGAAGACTCATCTTCCTGACTCCAAGCCCAGTGAACCTTGGTTCAAGCCTTTTTTTTTTTTTTTTACCTTGACAACTTCCCAGTGCTCCCAGGAAACTAAGATTCTAAGTTTCTTTCTTTTTTTTTTTTACTACCCAATTTATTTTTATCATTTTCTCCAATTAACAAGCATTTATTTTCTCTCCCTCCCACTTCCACCCCCAAACAATTGAACATCAAAAACTAACACCCTTATAATAAATATGCATAATCAAACAAAACAAATTTCCACATTGACCGTGTTCAAACATATGTGTCTTTATTTTGCATTTTAAGGTCATCACCTTCACAGCAAGAGATAAATGGTATGTTTCAGACCTCTGGAATCATGGTTTATCATTGCATTGATATGAGTCCCAAAGTAAGACTCAAAATTTTAAAGAAGGTTGTGATCTGCATTGTTAGAGGGTATTCCTCATTCCCTACCTGGTACTCCTTGAGTCGATTAAATGACAGTTTTGTTGGTGGTTTGGTTTTTTTTTAAGCTATTAAATGTGTGGAACAATCCAGACTTGCTACAGGAACTCAGAGTAGGAGGAGAACATTGTGGGTTGGCTTGCTAGGGTCGGTTTCTCAAAGGGAAAGGGAATTTAGCAAAGTTTTGAAGGATAGAGGTAGCTAAATAGGGAGGGTGGGAGGTAGTGAGGAATGAGTTTTAAATTAGGGCTAGATTAGGAGGAGGACTGAAAAGCAGCTGAGGGAAATTTTCCTCTCTTTTACAAAGATTGGGATTATGGTATAGTGGAAAGGGTACTAGGCTTCATGTCAGGAAAAAACAGGATTCAAATGTCAGCCTTTCTACATACTAGGCAAGTGATACTGAGAAAATCCCTTAAACTTATTTTCCTCATCTTTAAGAGGAGAATAATCGTTATTGCACTGCCTGTCTCACAAGGTTGCAAGGAAATCATATGGTAAAGTGTTATAGAAATGTGAGCTATTATTGTAGTTTCCTTTTACTTATGTGTATGAAAGGGCCCAAAGCAAGGAGCATTAATATTAGCAGGTTTTTTTAAATGTCAGTTTGTGTGTCTTGCTCATACAGAATTTCCAGTTCTCTAGCAGATTTTTATTTTGATTTCTTCTTGGCAGCTGACTTGACAGAAGGATTAGGAAATCCAATACTTCTCTCTAAGGGTCTCTCATTTGTTACCTTGCCCCAGGTGTTTTACCTCAACCCCCTCCCAAAAAGCCATCCCTGATAAAAGTTGATGCAAGCTGGTACAATTAAAATGCCATTGATATTACTATGAGAATAATTGCTGGAATAGGTGGATGTTAGTGTAAGTGCAATTATAACACAGCTATGTGTTATCCCAAAGACCTAGTTGAGACCCCAGAGGGGATGTGTAGTCTTCTGTAGCTTTACAGTCACACATTCAGAAGTGATGTTACTCCACTTACCTAATGGGAACAACAGGAACAGAAAGTCCTGTGCTTTTCAAGTGTTTTTAGAAAGGAAAAAAAAAAAAGCTCCAGTTCATTTTTAATGCATTTAATGTGTTTATGTATTTTGTTGCTGTTCAATTAAAATGAAACTAAAAAGATGATTGATTCAATTTGACAAATGTTTATCAAACATCCATTTGACTAAAGGGCTATCCTTAAAGTCTTGGAACTTCTTGTTGTTGAGTCATTTCAATCATTTCTGACTTGTTATCACCCCATTTGGGCTTGTCTTGTCAGAAGTGGTTGCATTTTCTTCTCCAGCTCATCTTACAGATGGTGAAACTGAGGCAAAGAGAATTAAATGACTTGCCCAGGGTCACACAGCAAGTAAGTGTCTGGGGCTGTATTTGAACTCAGGAAAATAAGCCGGTGCTCGAGCTAGGTACACCACCTAGTTGCCCAAAGACTGGAAGACCTAGATACAATTCCTGCCTCTTACACTTAATAGATATATGACTCTGGACAAATTACTATACTTCTCAGTGTTTTCCAAGCACTTCACTAAGATTGTAAGTTTTAGAAGAGTTGCTCAACTGACTGCCAGGGTTTCCGTGCATTAATGAAATCATAGCTCTTAACCGAAAAGAAAAACATACGGATACATTTACACAAACTCTGGACTAAGCATTAGAGGTATAGAGACAAAACTGAAAAAGACCTTGGCTTCAAGGAGCTTATAATAAGGTAAATGGATTTCTCTTAATTATTTCCAGCACTTAGTTTCCTCTTGATTACGGTTCCTTTCAGCAATTTTAGCTCTAACTTTAAATGAAATCCAGTCTGTGAATGATGGATGGTTTCTAAGCTCAGGCTTTGCTTCCTTTTGGAATTAGAGGATCTTGTGGAGCTTTTTTTTTTCCTGCAAGCATGTTTATTTTTAAAACTGATCTTATTGGTGTCTTTTGGTTTTACATTGCCTAAAATTTCCCCCTATATTATATCTCATCTCCTTCTCAAAGAACTATAATTTATGTGAAAGATTTTTTTTCAAGAGAAAGAAGAAATCAGCAAAAATAAATACATAAAAACTTTGATTTTATATGCCATGTTCCATATCTATGGAATTCCCACCAACAAAATCTCATTTTAAAGGACTTTAGGACTGGTGTACATATTCTATGATTAGCATTATAGGTCCTCTTTAAATGCAAAAGTAAAGAAGATTTCTATTGTCCACAAGTAGCAGAAAACTTTCTTATAAAGAACCTAGAAGCTCAGGAGTTCAAAGAAATCTAATATTTGATGCACAGGTTTTAGTGCAATATCAATGAACTAGTAAGAAGTCTCAGTATTGATAAATCAATAACTCCACTCGTTTGGACAAAAATGGAAACAAAGAGCATTGTACCATCCTTTGTGGTATTTAGTGAATCAGGGCTTTTATTCTGCTGGGTAAACAACAAATGGATGTAATCTAACCAATGTAAGTGTTCCTTTCGAAGATGCATCTAGCAACCTATCCTTGCCTGCCATTCCTATAGGTCTATTATCCTCCCAACTTGAAATAGCAGAGGATTAGCATTCATTTCAAATTTGGAGAGGTGGCATATTATAGTGAATATAATGTTAGATTTGGAGTCAGTCAATTAGCACTTATTAAGTGCCTACTATGTGCCATGCACACACTGGGGATACCAAACAAAAGACAAAAAACATTTACCTTCTAGCTTTATGATTATTGGCTAGCTAAATAGCCTCTTTAGACTTTAGATTCTTCATCTATAAAGTAAAGGGGTATAATTTTTTTCTCTAATGTCCTTTCCTGATTTAAATCCATGATCCTATGATCAGGTATTTGTTATGAGCAAGTCACATAATTATGGTGAACCTCAGTATTTTCATCTGTAAAATGATGAATTTAGATTGGGGGGGGCTGGGCAATGAGGGTTAAGTGACTTGCCCAGGATCACACAGCTAGTAAGTGTCGAGTGTCTGAGGCCTGATTTGAACTCAGGTACTCCTGAATTCAGGTCAGGTGCTTTATCCACTGAGCCACCTAGCTGCCCCATGAATTTAGATTTGATGACATCTAAACTACATTCCAAATCTCTGATATTATGTTCCCACGATCTGATGTTTACCAACTGCATGACCTTAAACAAGTCACATAAACTCTCTGAGTAGGTTTCTTCATCTGTAAAATAGTCATACCTATGGCTCTGATCTCATGGGGTTTGAGTGAGAGACAATGGGACAAAATAGAATAATGTAAATAAAGCCCTTTGTAAAACTTTAAAAGACCACATAAATATCAGAGTAGTATGATGGCAAATGTTGATTATCCAGTAGTTCTTTAAGTTCATATTCCCAGTAGAACTCTAGGATAGTCTACAGTCAATTAATTCTGTATGCCTCAAATTCCACAGGGCATTCTGCACTGGAACCTGAGAATTTAGCTCTCTCTAACAAAACTTCTAGGTCAGAGCATATCATTCCTAGTTGCTATTCCCTTCACTAATCCTTGAGACCTGTGAGACCTTTTATTGAATTATATTATGGATTGATGGAGTTCCAAGGTCTTCTATAGACAGACTGGATTATGGAAGAAAAGAGCAACTAAGATCCCATGGAGCCAAATATGCATGTGGCGAGGGCAGGGATGTTGTGCAAATATATCTCTGTGTGTTTGTGTATAAGTGCACATTAATATTTTTATTTTGTTTTTCTTTGGAGAGATAATTGTACCCAGTGATAGAGTTTATTCACCCTATTTTCTTGATCTCATAGTACAATGCCTCATCTATTTTCTACATGACTGGGCTTTACTTCAGACCTGACGAGCCATATATCATTCTGATTGATTTTTCTTTTCGTCCCCCCATCAAAAAAGAAGGAGGGGAAATGAAATTGAGATTGCCATAAGTCAGCCTTGTAACAATGCAAAACAAGCATGCAGATTATCACCAAAAATAGGGATGATCCCTGAATCCAGCCTAGTTTTTCCTCTCCCCCTCTAAGGCCAAGATAGTGAAGGGCAAAGGTTCTCTCTCAGTTTCTTGACTTTTGATATACCTTCCTTTACCACCATTCTCCCAACCCCTAATCAATATGAAAATTTGTTTAAAATCTAGTTTGCCATTCATGTGAACATAAACGTTAAAATAAACCAATTTCCCATACTTTTTTTTTTTAGGCAATTGGGGTTAAGTGACTTGCCCAGGGTCACAGTTAGTAAGTGTCAAATGTCTGACACCGGATTTGAACTTAGGTCCTCCTGAATCCAGGGCCGGTGCTCTATCCACTGTGCCACCTAGCTGCCCCCTTCCCATACTTTTTAACAAGCTTCTTGTTCCTCTTTGGAGTATGAGTACACCAGTTGGGCACCTCTACTGTATAGGAAAGTATCACTGGATAAGTGAGTGAGCAAGACAAGAACCATCCTAGAATGTGTTTTCTTGTTTTTTCTTAGAAGGGAATATCAAACAGAGAATGAGACCTGGGATCCTGGCTAGTTTATGCAAATAGTGGTAGCTAGAAATAAATTATAGCTTGCCATTCAAAACTTTTAGTTTGTACTTGAACCCAGGGATTTGCTTTTTCCAGTTTTTTTCTCCCCTTATGGACTCCTCTCCTTTCTTCTTGCTACAAGGCATTGTGAAGGTTCAGTTGTAAAGGTACTGCACTGAAGCATAAACATCAAATGTCACATTTTATTAAAATGGAGATATGTAGACAGAGGAGGCGGAGGAATATTTAAGCATGTTTTGAAATGACCTTTTGCAAGGATAAGTGGATTTATGAAAGGGGACATGATTGTAATACCAGTGAAATATTTCCCATGCATTGTCTTTCTGCTATGTTTTTAGTCACTTTTGTAACCATGAACATTTTTTATTTCACCTGATTCAACAATACAATTCTTAGAGATTAGGATACTCATACAAAACAGTGCTTCTGACATAAGAGCATCCTTAATATTGAGAAGACGTGCCTTTTCAGGTCTTAAGAGAATTCAGTGATTTTTTTTCAAGGGTTATTAACCATTAGTAAGGCTTCTAAGAAAAGTGAATCTTTCTGCCTCTGTTCAGTTCAGTTTAGGACTCTAGAGGAGTAGATGGGATTCATTGACCTGATTGAATGTCCCAGAGGGAGAAGTACTGGGATGAATCTGAGGGTGGTGGAGTGGTGGTTGGGGCAGTAAAAATGCTGCATTTTTTTTATTTCAGGACCTATAAATATTGACTTCAAAAGGGTGGTAGGGTATATGCATGTGTGAGAAAAAAAATACCAATGCATCAACATGGACAGGTCATTCTGTTGAAGGCAACTGAGCTCCTGAGTGTTTGGAGATTAGAAGCAGTAATAATTTCTGGCTGCCATGCTTTATGCTAATGTGGCAGCTTGGGGTTGTATATTTCTGCTGAGACAGCCACTTTTGTGAGGCTTAATTTTGCTTGTAATGGTGTTGGTAGAGGTCTAGGTATCCATTCCCAGCTTTTACTGATTTAGAAGACTGTCGAAACAAGCCATTAAAACTATTATTAATTTTAGCACTTATACCTGCAATTTTTCCCCGTTTTTATTTTGGGGGATGCAGTCATATAGTTAAACTTTTCAGGGGGTCATTGCTTCTTTCCTCCATCAAGTGACCTTCACCCTGACTTATGGAATAATAGACTTTAGAGATGGAGGAGAACTTTAATCTAGTCCATTTGCTTTCCTTTTCCTGAGAAGGAAACTAAAGACCGAGAAATAAAATGACTTGTCCAAGGTGACACAAGTAGTAGAGGCAGAATTTAAACAAAGATCCATTTACTACATATCTGGTATGCTTCTACATCATATTCTTGCTTGTCTTTCTTACTTTCTAAATCATAATTCCAAGAATGCTGGAAGTTGATCAGTTTAACACATAAATGGTTAGGATATCAAAGTAGCTTAATATGAGAATTATCCCTCTCCATATCCTCTCTCCTATTGCTTTGTCCAGATACATTCCTGACATGATGATCGTCCCTGTGAAAATTCATCTTATTGTAGAGGCTTTTTCCAATCTTTTGCCTTTGTGCTCTGTACCCAGGTTCCCAAGAAAGTAGTCTGACCTTTGACATGGTGGTTTCTGAATTCTCCCTCTGTAATTAGGTTCAGAGGCATCCACAGAGATCTGGAAGTGAAAATTATTCAAGATTACCCTTTATTCTTAATTCACAAAACAATCTACCAGTTCCAAGGTTCTAGGATTTATTTTTGGTCCAATTTTATTTGAGTGGGGAATTCTCAGGGTATGGGAAATTTACTCCAAGGATATTTTCAAAACTTCTTCTGGGGCTTATGAGTCTTAAAGAATTCCTTTGGACACCGAAAGGTTAAATCATATACCTCTGGTCATATAACTAGTGTGTCAGAGGCAGGGCTTGAACCCAAAGTGTTTCTCATTCCAAGCAAGCCCACTTGGCTCCTCTCATTCTAATATAAATTATAGAAATAATGATGGAGTGACATTTCCTGATACATCCTCAATTTTTAAGCATATAATTCTGTCACCTTATTTCATTCAATTACAGAGTAATGTTAACTCTCAATCACAAGATTGAATCCATGAATGAATGAAAAAAAAAGCATTTATCAAAGTGTTTATTATGTGCCAGATATGAGTAAGCACTGGAGACACAAATACAAAAGAGAGGCAGTCCTATACTCAAGAACATCATATTCAAATAGGGGGAAATGATGCTTATATCAGAATGTGTAGTAACAAGGAAATGGATCATCTATGGAGTCAAAGGGATCTGAGTTGATGCAAAGGGCAGACAATTCATCTCCCTTTTCCAGGAACAATGGTAGCATGGTATTATTGATTTGCTTACTGAAAGGACAGTGAAGGGTGGAGAGGAGACATGTGAAGGGTGTAAGCATACTGCTATATTAGAGTGGAAGCTTGGATGGAGTGTAATGGAGACTAGTATGGCAATATCAGACTGGCAAACTATAGTGGGCTAGTCGAGTTTATTTTCACTTATTCAACGATAATAGATTATAGATTTAGAGCCAGAAGGAAACTTAAAGGTCATTGAGTCCAACTCCCTCATTTTACAGTTGAGGAAACTGAGGCTAAGAGAAATAAAGTGACTTGCCCATTAATTAATTGATTAATCATGGTAATCATTTCCTTAATACTGAAGCACCTTTATGCTCCTAGTACAAATTCAACTTGATCATAGGGGATTTTTTTTTTTTTGATAAATTGGTGTAATCATTTTGCCCTTGTATTTAAATACTTTGAATTGGTATTTATAGTCTAGAAATTTTTTAGCCTTATCTCTTTCTGGTTTAGGTAATAAAATTTATTTGTCTCATAAAATAAGTTTGGCAGAGTGCTTTCTTTCTCAATATTGAGAATAATTTGTGTAGAATAAGCATTAATTTATTTTTTAAAAGTTTTATAGTATTCTCCTATAAATCCTTCTGATTCCTTTTTTTCCTTTTTCTCTTTCTTGGTAGTTCCTTTGCAGGTAGTTCAATGTCCTTTTCTGAGATTGTATTATTTAACTCTCTATTTGTTGTTGTTTTTTTTAACCCTCTATTTTTATAAACATTTTTGTTGGCATATAACTGTATATAATAGGTTCTTATTTTTTTTAACTCTTACTTGTTATTTCCTCTCATGCATTTTTTTTGGGTGAGGCAATTGGGGTTAAGTGACTTGCCCAGGGTCACACAGTTAGTGTCAAGTGTCTGAGGCTGAATTTGAACTCAGGTCCTCCTGAATCCAGGGCCAGTGTTCTATCCACTGCGTCACCTAGCTGCCCCCAATCTCATTCATTTTTAATTTGATACATTTTACTTTTCCTCACCCCTCTAATTAACCACTCTGTCTAAAGGTTTAAAGGGTTTTTATTTATTTATTTTGTCTTTTCAGAGAAACAGCTTTTAGTTTACTTATCACTTCTTGTATTGGGGGTTTTTAATTAATTTGTTTCCTCTCTAATTTTTAAAAATGCCCTTTTTTGTTAACTGCTTCCTTTTCTTTTTATATTTTTTGCAAATATGTGTTTTTAAGGATGTAGTTTTCCCTCTGAGAACAGCCTTAGCTACATCCCAGGAATTTTATGTTTATCTTCATTTTCATTGTCTTTTACATAGTTGTTAATTATTTCTGTGATGTATTCTTTGACCCACTTATTGTTTAGGATTTCACTATGAAGTCTACATTTAGACATTCCTTTTACTTCATTACTATTTATATTGTGTTAAGATTAAAAATGTGTTTAGTATCTCTACTTATTTTTTACATTAATTTGTAATTTCTCTAGACTCTAATATATTATCTATTTTTGTTGAGATACCATGTATTGTTGAGAATGTGTATATTCTTTTTTATTTCCATTCAGATGCCAAAGTTTGTTTTAGTTCTAAGAATATGTTTATTTCTAAATTATTTAATAGTTTATCAGTTCTATATTTTCCCTTGTGTTTATCTTGTTGATATACTTGTCCAGCTTTGAGTCAGTAATTCATCTACTATTATTGTGTTAAAATCTATATCTTTTTTCAGTTGAGCTATTTTTTCCATTATAAATTTAGATACTGTGTTATTTGCTGCATATATATTTACTACTGATATTGATTTGTTTTCTGTGGCCTCTTTATTTTCCTGTTATATATTTTAAATTGGTAGTTCAAATTTGTTCTATAAGAGCCTGTGTTGGAAGAAAACCTGAAGTATTATTTTTTATGCTAAACTACTTTGAAGCTTCAACATTGGAGCAATTTGTTTACCCTAGAAAGATTTTTTCTTTTCTTTTTTAAAATAAAGTATAAAGATTCAGGATGAAAAGAAAGAAGCATTATGATGTAGCTAGGTGGGGTGGGAGAGAGAAGGGAGGGGACAGATTATGTTAAGGTTAAATTTTGCAGGGTTAAATTAAGGAGTTTCACATTTGTTAAGGATTAGTAGTTAAAGGGGGAAAAATACTATTAATGAATGTAAAAAAAATGCCATAATTGAGGCCTCTCTGTTGAACAAACCAATAGGACTCCTGGCTGTTCAAACCATGAAGCAAATAACAAAGTCCCACCCATCACCCATCTGGTAGTAAATTTAAACTCATTTTAGGTCCAATGTTGTTGTTAAAGAATTACATAAGCTCTAACCTGTAAAATTAGGGCAAACATCATAGTTTTCATATTTGCTTCTCTATTTTAAAATTGATACTTCCCAAAGGGTAAGAATATAAGTTTGAGTTAATTCTGCTTCTAAAGGTTTGGATAAATTGTTGAATTAAGAAGTCATTATAGTTCTTGATTTTTTTTTTTGTATTTTTGTAGTATATTTATTCCTATGGTTTCTGTTTCCTTTCATCATGAGACTCAAAAGTAGATTGTAGATGCCTTTGAGAGTAGATTTCATGTAGTGGAAAAGGGCATTACACTTAAAGCTAGGAGACTTTGGCTTGCATCATGGATTTGACATTAGTTTTATGGACATGGGCATCAACTTTCCTAAGTCTCAGTTTCCTCATCTATAAAACAGTATAATAATAATGATAATAATAATAATAATAATAGAATCATTTACCTAAAAACTGTTGAGAGGAAAGATCTTTGTAAACTTTAAAATACCTGTGTATTTATTATACTTTATTTAAGTAGGGATTCCTAAATGAAAGTAACCTATTATCAATTTGGAGCTAGTGACAGGAAAGCAAGATCTTCTCATTATACATACCATCTTCCCAAGAATGTGACTGAGGGATTTGTGTCATAGTAGCCTTAAAAGCAATTCTGGGAAGTGGTAAAAGGAATATTCAACCAGTTTAGCTTTATAAAAAGGTGGAATAGGTAGTCACCCATATCATATAACGTTCCTGGGTCAACTGACCAAAAATATTTCTCCCAGTTTCTGTAAAAGTGTTTGAAATTCTGCCAAGAGAGATACATTCTTTGGATTGTTAACCTTTTAGTTTTCCAGATTCTCTTTTTAAAAATCCAGGTAACAATGGGAGATTCAGCAATTATCAGTTTATACATTTCAGAGGATTAGCTGAAAGCAATGCCCTGCAGGAATGGGCCAAGGTCCTTAATACCTAGGGTTAGGGAGCAGAGGTACAAAAAAAAAAAAAAAAAAAAAAAAAAAAGGGCTAGGATACTTGGAGAGGGGAAAGATAAATTCCTATTTCCAGGTTTTGCCTAGAGCTGGCCCTGCTGTGCACTAAATAACTTGGCTCCTATTGAAATGTTAATTATACTGAATTAGTATGGCTCATTCTACCTAGTGGAATGAGAATAGTGATAGCCTTCTGCATATTTCTTAAGGGTGAACACATCTTAAGTAGAGCAAGAAGGTCATGAAGTATAATGGAATGGAAATAATATAAGGTGAATTTGGTTTGACCATCAGTAAAGATTTTCTGATTGTGCATCTCAACATCTAATTGTAATAACCGACATTCAATTCAATTAAATAATCATTTACCAATCTGTCAGTTAATAAGCATTTATTAAGTACTTACTTTGAAGAATTGTGCTTTGTCCTGGGGTCACAAAGGACAGCAGAAACATGGACCTTGCCTTTAAGGAGCTTACATTCTAATGGAAGGGATGACATGCAGATAGCTCCTTATATATGATATGTATGTATGTATATGTGTGTGTGTATGTGTATATATATATATATATATATATATATATATATATATATATGTATATATATGGTTCAAGTCTGGTGTCAGACACTTACTAGCTGTGTGACCCTAGCCAAGTCACTTGACCCTGTTTACCTCAGTTTTCTCATCCATAAAATGAGCTGGAGAAGAAAATGGCAAACCACTCTAGTGTCTTTCTAAGAAAACCTCAAATGGGTCATAAAGAGTTGGGCAAAACTGAAATGACCAAACAACAAGCAATAAATATACAAGAATGACATGGGAGAGGGCAGAAGTTAGGATTTGGTCTAAATAAGGAAGTCAAGGAAACCAAGGGTGGAGGCAAACAGGCAGAGGAACATGTGAAAAATGGAAAGATAAAAAGCAGTTAGGCTGGAAAGGGCTTTAAAAGCCAAAGAAAGGATTTCATATTTGGTCTCTAAGGTAAAAAAGAATCACTGAAGTTTATTGAGTGAAGGAGTGACAAAGCACAGATCTGGGCTTTAAAAAGGAAATCACTTTGACATTGGAGTGGAGGCTAGATTATAGTGAGGAGAGACTTGAATAATTAGGCACCTACTGTATACAAGAGATTGAAAAGTGATTTGTTTTGAGGTCTAGAAGTCAGTATAGCCAGACAATCTAAGCAGCCTGTCAGCAAAAGGTGAGATGTACAATGATAGGAGTTTGAGAGGATGGTAGTGGCAGAGTCCACTAAAAAGTTTGTTTGTTTGTTTGTTTTTAAGGATGGAAGGGACATGGGCATTTTTTTATAGGCAGCAAGAAAGAGCCAGTAGCCAGGGAGAAATTTAAGATAGAGAGAGAAAAGGGAAATAGAGCAGTCTTACAAGGGCACAGCCTTTAGGTACATAATACCATGGAAACCTTACAACAATATTTTGAGGTGAGATAAATACTGAAGGTATTATGGCAGTTTTAAACATAAAGAAACTGAGGGTCATTGAGGGTAAGGGACTTGATCACTGTCATCCTGCTAGTATCAGAGGAAGGAGATAAACTTGGGTCTCTCCTTTCTTTTTCCACTGGGCCATGCTGCACTTAGATCTGAAATCAACCTTAGAAATCATCTATTTCACCCAGTACCCCCATTTTACAAGTAAGGCAACTGAGGCTCAGAGATGTAAACTTACTTTTCCAAGGTCACAAGATGGTCAATAATAGTCCAGATTCATACCAAGCTCTTCATATGAGAAGTCCAGTGCCTTATATCACTGAACCATGGTTGCTGGAACCTAGAGCTCTTTGTCCTAAATGAGAAAGGGAAAATATCTGAACTGAATTGTACAAAGAAACAGTAATTTCTTGAGCAGAATTAGCTGAACTGGCATACCTGTCCCTCTACTTATTTCCTAAACAATGTAGTGTTGTTAGAAGTGTTTGCCAGTGTTTATACCTTTGATAAATAGCCACTCTCTCTAATTACATATGCTTTTCAGTTGTATGCCTAAGCAAGAGATATCTTATGTTAATGCAAGCTTTTTTTAACCAGTCCCATTATAGTTCCTATATTGCTAATATACAGAGTTCCTGCAATTTAGTACAAATTGGTACAATTTGTACATGTCAAAAAATCGTAGTGGAGATCACTGTCCCAGGTTCTCTCACAAAGTCCTCCCCAACCCCCACCCCAGCTCTGACTTCTGCACATAAATGAATTAGACTGTTATTAATGTAGTGCTGAAGTTGGAGGATCTGTTATACCCTAAGTGGTTGGAGCATTGGGAATAAATGCAACATGGTAGTTAAAGAAGAGTAGTCAACTGAAATACTGAGGGATCACCAAAAAATCTCCCCCAAAACATTTTGGGGTAATCTTTTATAAACTGAAACCTATTTTTAAATTTTACTTACTGCTCTTATGGAGATGATAAATTTTACTTTTAAAGTTAGTTTTGATATTTCATTAAAGAAAACAAACACTTGAATTTATTTTGGACAATCAAGAATAGATTTATC
The DNA here is from genome assembly GCF_019393635.1 of Dromiciops gliroides. Classification (NCBI taxonomy): domain Eukaryota; kingdom Metazoa; phylum Chordata; class Mammalia; order Microbiotheria; family Microbiotheriidae; genus Dromiciops; species Dromiciops gliroides. The sequence continues at coordinate 230,918,533 of NC_057862.1, read as the reverse complement.
TTTTTAATTTAACTTTTATTTATTTATTTTGCAGGGCAATGAGGGTTAAGTGACTTGCTCAGGGTCACACAGCTAGTAGACATCAAGTGTTTGAGGCCAGATTTGAACTCAGGTCCTCCTGAATCCAGGGCTGGTGATTTATCCACTGCACCACCTAGCTGCCCCTAGATTTATCTTAATGGGGAAAAATTGCTTTGTTTAAATATTTGACTCTTTTAAACCAAGAGGAAGTAGGATTGATATCAGTTGGAGAATGAACATTTAAAAAATATCTCCATAAATCTTCTGGAATAACAGGATAGAATTTTAACAGGTCTAAGATTAACTACTTTTTCACAGAAGTTAGTAAATGAATCTTCTACAGGGAGGGTGCAAGGGGGTGCCTCCGAAGGATAAGGTCTTTCTGAAATTTCATTCAGTTTGTCAATCTCTCTTATTGCTGGGAAGCTGGGAAGCTTCTTGAGCAGAATAGCAACATGTCTGACCTGTGATTTAGGAATAGCAATTTTTTAGCTATGAATTTGTCAATATACAATAATAAACTGAGAGCAGTTCAGGGGAAAAAAGAAAAAAATAAAGAAAAATAATCAACTGAACGTCATTTTTGGTACTTTTTTTTTTCTTTGCTTTTATCTGGTGAAAAAAGCTTTAGCAAACAGCTTGAATGAAAAAAAAATGAACAAAATTCATCTGCCAATTGGGAATAATCATAGCTCCTATCTCACAGGGTTGGTGTGAGAATAAAATGAGTTAAGAGTTGTAATAAGCTTTGTAAACTTTAAATCATTATATAAATGCTAGCTAATCTTACATAGGAAGATTCATTGCAATCATATTCATTAATGACATACAAGTACAGAGTGGGATGAAGATACCCTATCATTCCCGATGCACACATGGCTTCCTCTGCATATAAAATATGTCAGTGGCTTTATCCTAATAGGGTAAATTCTATGAGTGAAATGGTTTTCCCACATGTACAGTTAAATTCTCTATTTTGCTTTGAGGGGTTTTTTTCCCTTTCATTTCATGCATGTTCTATATCTGTCAATCAAAAATAAGGGAGTTTGTTTCTACTTACAGCATAACTAAATTTATTTCAGTGTCTATAGAGAAAACAAAAGAGAGGGAGAGAAACATACAGAGAGAGAGAGACAGACAGAGACACAGACAGAGAGACAGACAGAGACAGGTATACAGGGAAAGAGGGAGAGATGAAGGGAGAGTATTTTCTAAATGTAATGGTGAATTAGGAAAACAAGAGGTCATCTGAGCACAGAATTGGAAAGAATCTTAGAGATCATCTAGTTATACTGCCTTCATCTTATGTTCATGTTGAACCTTAATAATGATTATAAGTAGTGCAGTGTTTAGAGTACTAGACCTGTAGTAAAGATCTGATTTCAAATCCAGTCTCAGACACTAGTTTTGTGACCCTGGAAAAGCCATTTAATACTTCTTAGTTTTCTCTTCTTTAACTTTCTCCTTCTTTAGTTTTCTCAGTTATAAAATAGAAATAATAATATTATATGTCTCACAGGGTTATTATGAAGATGAAATGGGAAAACATACTATAAAGAAACTAAACTTTTTTTTTTCTGAACAATGAGGGTTAAGTGACTTGACCAGGGTCACACAGCTAGTATGTGTCAAGTGTCTGAGGTCAGATTTGAACTCAGGTCCTCCTGAATCCGGGATTGGTGCTTTATCCACTGCACCACCTAGCTGCCCCCTAAGGAACTAAACTTGTAAACTTAAAAGTGGAAGATATGATAATAATTTTATATTATAAATTATATATACATACACACAGACAGATACAAACAGATGGAGCAGAGGTTGTTGTTCAGTCATGTCTGACTTCATGACCCCATTTGGGGTTTTCTTGACAAAGACAATGGAGTGTTTTGCCATTTCTATCTCCAGCTCATTTTCCAGATGAGGAAATGGAGGCAAACATGGTCAAGTGACTTGCCCTGGATCACACAACTAGGAAGTGTCTTAAGGACAGATTTGAATTCAGGAAGACAAGTCTTCCTGACTATCCAGTGTACCATCCAACTACCTCTATCTAGGTATCTCTGTATCTATCCATAAATTACTATGTATGCTAGCAATAATGATGGTGATGATGATAGCTGAGGCAGGATTCGATCACAAAACTTTGGTAATGGGCTCAATGTCATATCTATGGTCAATATAAAAGCTAGGATTCAAACCCTGACTCCAGGTCTACTGTTTTCCCCTCCCCCCCCCCACTCTCCTATGCTGCCACCTTAGTTTTAGAAAAAAATTTTTTCTTTTGGGCTCAATATCACCCCCCCAATATTTAGTTCAACAAAGCATACTTTGTATTGTATAAACCAAATACCTGATTGTGAAAATGATAGTGGTTAGTTACTGACATGAATCGAATTTTTTGATAAAACCATCCCTCCAGGGCAGCTAGGTGAGGCAGTGGATAGAGCACTGGCCCTGGATTCAGGAGGACCTGAGTTCAAATTCAGCCTCAGACACTTGACACTTACTAGATGTGTGACCCTGGGCAAGTCACTTAACCCCAATTGCCTCAACAAACAAACAAACAACCCCCCTGAAAACCCCCAAACCATCCCTCCCCTTTTCTGCATGCTTGGTCAATAAGGTAAGATGCAATGATTCTGATGGTCTTCAAACATCCATCAAGTTAGAGGGGCCTGAACTCCAAGTGGATGAGACTTTTTTGCCCTCAGTGACCAGGAAGCAAGTCAATACTGCTGGAGAGTAACCAGGACATGGGGAGGCAGAGGCCAGTCATGTCTTGGGGTCAGCAGTATTGCATTTTGTGGAAAAAAAATCCATGGAGGGGGGTGTTAAGGAAAAAACGTGGAGATGTAATCCTAACTCATGCTTCTAAAATAGCGATAAGATGTGGGAAGCCATTGTCCATCTTAGTCCTATCACAGGGTCATATGCCCCCTTTTGGATTATAACCTTCATTAGGGCAGGGAACATATTATTTATCTTTGTATCTCTCCCAGGTTTCAGTATGGTGTTTGGAGGAATGAATAGAGCCAATCTTGTAGGGTAAAGAGCCATGACCTCAGAGTTAGGAGATCAAGTTTCCAGAAACTGGCTCTGCCATTAACTTTCTTTGTGAATTTTAATAATATACCTTGCCTCCCTTTTTTTTCCCCTCCCTGCTGGGCAATGGGGGTTAAGTGACTTGCCCAGGGTCACACAGCTAGTAAGTGTCAAGTGTCTGAGGCTGAATTTGAACTCAGTTCCTCCTGAATCCAGGGCCCGTGCTTTATCCACTTCGCCATCTAGCTGCCCCCTTGCCTCCCCTTTTTAGCTTCAGTTTAGTTGAATTCTATAGTCTATGATACCTACATACCTTGAGCCTGACACCCATGTCTGAAATACCCTCTCCCCTTACCTCCATCCCTGAGAATTCTGCATTTGTAAAAGAAGTTAATTTTCAAAATTCTAGGATTCTGAGAAATTTTGATTTTCATATCTGCTGGTTGTTAGAACAGTGCTATTCAGGAATACCTCTGGATCCTAGAGTATAACAGATGTCAAGTCTTTGGAGGGAGTCTCATCTCATCCATGAAAGGGGTGTTCCTTAAGCTGCCATTCTGTGGGTTAAGTTGGGTCTAGGCCACTAGAAAGAATAGGTCAGCTCCTGTGCCTTGCCTAGAATTCCATCATTTAGATGGTAAACGAGGCATGAAGTACCCTGTCAGAAATCTTAACATCTTGAAGTGGTGACATTAAACCCCTCACCTCAGGGCACAGATAAAGGTCTCTGTGCTAAATCATATCACACACAACCATTCCTGATACTCCTAATTTCATTCCCTTTATTTGGTAACCTACACAAACACAGATAGATATTATATATGTATATACACACATATGCACACACATGTATATATCAGTTATATATATATATGTATATATATATATATATATACACATGGACATATATAAGTGTGTGTGTGTGTGTGTGTGTGTGTGTGTGTGTGTGTGTGTGTGTAGTTCTGGAGGTAGAAAACTGTTTCCCTAGTCAACAACTCTGACAAAAAAAAATGGAATGGGTCCCATGGATGCTGGGGAATGGAAAAGGAACAGGTCAGATTTTCCTCATGTGTCAGTAATTAGCAATATCAATGATCAGTGTGTTTCCTGGGAAACATGGTAAGAGTGTATAGAGCAACACTAGAAAAGATTGAATGAAAAATCCCCTTCTTAAATCTAACCACTGGGGTATTGCCTCTTTTGCTAGCCCCTGCTCCACTGCTGCTGACACTGTAAGAAACAAAGCATGACCCTCTAACCTCCCAACTCTTGGGATACCTGTGGAGCAAGATGTTCTAGAGTGGCAGGATAATTCTTCTATTACCTCTGTTTTTTCCTCAACAGAGGTAGGATGATTAATCAATAATCAAGTATCCATTTAGCATTGCCAGACTTTAGGTTAAGTGCCGAGGATAGAAAGGCAGAAATTGTATCTGAGAATACCTGCCTGGTTCTGTGTCCTTGGTCCATCACCCCTTTATCAAAAGAGGAAATGCTATTTTAAAAATTAATTTACTTGAGGGTGGGTTAGAAAATATTGGCTGTGTCAAAACAGTCTAAAAATAAATTTTTAAAGTTTTTAGTTCACACATATGACCCCCTCCCCTATAAAAATATTACTTTAGAAAAAAACATGAACATTGTAAATGGCTTGTAGTCCATATGTTTCTAGCAAAATTTCTAGTAGAATATTGTCCATAGCTTTTCTGAAAATCTATTTCTTGGGGCAGCTAGGTGGTGCAGTGGATAGAGCACCTGCCCTGGATTCAGGAGGACCTGAGTTCAAATCCAACCTCATACACTTGACACTTACTAGCTGTGTGACCTTGGGCAAGTCACTTAACCCCAATTGCCTCACCCAAAGGGAAAAAAAAAAGAAATCTATTTCTTTATGGTATAATAGTTAAAAATAAAATTACCATTAAAAGCAAGCAAACAAAAATAAAAGAAATAAAGTTTTAGTGGAATCCCATCATGGTTTTCCTATAGGCCTTCCTATCCACAAAATTCCATTGACTCACCCTGTTCAGATCAGGGTGCAAGGGGTAGAAAAAGGTAGCCAGGGATAAGAGGCATGTTGAAAGTCCCCAAGAATTCACTTCTTTCCTCACTGACCCTATAACCTAGCCCATCTTGAGTGTAGAAGTGCCTTTAATATCTGAGGTCTTAGTATATCACCTCCAAAGAGAAATCTTCTCAATCCTTTTATAAGGCATAGACTCGGTAATAATATGCTTTGAAGTTCCCACTTTGAAAGCTTCTTCACCTCTAAAAGTGAGATGGAGCATTCTCATTTATATCCTGGGTTATAGTATACCGGAGTGGAAGAAGAAAGTAAAATAAGCATTTCAACTAATGGTTGAAATCCCTTCTTAGATGAGGCCAGTGTTGCAGTAATTACCTTCTCATTAGGCTTTCTCATTAGTGATGCCTTTTCCTTTTTACCTGCTGGTATGGATTTCAGAACATTTCATTTAGCACCGTTGCTTTTTATTTTAAAGAGACTATTTCTCTTTTTCTTCAACTCCCCAATCCTGAACCTCTACAACATAGCCAGTTTTCCCTTGACCTCCTAAGAATTTAAATTTTATGATAGATATCTACTTTGTCTAAATCAAGCCTTTAGCTGATCCCCCTTGCAGAGTTCCCAAACTGTGTTTCCAGTGAAGGGAAGGAATCATTTATTTTTTTTTTTCCTTCCTTTACCCAAAGTCAAAATTTTCAGGAATAGCAGCACACATGAATTGCAGAACATTCTCTGGAAATGATGTTTTGTGCCCTTGCAGAGTTAGCTCAATTGGCTTAGATTATTGTGAGGCCAAAGCAATTGATTTAATCCTTGTTCAACCCACTTAGTTTTGCTTAGTTCCATTGCCATAGAATGATACCCTAATCAACATCAGGTAGGACCAGTCATGGTTCTGTGGACCTTAGGGGAAAAGAGTATTCTATGGTTGGATCCATGAAAATCCATCACCACCGTTAGGAAAAAAATACATATTTCAAAGTGTACTTTCTACTAGTGGCAGGTCAGTAGCTTTGTCTTTGTATAAGAAATATTATTCTTTATAAATATAGTGCACAGTAGCAATTTCTCTGCTAGCCATTCTTATCTAAAGAGAAGTTATCTGATTCTGGTAATATATGACTTCCCTTCAGCAAAGGGTCCTGCAGGAAACTTTACAAATAAAATATTAGAGGGATATAACTGGTATGCCCAGTAAAGCCTATAAGGGATGAAGGCCCTACAGAAAGGATAATGTCTCTTTCCCCACCCCACCCCCCATGATTCTTTCATTCTAGCACTCATTCAACATACCTAATTAACATACCCTAGCCATGCCCTTAGAATTGACTTTTAAAAGGAGGCTACAGAGTGAGTGGAGAAAGTAAGAGAGAGCTGGAGAGAGAGGAGAGGGGATACACACAGACACCAACTCACTTCTTTGGAAAGGAACCTATATGACCACACGGCCCTTCCAGGGAGCCCTACATTCCCAGATGAGAGCAGTGGCAAGAGTGGCAGAGGGCTCCTAGAGTAAATCAGGAGCTCCAGGAATGTGATCCAGTGACCATGGGGCCACTTGACTCTAAACAAAGGAATTTCTGGACCAGGACCAGCAGAGGCCAAATCCAAGGAGCAATGAGATACAGAAAGGGGTAACCCAGAACTCCCCCAACACTGGTTGTCTGAACCATTTGTGCATGGCTGACGTCTGGATAAGGAGGCTCCATTCTTGAGCAACTCAAAGTTCTTTTCCTGTTGTAGTGGGGAGGGAAGGTTCTCTACTTTAAGACTGAAGAGACAGTGTAGACTCCTAAGAAGTTAAGGCTTAACCATTTTTTACTGCTAATTTTGATTTTTTCTTTGTAAGTATCTGGTGTGGTGGTAAGGGGATATTTAAGGTAGTAATTAATCAACAAGCACTTATTAAGCACAGGAGATATAGATAAAATGAAAGTAGACTATGGGCTTCAGTTTGGGTTCTCTGCAAGTCTTCTCAGACAAATCCTGTCCCATATTCAATGTTATGTTAACTTGAATATTTGTATAGATGCTGAGAGCTGTTAACATCTTTTCTTCCTTTCCTCCCTCCCTCCCTCCCTTCCTTCCTTCCTTCCTTCCTTCCTTCCTTCCTTCCTTCCTTCCTTCCTTCCTTCCTTCCTTCCTTCCTTCCTTCCTTCCTTCCTTCTTTCCTTCCTTCTTTCCTTTCTTCCTTTCTTCCTTTCTTTCCTCCTCTCTCTCTATTTCTTTTTCTTTCCCTGGGGGAAATTTCTGGATGAGAACAGGAATTAAAGAGTTCTTTAGTAAAAACCTAATCAAAATGACCTTCCTTCATATTAGTCCACAATACCAGTTTTGAGCTAAGGGTTATTGTTGACTGCTTATCCAGGTTTCTCTTCATATGACTTCATATCTACTCTAAATAATTTAGATTAAAATTACGACACCGTGTTCTATGTGGAAGTGAGCTTACCTCAGATCTGAAACAATGAAAATTCTCATTCATGTAATAAAAAACAACATCACAAAACAAAACAAAACCCCACCAAATTTAGAGCAGTCCTTGGATGCAGACTCTCACAAAATAGCTTGTAAGAGTTGGGAATTGAGATGATATTACTCTGTGATGAAGCTATTAGAACACAGCGAGTACTAAATAGTAAAAGTCAAAGAGGTCACAGAGCCACTTCCATCTATGGCCTTTACAACTCTATCACCCCCATCCCTTCCAGGGAGAACAATAATAATAAAAAAAGAATAGAACTTTGGCTACCCTAGTTAGCCTTAGAAAAATGGGTGCCATGATGATACCTGATACAGAATTCACGTATTTCTAGTTAAATTTATAATGCAGGTTACTGAAATGCTAAAACCTCATAAAGGCCTTTCAGGAAAGGCTATGTCAGAGATACAATGGCAGGAAATAAATCTTCAATTATAAGTAGTCTGGAACTAGAAAGAGATTAAGTTTAAGGGGATAGGTTGACATAAGGGAGGGAAGAGAATAAGGTGATTGATGGAAAATAGATCTTTGAAACTTTTTTCTTTTATTTACTTTATTTTGGCCTTCTCACTTCAGTGTCTTCTCTTTGTGTGCTAGATGGCACAGTTGTTACTGTGCTGGGCCTGGAATCAGAAAGACCTGAATTCAAATCCAGCCTCAGAAACTTAGTAGCTTGTCTGATCCTAGGCAAGTCACTGAACCTCAGTTTCCTGAATTGTAATATGTAAATAACAACAGTACCTACCTGATGGTGAGGATTAAATGAAGTAATTTTGTTTGTAAAGAAGTGCTTAGCATAGTGCCTGATATATAGAAGGTACTATATGATTAGTTACTCTCCTCACTTCCTTTTTTTTTTTTTTGCATTTTTTATCTCTTGCCTGTCTTTCTTTTTTATACTTGACTTTCTTATTTTTCCAGCCTCTCTCTTTCAGAATGTTCTACTATTAGTTTGGAGAACAAGCCTCACTCTTGCAATTGTACTTTTTTCCTGATTGTATTCTGTTCTCTTAGGTCTGTGTATTGTAGGTTACAAAAGTGCCATCCATCCCCTCAATCTCAACAGGGGAAGAGCAAACTATGAAAGCAATCATCAAGCCATCAACAATCACCTATCATGTATCAGGCTCTGGGCTTGATAATGAGGGTACAAATGCAATGAATAAAACAATCTCTGCTCTCAGGGACCTTACCTTTTAATGCTTTATTAACTCAATTTCTGCTCTCTATAATAACCACATAAATATGGAGATGAGCCCAATGGATGTTGGCTTCTCAGAAGAGAGATGAAATAAACCGGTACTGTACTAGTAAGTACCAGCTACTAGATTGAGAGATGCCTACTTAACATGATTTGATTTTAGCTGTTGAAATTCAAGAGTTCAGTAAAGGCAAATGTTTCCTTTCCATGGTTTAGCATTCTGTATAACAGTTTATGCTTAAGGATAGAAGGCATGTCTGATGATAATGATGATACATAAATAGCATTTATATACCCCTTACGATGTGCGGGTACTGTGCTAAGCACTTTATAATTATTATCTCATTTGATCTTCATAACAACCCTGGGAAGTAGGTGCTATTATTAAATCCATTTTACACATGAGGAAACTGAGGCAAACAAAGAGGTCAAGTAATTTGCCCAGGGTCAAATAGCTAGTAATTTTCTGAGGCTGAATTTAAACTCAAGTCTTAAAGAAGCTAGGCACTTTGAAGCCTGAGAAGTAGGGAATGGGGGCATTGTTGTAGGCATGAAAAACTAGAAAAGCAGTGATATTTCAGCTGCCTGTACCTCTCTAAACTACAGATCATATGATTTCAGTATATGTTTATATAAACACAAATGTGTATATGTATTTACATACAAATATATACACACTCATTATTTATGATTTACAACTTCTGTCTTCACCTGACTCTCAAATTCTGTGATTATTTGAGTTTAAGAAGAGTCTTTACTAGAATCTCCACAAACACCTATATGGATAAAATACATTTATGCTGTAGGAGAGAGGAAAGGACTTGGAATCTGAGGATGTATGTTCAGATCCTGACTCTGTCATTTACCCATACAATAGACAAACCACTTAAGATCATTGCACCTCAGTTTCTTCATCTGTTCTATAAAAGAGATGAACTAGGTGACCTTTAAACTGTTTCTAGCTTTAAATCTATGATCCTGAAAACAACCAGCCAATCAAAAAGTCAAAAAAGTATTTGGGTCTCCTCTGCAAAGTGTCTGAGTTAAAGATGGGGATGCTATGTGTCAAATACTAAGTAATCTCAGTAGATTTCTTCACTGATAGGATAATAGATTTGGGGCTCGAAAGAACCTTGAAGGTCATCTTGTCCAATATTCTCATATCACAGTCCACAAAACTGAATCACAGAGGATGATAGTGGATACAGTTCTTGACTTGCAAGGAAAAGGACCTGAGTTTGAATTCTGCCCTAGACATTTATTACTTAAATCACTATGGGTAAGGTATTTAACCTTGTTGAGCCTCTGATTGATTGGTCATCTGTAAAATGAAGACGTTAGATACAGTGTTTAAGGTCCCTTCCAGCTCTAAGTACATGATCCTGTGACAAATGCCTTGTCCAGAATCATAGAACCAATAAGTAGTAGGGCTAGAAGTTGAAACCCCATCTTCTTGCTTCTAATACCAGCATTTTATTTCAACAAATATAGTCTCTTTTTACCAAGGGAAATATTCAGACTTTAAAAACAAAACCAAACAAAAACATCTAATGGCAATTCCTTTTGCAGCATCAACTAGGCCTTTTCAGAAGAAAATGGATATGTATGTATGTATACAGACACATACACACACACATATATATATATGTTCACCTAAATTGAACAAGATTATTATTCCTGTTGGAAGTGTATTTATTCCTGTCTTCAAATGATAATGTGCCCTGAGACTTAACAGTCTATCTTTTGACTAGAGAAAAAAATGCCACATGCTATTTATTCCTAGATAAACATAAGAACAGAAGGAAAAGTCACTAATTAAGAAAGTAAGATAGGAAAGTAAAAAGGGAACACACTGCCCTTTGAACCATTATTGCATCCACCATCTTGGGATGAGATCCTGAGTTTATTTACCATTTGTCGGTTTCTATTAAATTATGATAGGTGAATATTTTGCTGTCCTTTAAAAATAAGTAAATTTTGGAGGAACTGAGAAAATGAAAAGTATTCTGTATTGCTTATCTAGATTACAGGAGAAATACTGTCATATATGGTTTGGCAGATTCTTTGATAAAGGAAAGAAAGGGCAGGAAGGAAGGGAAAAGAGAGAAAGGAAAAAAGACTTCATTCATCTAGTAATCTTGGAAAATGAAGTATTTCCAATAAGTGAATTTTCGAGAGAACCAAAACTTATCCTAATCAACTACCCAAATTTTACTTTTAACCAAGTTTTATGATATTTTCAAATGAATTAGCTACTCCTCTGCTTTCTTGTGCAAAATATATTGAGCATTATTTAACCTTTTTTGGTGACAAAATCAATCATTTTAACATCAGTTGTTTCATTATATTCTAAAAAAGTAATGATCCCCCCCCCCGAAAAAAAGTAATGACCCTTGGACTGCTGAATATGGTAGGCTACTTACATATAATAGAATCAAAGAATGGTAGTGTTGTAAAAGACTTTAAAAATAATAAAATCCAATTACCTAATTTTACAGATGAGGTAGATCAAGAAAATTAAGTGATATGCTCAAGATCAAATTTCCAGATAGTGGCTTGGACAGTATTAATACTCATATGTCCCATTTGTTACTCCCATCTTCTACTCCCTGCTGATTTTATTAAGTCTTGTTTCCAATCTTCTAATTTTACATACAATTGTCTAAGGACTTGTATATGGCTTTATAGTCCTTTGTGAAGTTCCTGGGTTTGGAGACAGTTATATTCCTCAGAAGAATTTTTATTCATATTTTTTCTGCTCACTGATGTGTTCATATTTCCAGAAATCTGAAAAGTGAGGTATTAGTACATATCTAACTTATTTGGGTGATTTCTCAGTCCTTTTGACTCAATTATAGCACATTTGTTGTTCAATCGTTTTCATTCATGTCTGACTCTTTGTGACCCCCATTTAGGGTTTTTTTTGGCAGAGATACTTGGTATTTTTTCTCCAGTCTTTTACAGATGAGGGACCTAAGGTAAACAAGATTAAGTGACTTGCCCAGGGTGATATAGCTAGTAAATATCTGAGGTCAGATTTCAACTCATCTTCTTCTTTTTTTTTTTTTTTTGGTGGGGCAATTGGGGTTAAGTGACTTGCCCAGGGTCACACAGCTAGTAAGTGTTAAGTGTCTGAGGCTGGATTTGAACTCAGGTACTCCTGAATCCAGGGCCGGTGCTTTATCCACTGTGCCACCTAGCTGCCCACTGAACTCATCTTCTTGAGCTCAAGGCCCAACCACCTAGCTGCTCCACTTACATCATGATCAATACACTAATGATTACTACTACTATAACTTCTTCTTCTTCTTCTTCTTCTTCTTCTTCTTCTTCTTCTTCTTCTTCTTCTTCTTCTTCTTCTTCTTCTTCTTCTTCTTCTTCTTCTTCTTCTTCTTCTTCTTCTTCCAATGAGGGTTAAGTGACTTTCCCACCACAGCTAGTAAGTATCAAGTGTCTGAGGCTGGACTTGAATTCAGGTCCTCCTGAATCCAGGGCTGGTGCTTTATCCACTGCACGAACTAGCTGCCCCCCCCTCCCCCCGCCCATGATTACTTCTAATGTCTGGCTCTTAAAGTATATAGTCCCACTTAGCATAATTCTTTTTTTTTTTTTTAGTAATGTAATAAACAATTAGCATACAGTTCTCTGCACCTAGTCAAGTCAGTATTAATTTTTTTCTTACTTTCTCTCTTGAGGTGTCTGCTTCCTAAAGAAAATAATTCATGACTCAAAAAAAAAATTCTCCTTGAGGATCTATTCTTAAGTACTCTTTTTTTTTTTTTTGAGGCAATTGGGGTTAAGTGACTTGCCCAGGGTCACACAGCTAGTAAATGTCAAGTGTCTGAGGCCGGATTTGAACTCAGGCACTCCTGAATCCAGGGCCAGTGCTCTATCCACTGCGCCACCTAGCTACCCTAAGTACCCTTTTTTAAAAAACGGATTTCTTCCTTTGAGTTTTTTGATAAGAAAAATGTTAAATTCTTTGCCTAAGATACCCTTTCCCCAGTCTTTCTCAGTGACTTGTTTATTTCGTTTTTCATAGATGGTCTGCCCTTTTCCTATATTTGCTCTTCCAACTTCTCTCCAAAAAACATTAAATGCATTATTTCAGATTTCAGCATATTACCTTGGCTAACCAAAACTATTCAGATATAATTGCTAATTGTTTATATAAAATGTTCCTTGCAGATTACTTTTGTCTTTTAAAAGTTATGATGCTGATTAATTGACTTGGAGGTGCAAGGTAGTCGGAGCAATAAAGGTATTTATGAGTATTCACAGCCTCTGTTTAGGGAAAATTAATCAGCTTTAGAAGAAAATCTATATGTCTGGACAAATCATCACATAGTCTCATGCAGGATAATGAATAAAGGGTAAACAGCTACCTTGGTAATTAAAAGAAAAATTAAAAGTCTAAAGACTTTTTTCCCCTTCAAAACATTAAGAAAGAGTCCTGGCTGTACCTTTAAAAAGGTTCAGTTTTTTATCAGGTTGTCAGTAAAACAATAACAAAAGACAGAATTTGAGGTAAGAGTATTCAAAGTTAGAGGAATGGCTGGTAAGGTGATAAAGTGGAGAATATGCTGAACTTGAAGTCTGAAAACCTGAGTTCAAATTCTGCCATACTCATATGTTAGCTTTGTGACCCTCAGGAAGTCACTTAAAATTTCTCAACTTCATTGTCTTCATCTTTACTATGGGGATAATAATAGCTCCTACGTTATATTGTTGATAGAAGAATAAAATGAGATTAACATAAGCAAAGTGCTTTTTGGGCAGGATTCCAAAATTTTAGAACCAAAATTTTAAAATACAAATATTAAAAATTGTTGTATATATAATCTGGGAAAAAATAAAACACAAAACATATCAAAAGAAATAAAGATCTGAGTTCATCTCCAGCTTTAGGCACTTATTAATAACCTGTGTGACCCTAGGTAAGTCACTTAACCCTGTTTGCCTCAGTTTCCTCATCTGCAAAATGAGCTGCAGAAGGAAATGGCAAACCACTTCAATATCTTTGCCAAGAAACTCATTGGAGTCATGAAGAGTTGGACACAACTGAAAAATATTTTATGAGATCTTTCATTGGTCATATAACCTACCTTTTGTCCTTCAAAATTTTTTAATTGTCTTATCCTATTTATAAAAATAATAATCATCTTGAGTAGATACATTTTGTTTTTCATATGACTTGTATGAGAAACAAAACAAAAACTGACAAAGGGAATAAGGCCACTGGGTACAGTAGAAAATGTGTTGCAATTGGTATTAGAAGACATACGTTCAAATCCCTTCTCTGCCATTTCTTCTTACTGTTACCTTGGGCAAGTAAGTAAAATTTCTAGGTCTCAGTTTCACCATTTATAAAATTAGGAGGTTGAACTAGATTGAGTATCTAAAGTCCCTTCTGGCTCAAAAGAATTTGAGAATGTCATAGATTCCCCCAGACAAAACCATACTATATTTATCATCTTGTTGTGTACGTATGTATGCATAGAATTTGTCTGTATCTGTGTGAACACAGGTTGAGCGATTGTGACTAGGGATTTTGTGAACTTGAATATTTGGCACTCCTAATCATTTCCCCTAAATTTTTGCAATGCGTCTCCCATCTGATTGGCCATGGATCATGTTCAAGCCAATACTACTTTGGATGCAAGGTTGGTATGGTAATAACTTGCTTTGGATCTATCATCCATGAATTTCTCTAAACTATGCTTGAGCTATTTATCTTTCTGGCCCCTACCACCTCATAACTGCAGTGATGTACGCAGCAGTTATTGTAGTTGCTGCCAATACCATACATCAGGCTGATGGGCAGGAAAATGGAAGGAATTCATAGCATCATTGGCTATGAAAGGGATTGTTGTTTCTCTGTCCCAAAACATTGAAAGAATCTGTCTGGATAGCTATCTGAAATCTGACTGTCCAAGTGAAAATAGACAAATGGTGAGCTTCATCCCCCCTATTTCTGTGCTGATCACATTTTAACACCATGACTTTTGCTTAAACGGCAAAATGCACTGATTGAGAAAGAAATATCAAATGTGAATAGCTCTTCTCAAAAAAATATTACCAGATTTTATGATGCCAGCTCCACAGAACCCAACAGTTCACACACCCCAAAGTGACATAATGGAAAAACAAAACAAGAAATCTTCCCCTGTTTTACCTCAAATGGGAGGAAAGAAAAGGGTCATAAAAAAAGAAGGGAAATGTTTTTTATCATTCAGTAAACCCAGAGAAAACTCCCTCTGAGAATAATATCTATGTGTGTTTGAGGTTAAATTCCTAATGAGGGTTAAGTGACTTGCCCAGGGTCACACAGCTAGTTAGTGTCATGTCCGAGGCTGGATTTGAACTCAGGTCCTCCTGAATCCAGGGCCAGTGCTTTACCCACTGGGCCACCTAGCTGCCCCCAAACCCCTAATATTTTCAGGTTGGGAATATTGAAGGCAATTATATACTCTTTCTTCCAAGGCCCCTGACACCCTAATCAAATTTTCAATAAAAAGGTACACGGAAGAAAATGAGTTGAACAGTTTTAATGTTCTTTCTTGACTTGATGTGTTGTTGTTCAGTAATTTTTCAGTTGTGTCCAACTCTTAATGACCTCATTTGGGGTTTTCTTGGCAAAGATACTGGAATGGTTTGCCATTTCCTTCTCTAGCTCATTTTAAAGATGAGTACTTGAGGCAAACAGAGTTAAGTGACTTGCCCAGGTTCAAACTGCTAGGAAGTGTCTGAGACCAGGTTTGAACTTGAGGATATGAGTCTTCCTGACTCCAGGTCCAGCCACCTAGTTGCCTTTGACTCTGTGTAGTACAATACAAAAGATGATAAATTTTTGCTTCCAGAACATCCCCGTTGATACCTGTATACTTTAATCAGTTGTAGGACTGGAAGTCCTGGAACAAGAACAACAAAGTAAATAACACTGTATGGTGCAAGATCAAGCATGCTGGCAGAGACTATATATGCATCCTTATTTATACATGTGTTCAAATTCAGGTAATCAGACTTTCCCAAAACATTTCCTTTTGTCACGTCTCCCAGAATTTTGACTTATTTTTCAGTTACTCCAGGCTAGGCAAGCTATTGAGGTAGCCAGAGGGTGCTTAGAAAAAATGAAGAAAGGGGACAGGCAACCCCCAAAGTGATCAGATCAAAAACTACTTTCTTATGTAGCCTAGTCCTTTGTTAAAAACACCTAATGTCCTTTCCCTATACCCTGTCAGCTTTATTCCCATTAAACTAAAGCAACAACACCCCCCAAAACAACAATTTGTATTTTTTTTAAAGCACATGTTCAAATTTAGACTTTTAGAAGCTGGAAAATATACCATATAGATAGCTAGATAGCACAATGGATAGAACTCTGGGCTTGGAGTCAGACGTTTAAATTCAGCCTCAGATGTTTACTAGTTGTGTGACCTTGAACGAATCACTTAGCTCCTTTTTTCCTTGGTTACCTCTAGTGTAAAATGGGGATAATAATAGCACCTACCTCCCAAGGTTGTTGTGAGGGTCAAATTATATAATATTTGTAAAAAGCTTAGCATAGGGTCTAGCATATAGAAGGTGCTATGTAAAATTGCTGGCTGTATTGGTGGTGGTGTTGGGGCTGCTGCTGCTGCTGCTGCTGTTATGACACCAACTTGCATTGGTTTTAGTAGAAATAACCCTCTTGGGTAGTGTCTAAGAGAAATATGCAACTGAAAATACAGAGTTTCAGAGTTGGAAGGAACCTCAGAAACCATGACCTTTGGTTCTGTGTTTGGTCTCCCAATGTTAGCCCTCTTAGATTCATTCATTCAACAATGACTTGATAGATAGATTGATGGATGGATGGATGGATGGATGGATGGATGGATAGAGATGATGAATGAATGTATAGATAGATGAGAGATGAGAGATTGATAGATGATAGACAGACTATGATATATGACATGCCAGGATATGATATGATGCACATGGGTAGGTAAATAGAGAATTTATTAGGCCCTTACTCTCTTCTAGGCACTGTGCTAAATTCAGGGGATTTGAATATAAGACAGCAAGATGGCCCCTATTCTCAAAGAACTTACATTCTTTTTTTTTTTTTTAAAGTGAGGCAATTGGGGTTAAGTGACTTGCCCAGGGTCACAGAGCTAGTAAGTGTTAAGTGTCTGAGGCTGGATCTGAACTCAGGTACTCCTGACTCCAGGGCCGGTGCTCTATCCACTGCGCCACCTAGCTGCCCCGAGAACTTACATTCTAATGGAGGAAGACTATACCTTTATAAAGGAGAGCTGAAAAGCATTGGCTAGGTGATGGTTAGGGAGAGTAGAGAGGGAGGTGGTGAAGAGGAGGCATACAGAGAAATCCAGGGAGTGAGTAGAGCTATGAGTGAAGCGAAGCATATCTGGGGCCCCTCCTGAAATACTGGTCTGGGCTAATCAGGAGAGCAGGGCCTCAAGGCACACGTTTCTCTAGGGAAGGAAGGCATCTGACAAGAAGAATTTATTAACTCTAATTGTTTGTTTCTCCTTGCATCAAGCAGAAATCTGTTTGTCTTTAGTCCCGGACGTTTTGCCTGCCTCAATGCAGCCTAGAATAGCATTTGCATTTTTGACTGCCACATTACATTGCTGACTCATATTGAGCTTTCAGTCTGCTAAAACTCCCAGATCTTTCTACCCCTAGGAACAGCTATCTAGCCGTATCTTCCTTATTTTGTACTTGTGAAATTAATTTTGGGGGATTAGGAAGGCCCTTCATTTCCTAATTAACATTCAAAATAAGTGCTGGCCCAAATAGCCATTTGTTATCAGCTTATCTAGATTAAGAATAAGGTAGCAGGGGCAGCTAGATGGCGCAGTGGATAGAGCACAGGCCCTGGAGTCAGGAGTACCTGGGTTCAGATCTGGCCTCAGACACTTAACACTTACTAGCTGTGTGACCCTGGGCAAGTCACTTAACCCCTATTGCCTCACCAAAAAAAAAAAAAAAAAAAAGAATAAGTTAGCAACACTAATAAAAAATGTGGGGGCAACTAGGTGGCACATTGGATAAAGCACTGGGCCTGGATTCAAGAGGAGCTGAATTCAAATCTAACCTCAGACCCTTGACACTTACTAGCTGTATGACCCTAGGCAAGTCACTTAACCCTCATTGCCCTGCCTCCCCCCCCCAAAAAAATTTAAAGATTAAAAAAAAGACTAGTAAAAATGCACATCTTTTATTCTTATTCCACCTTTAAACTTGAGGCTAGCTCCTTTTTTGCATTTATTTATAGGAAAATTCAGGTCATTTTTTTCATTTGCCATGGATCACTGTGTAAAAGGGGAGAAGAAAATGCTTAATAATATGGAAATGGGAATTGTGGGCAGAGGGAGCCAATAGAAATGGCAGAGTATTCTTATTGGTATGGTGAGTTGCAAAGGGTTATAAAAACATACATACCATATTCCAAATAGCTATTGTTGATAGGAAGAATGAAGTAATACTCTGAACACCACAGACCCACTTTCTTTACTTTTTAAACCCTCCCTATATATTCTCTTTTTAAGATCTATTTGGTAACAAGATTGCAACTCCAAAATATGTTTGGTTATTAGATTGCTTTGAAGATTAAACTATGGGTTTTTTTGGGGGGGAGGTTGTTGTCTTTGTTGCTATTTGTTATACTGATGCGTGATGATAATGGCCCTTAAGTTGGTAGCAAAAAGAAGGTGATAGAACAGAGGGGTGATCTTTATTTGGAAATTAGAGTAGTGCTAATAGGTAAAAATGACTAAGTTAAGGAAAAAACTTTGAAAGTGGTTAGACATGAATAAAACTTATGATGGCAACATTGAATTTGGGATGCCTTGACTTTTTTTATTTTAAGAAACCTTATACCTTTCCATTTTTCTTATATTTTACTACTCTCACATAGTAAAAGGAATTCCATCAATGCTTGTTTGTATCATACACACAATACTCTATTTCCATCTCTGTGCCTCTGCATTGGCTATCCCTTATGCCTGTAGTGCAGTTACTTCTCACTTCTACAAGGAATCTCTGCTTTGATTCAAGATTCGACTCAAGTACCACTTTCTTCTTAAAGCTTTTCCTGCTTTCCTTCAACTACTAGGGCATCCCTTTCTCAACCTACCTTGTTTTTATTTTGCATTTATTCTATGTATACAATATGTGCATATATAATCTGTATCATTGTGAAGCTCTCGGAGGCAGGAACTACTTTACTTTGTCTTTGTATCCTGGTACTTAGCACACAGTGCCTTGTCTTATTGATTTTTGATAGATTTCAGATTTGGAGATGATTTTCCTGCTACATTAGATTGTCCTGGACCTGAAGCATAATTTCCTCATGGAAAAGGAGACTATCAGGTGTTAGACGTTAGCCCTTTCCTAGTTTAATTAGAATTGAAAAAATATTGAAAATAGGAAAAAATTGGGAGACAATAGAAACAGCTGTCTCAAAGCATTTTTAGTTAGAAACAAATATTTTCAAACTTATCTCTCCCTCAGATATGGGGAGGCTGCCCATATATAGGAAATTTAGTTAAATACTAAAAAAAAAAATGGAACATTTTGGAGTGGCTCCTTTCAGAATTTGAATCTCAAAGTAGTTATGGTCCATTTAAAGTCTTATTCACAATGCCTAATATAGTCCATTTCTGAGTAATCGTTTAATTATGGTGTTTATCTTTTTATTTAAAAAAATACTCTGAGTACATAAAAGCGACTAAAATATCTACAGTTCTTTTCTTCCCACACATTACCATTAATCTTAAATGTTCCTAGGGATTGTGTCTGCACAGTAACCCTTTGCAGAAAAAAAAAAAAAAAACTTTTTTTCCCCTCATAACTGCAAGTCTGTCCCCCTTCCTTCACATCCCTACTCCCATCATCTGGTGCTTGTCATCTTGCAGTTAGAAATGTTCAGACATGTAAGGGTCTGGATATTGGGATGATGCATTATGTATCCGAATGGGGAGCAACAAATATGTCATTGAGTCTGTGATTGACGGTATCGTCATGGACGGTAAATCTTCCAAGGCAACAGAATATGTGTTGTCTGTCACCTCCCTCTGCATTTTTGGCAAAGCTCTCTGTTATCTTCCTGGTTTCTTGGAATTTTGAATGAATAAACTAGGACATTGGATTAATGTAAAGAACGGGTACCTTTGTTGATTGCATTTTAACAAGCTATTTATATTCAGCAAAGCTAAACAAGCACCCACAAAGGTTTTGTCTGGATACATCTAAGCTTTCTGCATTTAAACAATGTACAATTCAGTGCCTCAGAGTTTCAGCTTGGCATCTTAAGTTTGCTAGCTCAATCAAATAAGACAAAAACAAAATGGTTTTGTGCTCTTTGAAGAATGTAAATAAATAATCTTTGTAAATAGTCTCTCTACTGCATGGAATGTGTGTGCATGATATAATGATGATGATAATAGGGAATATTTATATAACACATTCGAGTTTGGAAAGTGCTTTACATACATTCTCTTATTTGATCCTACTCAAACCTTAAGAGAGAGGTAATATAGGTATTGTTCTATTCATCTGACAGATAAAAAACCCTTCATATTTGAAGAAGTAATATAACTTTCCAGGGTCATACAGGTAATAAATTACAGTTGAAATTCTTACCAACTCTCTTCTGGGTACACATAAATATATATTTTGTAAAGTCTGGCTCAAGGTAAAGGAAAAGTTCAAACCAAACTTCCTGAAGAGAGATATCTCAGAGAATTCATGATCAGGACAAATAATTTCTGTAAGCTAGGCAACCTCATTGAGAAGTTTGGTTTCAAATTTTTTTGATTAAAGATACTTGTCATTTTGGTACAAAATTGGCACAATGCAACATATGCAAGCAATTATAAGGCTTGGTGGCTGTTATTGCTGGAATGGTCCATAAAACAAATAGATTTTCAAAAGCCTGCACCTGGATTCACATTTAACAATTGCACCAAATCTAGAGGATGGAATGCATTAGTACTTTGTGGTAGCCCTTCATTTTTCTCAGAATTCCTTAAAAAGCTAAGCCATCTTAAGAGAGGAAAGGGCAGATAAAAGACAAAAAGACAACATTGGGAAGCCTCTCTGAGGAAAATGGGGATGTTACACTAGTTGACCTTAAAGTCTTTTCAGTTCTCAATCTAGGGCAGCCAGGTAGCTAAAGTGGATAGAATGCCAAGTCTGGAATCAGGAAGACTCATCTTCCTGACTTCAGATCTGATCTTTTTGTCAGCCTGTGACCCTGGGCAAGTCACTTAACCCTGTTTGCCTCAGTGTCCTCCTCTGTAAAATGAACTGGAGAAGTAAAATGGAAAACCACTCCAGTATCTTTCTCAAGAAAAACCCAAACAGGGTCATGAAGAGTTGGGCCCAACTGGAACAACTGAACAACATGTGTATTTACCTGAGTTGCAGAGAAGATGCTAATCTGGTTCATAGGATCATTGATTTAGTCTGGAAGCCCTTGGAAAAATTAAATTCAACAGTCTCATTTCTGCATATGAGGAACTGAGGCTTAAAGATATTACATCAAGGGGCAGCTAGGTGGTGCAGTGGATAAAGCACCGTCCCTGAAATCAGGAGGACCTGAGTTCAAATCCAGACTCAGACACTTGACACTAGCTATGTGACCCTGCGCAAGTCACTTAACCCCCATTGCCCCACAAAAAAAAAAAGAAAAAAAAGATATTACATCAAGTGGTACTGTGCTAACCACTAAAGATGGAAAGAACAACAAAAACAGCCTTTTCCTTCAAGGAGCTCATGGTCTAGTGGGACTTGCCCAGGGTGAGACAATTGCATGTCTTCCTGATTACAAGTGCATCCACGATACCACCTGAAGTCTCCTCATCTGGGAAATGCTCATACCCATGATAATATAGATTCAGGCTGAGTCCTTATACCTGTTTATAGTTTGCCAAGTATTTTCCTCAAAACAACCCTTTTAAGGTTATTAGTTTAAGTTCATGGTATTGAAGTTTGACTGTGACTTCTCAAGAAGCCATTGAGAAACGTGTCCAATAAATTGAGATTATTTAGTGTTTGAAGGGTAAGCATTGAGAACTATAACATTCTTCTTCTTCCTTTTTTTTGGGGGGGGGGTGAGGCAATTGGGATTAAGTGACTTGCCCAGGGTCACACAGCTAGTAAGTGTCACGTGTCTGAGGTTAGATTTGAACTCAGGTCCTCCTGAATCCAGGGCCAGTGCTTTATCCACTGTCCCACCTAGCTGCCCTTATAACATTCTTTTTTTTTAACTTTTTTTTTCTTTTTTGCTGGGCAATGGGGGTTAAGTGACTTGCCCAGGGTCACCCAGCTAGTGAGTGTCACGTGTCTGAGGCTGGATTTGAACTCAGGTCCTCCTGAATCCAGGGCTGGTGCTTTATCCACTGCACCACCTAGCTGCACCCCCCCCATAACATTCTAAAAGAATAAAATCTTCCTGTTTGTTCATTGAGCTTCACCCCCTTGTTTAGAGCATGACTCTATTCTCAGCATCATAAATCCTGTCCTATGATGGCCATGGAAGCTACTGAGTCATTGTATTAGCAATGTGACAGAGGAAGCTGTATTCTTCTTTGCTAGAACAACAGGTTGTCCCTCTTCACAAAGCAGTGGCTGTTGGAGCCTTGGGGCTAATCTGATCCCTGTCCCACTCCATCCCCATGCTTCCTCTTCCTCAGAGATGCTAACCGAAAGGGGAGGGAAAACCATCATGCCAGGCACCTATGTAGCCAATGAAAGGTGGAATTGGCCCTTGCTCAGTTAGTGGGGCTATGTAGCTGGCTAATGGAAGGAGCTTCTGAGAAGGAAATCATTGTATGGGAGTTCATTAGAGAGATGTCTGTGGACCTTTAACTCTCTCCTATACTCACTCTCTTTCATAGATTCCATTTCAAGGCTGTAATGGACACCAAATTACTGTCCCATTTTGTTCCAACAGACTGACCCCATTATGAACACCATGCTCATAAAACTCAGCTTGGATATTGTTTGCATTTTCAAGATGAATGTGAGTCAGGGGTGATCTGAGGCTTGGCCACATTTCAGAAGAGAAGAAATAAATGGTTGTGTAGTTTTTAAGTAACTAGGAAAACAGCTTTTTGTTTTTCTTTATGATGGATATTGTCATGTTCGTTGATAGAATAACATCTATTTAATCCCCTCATTTTGAAAAAAACCTACCTCCAAGACATTTCTCTGTGGGGTAGAAAGACTTTAGATGAACTGGACAGTTGGTTCTCCCCAGAGGAGATCACACCACATGTAATAATGACAGATGTTTTGATGACGTTTGTTGGTTTTATATTTAAGTTGAATTGATGATGCTTTTTTGTTCTTACATCACTGCCATTGCTAGCCCTATCCTTCCCTACATTACCTCTAGTGAGCCTTTCATTTAACAAAGAAAAGAAATAAAGATAGTTAAGCAAAATGAACATACTGACCATGTCTGAGAGCATGTACAATATTGTATGTCCATAGTCCCCTCCCTCTTCAATGACATAAGTGTTTCTTCATTTCTTCTCAAAGCTAAATATGTAAAAATTATTCTACACATGCCTATTTATCAGTTCTTTCTCTGGAGGCAAGTAGTAATTTTCTTCATATATCATTTATAGTTAATTTGGGTGGTTATATTAGTCAAAATGACTTATTCACTCAAAATTGTTCTTAAAACAATATTTCTGTTACTGTATATGATGTTCTCTTAATTCTGCTCATTTTGCTTTTCGTTATTTCATAAAAGTTCATGGGATACTGGAGTGGTTTGCCATTTCCTTTCCCAGTGGATTAAGGCAAACAGAAGATAAGTGACTTGCCCAAGGTCAAACAACTTGTGAATGTCAGAGGGTAGCTTTGAATTCAGATCTTCCTTATTCCAGAGAGGTAGGGGCAGATAAAAGACAAAAATTGCACCCACTTGCAAAACTTTATATTTATTGCTGTTGAATTTCATTGTTTAGGTCCATCCCGGTACTCTAGTTTGTCACAATCCTTTCTGGCTCTTGTTAGATCTACATCTCAGCTTTCTGTTAACTACAAATTTGATGAGTATTCCATTTATTTATGTCCTTTTTCAAGTTATCTGGTGCTTAGTTGGACACCTTTTGTCTAAATGACATTAAACTATGAACAACTACTCTTCAAATTTAGTAATCCAATCAGTTTTAAATCTACTTGCTTTATCATTTACTCTGTATCTCTCCATCTTTAGGTGAATAAAGTTTATCTAAAGCTTTAAAAATATCCAGATAAATTATATCCAAAGAATTATTCTCATCCATAAGTATACTCATGCAGTCCAAAAAAAGGGAATGAGGTTACTCTGTCTTGACCTGTTCTTGATGAAGCTGTACTGGTTCTTTGTAATCACCACTTCATTTTCTACATATTTGACAGCTATATCTTTATTTATTCTAGAGTTTTCTGAAGAGCAGATAGCAAATTCACGAACCTAAAGTTTGCAGGTACTGTTCTTATCTCCTTTCTTGAAAATTCACCTTTTCCAAGCTTCTATGATCATTCAAACAAAACTGACAATGGCTCAGCATTTACATCTCTAGGTGGTGGTGGTTGTTTTTGTTGTTGTTTTTCCTCTAGTATCAGAGGATACAGGATCCCCCCCCCCCCCCCGCCCCGACAGGTCATTTGAATCCATGTCAAGCACTGATAGATGTTCTTTTACTGTCTTCTTACTTAGCATGGGTGGTATCAACTCTGTTAGTAATTTCTGTTCTATTCTAGTAAATGACCATTCTCCTTTGGAAATAAAGAAAAATAAAATAAAAAGAATATACATTAGAAATAAGAAAATAAAACTAAGAAGAAAAAGAAAAAGAATTGAGCTTCTCTGCCTTCTATTTTCTGTTATCATTGTCACATCTCCTCTAAGCAAAGGTCTTGTCCCTTCTTTGTTTTTTTTTTCTTTTTCTGCCAACATTGGTTTAAAAAATCTTGGTGCTGGCTTTAGCTTTCTTTGCGAGCTTCAGATCATTCTGGGTTTACCTTTTCTCAGACTATTCTTAGAAGATGAGCCATGATCTTTTAGTCATCTTCTGTTATGTTATTTGACCTTGTTTCTATCTTCTATACAATTCTTTTTACATTTAAGCTGGTTGATGAATCTCCTATGCATCCATGTTGGTCTTTTCAGACAAATGCTATCTTTAATTTCTCACTGGAATTGTTTCCCTTTGTGTTTTCAGAATTTCATTTTTGAGCATTTGCTATTATTCCATGGCTGATTTTCCCACTAGCATCTTGCTCAGTGGAATCCTGTTTATCTTTTAACTCTTTGAAATCTAATTTCCCAAATGGTGCATTTCAAATTATGCCCTTCCATATATATGCTTTTTAGCATTTTTAATATAAATTAGTGCTATATTTTGGCAAGGACATATCATAATGAGATAGCTAGATGCCACAGTGGTTAGAGTGCTTGGCTTGAAGTAAAAAAGACACGAGTTCAAATCCAACCTCACATATTTATTAGCTGTGTAACTCTGAGCAAGTCATTTAACCACTGCTTGCCTCAGTTTTCTCAACTTCAAAATGGGGATAATAATAGCACCTCTCAGGGTCTGTTGGGAGGGTCAAATGAGATAATACTTTAAAGTGCTTATCATGGTGCCTGGAACATAGTAGGTGCTATATTCATGCTTATTTCTTCCCTTGATATAGTTGTCATATGTATCTCTCTTACCATTATCATTTTATATTATTGCCTTTTCTGATAGCATGATTACAATCACTTCTATTTCAAAGTCACCTGAAGTTATTATATTTTGTTCTACCTGCCCACTTTCTGTCTATATGTTTTCAATGGGGACAGCAATATTGCACAGTGGATAGAGTTTCAGTCCTGGAGTCAGGAAGACTCATCTTCATGGGTTTATATCCATCCTTAGACACTTATTAGCTGTGTGACCCTGAGCAAGTCACTTCACCCTATTTGCCTCAGCTTCCTCATGTGGGAAATGAGCTGAAGGAGGAAATGGCAAACCACTCATGCATCTTTGCCAAGGAAACCCCAAACGGGGTCATGAAAAGTTGGACACAAGTGAAAACTACTGAACAACAACAAAAATGTTTTCAATATCTTCCATTGTTATGTTTTATTTAATATTCCCTTCTTTTTATTGAAGAATTGAATTCATTCTGATTTAGGGTTATGGTATGTTTTCTGTTTTGAAAAACAAACATAAAGATATATACTTATGCATACACAATTACATATATATGCATGTGTAAAGATAAATGCATGTTCATGTGTATGTGTATGCCAGGAACTGTGCCAGGCCTTAGAGATACATAGACAAAAGAAGAACAATTATTTTCTTGAAGAAGCTTATAGTCTACATGAAAGAGATAACATGTACACAAGGATATATGTTTACTAGGTATATGTATTTGTATTGTGTGCATATATTTGTATATGTATATATATATGTATTGCTTATATATACATGTATTAGATATTAGATAATTTTTAGGAAGACACTATGAGAGAGG
Organism: Dromiciops gliroides; assembly: GCF_019393635.1. Lineage (NCBI taxonomy): Eukaryota > Metazoa > Chordata > Mammalia > Microbiotheria > Microbiotheriidae > Dromiciops > Dromiciops gliroides. The sequence goes on along the minus strand of NC_057862.1, from coordinate 230,892,226 downwards.
GGGAGTGATTAGGAAAGACTTGATGTAGACAGTAATGCTTAAGATGAATCTTGAAAGAAACTGGAGATTCTACATGATGAAAGTGAGGAGAGATTATATTCCATATTTGAAAAATGACTTGTACAAAAACAGGGGTCAAGTTGTAGTGATGTACATAAGGAATAGTTAGTTAAAGGAACAGTTTGGCTGGATGGTAGGGCCCATGAAGGAAGTAATGTGGAATAAAAATGGAAAATAATAAAATGGAACTATACTAGATCCTGAAATACTAAAGAGAACAGTTTATATTTTATCCTAGGGTAGCTAGGTGGCCCAGTGGATAGATCACTGGACTTGGATGAGGAAAACTCATCTTCATGAGTTCAAATCCGGCCTCAGACAGTTAGTAGCTGTGTGACCCTGGGCAAGTCACTTAATGCCGTATCAGTTTCTTTATTTGTAAAATGTGCTAAAAAAGGAAATGGCAAACAACTCCAGTATCTCTGCCCAGAAAACCCCAAATGGGGTCACAGAGACATGACTGAAAATTGGCCCAACAACAAAAATATTTGATCCTAAGACTAGTAAGGAGTTACTTGGTTTTATTGAATAAAGTGGAATGAAATGGACAAAACCATACATTAGGAAAAGTGCTTCAGAAGCTGTGAGGAGGATGGATGGGATTAGAGAAAAATGAGGTAGGAAGACCAATTAAGAAGTTATTATAATAGTGCCCATGAAAGGTGGTGAGGGCCAGCACCATGGCAGTGGCTGTGGGAGTGGAAACAAGGGGATTGATTTAGGAGATGTTTTAGAAGTTGTATTTGGGAAAATATTTTGCAACTGGTTGGATGTAGCAGGTAAATGAAAGTGAAGGGTCAAGGAAGAAAACAAGGTTAGAAAACAATAGTATAACAGCCCAAAAATGACATTTAATTTTATTCAGTATAGTTTAGACTATACCCCCTCCCCCTGAAAGAACAATAGAATTTGGTATGACAGAAGCATCTTAGAAGATAACTTAAATTTTTTCTCCTCTTTTAGAGGTGAGTCTGGGGCAGCTAGGTGGTGCAGTGGATAGAGCCCCGGCCCTGGAGTCAGGAGTACCTGAGTTCAAATCCGACCAAAGACACTTAACACTTACTAGCTGTGTGACCCTGGGCAAGTCACAACCCCAATTGCCTCACTAAAAAAAAAAAAAAAAAGTGAGTCTGCTTTTACATATAATGAAAGGAACATTGGGTTGAACAAAGACTGGACTTCTTTTTCTTGACCTCAAAGGGCAGAACTTTGAAACATGGGTGGAAACTACAGAGTCCAAAATTTCAGAAAGAAAAAACACAACAAAACCAAAAATTCAGAAAGAATTGGCTGCCTCAGTTGGTTGTTCCTACTCATTGTAGGTCTCCAAGCAGATCACTTGTTGATGATATTGGTAAGGAGATTACTGTTCAGAGAGGGGTTCAACTAGGCGGCTTCTAAAATCCTTTCTGATTCTGATATTCTATTATTCTGTAAATATGGTGATAGTGGGAAGAGGAAATAATAAGCCTTGGTGATGAGTGACTATCTATGACTTAAAGTTTCTCTGTATGTATAAAAATGGGTGAAATTATTGTCACTTTTCTGGGTTTCTTTCTCTAGGATCCCTAATTTTAAAAATTTTTTAATACATTGATAATTATATATCGGTATAATTGATTCCTTCATTAATAGGATATATTTCATTTTGTGTATTTAAAAACATTATTCTTAAAAGGGGTCCAAATACTTCACCGAACTGCCAAAGTGGTCCAGGGAACAAATGAAGTTAAAAAACCTGGGTGAGGAGGAAAGGGGAGATAAGAGGAAGGGAGGGACACATTTATTATGTGTGTACTATATTAGAGACACTGTGCTAATCTTGGAGAATATAAGTCTCTATCTTCAAGAAAGTTAGATCTGAACTCAGGTCCTCCCAACTTCAGGGCCAGTATTCTATCCATTGTGCCACCTAGCTGCAAGTTGAATAATAAATGAAATGTAGCATGGCTGAATCCCATCATGATATGACACTCAGGGATAGGGACTTAGCAATCGGGAAAGCAGTCCTCAGCCAAGATGGACATTCAGTATTTTTTCTAGTGAAAAAGAGACCCAGAAAATACCCATAAATTCTAATTTATTCAGTAAAAGGAATGCTCAGAGAAGAATGCTCGGAAACTATCTCCAAGGAGTGAGTGCTTTATTATTTTTCTAGGTAGCAGCCTTTTTGTGGGGATCCAAGTCTATCTAGTACTAAATTCTGCATGGCCTTTATTATAGAGATACACAGGTAGATGTAGGCAGGGAGAAAGAGGGTTCCATGATTGGACACCACTTCTTCCCCTTCTAGCATTTGTCAGAACAGGTTATTAACCTGTCAGCACCAGACAGATTGAAGTTGAAACTTCCTCTCCAGGTGAGCCCTTAAGAAAAAAAGAAAAGGGAAAAAAATCTTAAAAGAAAGAAAAGTCATTGGTGGAAATGACAGAAAGGTGCTCCCAAGGGGAGGTTGGACCATGCCTGGGGAGGAAGGTAATTTAAAAACCCAAGTCAGTGCTTGAAGGGTGAAATGTTTTATTTGTTAGAAAGGGATAAAGAGGGAGTGATTAGTAGTGAATGAGGAATGATTCCTCTCTGGAATTGCATGAGTGAACAGGCAGACAATTCTCCAAGTTGGAGGGCACATGCTTTAGCTTGGATAATAGAGGGAAGTGGGGGTGGGAGTTACTGAGACTATGACTTATAAGCAGATAAATGGCAGTGATGAGAATTCTTGCTCCACTGGGAGACACAAATCATCAGATAGCAAGAGAAAGTGATAGATTAGTGACAGTTCTTTTCTTAACAAAGCTATTTCCCTACCACTGAATTTGGGGTCATTTCCTCAGAGGTCTTAGAAAGTTATACCCTTTTTATTTTCACATAAAACTTCTAGAACAGAGATAAAGAGGACCTTTCCACATTTAAAAGTACTGTAGTGTTTTGGGTCCCACCCATGGATGAAGAGGGATATTATTTTCTTAAAGTGGAAAGAAACAACATGCTCTGCAACAGCTTCTAGCGACCTGGCATAGTGTCCAATCCATCAAGAAGAAGCAAATTCACTTACTGTGTTGCAAGCCCTGTGCTGGTTGTTGGAGATGCAAATACAAAAGTGAGCTCATATATTAACTGTGGAAGAATGGGTGGTGGGTATAGGGCAAGGGCACAAACATTTATTAAATGTTTACTATAGGCCAGGCACTGGGTTAAGTGCTTTATAATATCTCATTTTGATTCTGAACAGTCCTGTGAGGTAGATACTCTTATTATTCCCATTTTACACTTGAGGAAACTGAAGCCGACAGAAGCTGTTTCTTGCTCATGGTTACACAGCTAATCTGAGGCTAAATTTGAACTCAGGTCATCTTGATTTTGGGGAGAGAGGGGAAGAGTCATAGGATCATGGCTACCAGGAACAAGTGAGTGTATGATTTTTGTAATATAAATCAGCAGAGGAAAGAGCCCCTTCAGTAATTTGGAGGAAGATATTGTGTTTTCGTATGCGTATGTGGGTAGTTGTACCCACATGTATCCAGGTTTTATTCTGAAGAAGAATTTCTTTTGTGTAAGAGGTTTCAAGTACTGAAACATGTTTCTAAAAAGGTGGAAGAGTACTGGTTACATAATTACAGGATCTGAGTTTATTCTCCACCCCTTCTACTTAATACTGATGTGATCTTGGGCAAATTACTTCTCTCAGGCCCTCAGTTTGCTCATAGGTAAAAATGGAGGAGTTGAACTAGGTGACTTCCAATGTCAATGTTCCTTTGTGGAGATGTAGGAGCCTCTATTTTTATCATGTTTTAAGTATAGTTTTAATGAATTACAGTTTAAAAGATTAAATGACTCCTAAGATCTTCATACACTGTCTTCTGTGATTCTTTGTTGTTGTTGAGTCATTTCAGTCAAGTCTGACTGAAACCCAAGAAAACCCATTTGGATTTTCTTGGCAAAGATGCTGGAGTATATTGCCAATTCTTTCTCCAGCTCATTTTACAGATGAGGAAAGTGAGGGAAACAGGGTTAAGTGAGTTGCCCAGGATAACACAGCAAATAAGTTTCAGAGGCCAGATTTGAACACAGGAAGACTCATCTTCATGAGGGGGTCTTCCTGAAGACGAGTCTCCCTGACTCTAGGCTTGGCGTAACTGGCTGCTCACCTAGCTGTGATGCTACAATAAATATAAACACCAGGGCTTTTCTCTAAATACTACCTAAAGCATCCAGTTCAGAAGCTCACACTAACACAAACAAAATCATTTAAACTTTATGCTAGTCACAATATGTATTTTTCAAAGACTTGAAATGACTCAATAGATATAGCTCCATGATTGTCAAGCAGGAATCCTTTACCTGGTATCCGTTAACTTGTTAGAAAAAATGATCATATCTGTATTTCAATATAATTGGTTTCCTTTATAACCTCTATATTTTATATTATACATTTAAAACCATTATTCTGAGAAAAAGTCCATAAGCTTCACCAGACTGCCAAGGGGGTCCCCCCACACACACATATACACACACACATTAAAGACACATGGTGCAAAGCAAGTATTCAATTCAATGGGGAATAAAGTATAATTGTCTAATTATATTTGGGTAATATCATATATGGACCAAAAAGACCTTGCTGGTTCTTTGAACTATTTTTCTCATGGGATGACAGGCTTTGAACTATGAGGGACTTTTAAGCCACCTAGTCAACTCTCTCATTTTCTAGTTAAAGTAGGGAAGGAAAACAGCAGAGTTAGGATTAAAATTCAGTTTCTCTAATTCCAAATCTAGTACTATTGCTGGACCATGCTGCCTTCCCTTTTAACTTTTTTTTTTTTTTGGTATCTCAAATGTACACCTGCAAGAGGCATTCTTTCTGAATACACATAGAAAGTCTTCATTTAAATGGTGGCTCAGCATCCAATTGTTTTTTTTTTCTTCAGGAAACTGTATGAACTGCTTTAGGGTGTTTTTTGACACTTCTCTCCTTTGAGAGGGAAACTATTGCAAGGCAGAAGGGAGTCTGAAACCTTCACTTCATATTCTCCTTCAGATAGTTTCAGTGTCAAAAAAAATCAGACAGAATTCAAAATATACCAGAAGATTATGAATTTTTAGATCTCACAAAGATTGTTGGAGTATGAATGAAAGACCTTGTATAAAACAGTTTAATGATGTTCTTAATGTGATCAGAGCTTTACGTGGTGACAAAATCTGGATTTGAGAATTTGGTTTGCATTTCAAGGATCAGTGATTCTTCTCTTTTTGCCCATTTTTGATAACTGCAAGTAGAGCCATATTAAAATATCTTATTTCCCAAATCTTTAACAGTCATCAAACAGTGTACCCCAAGAAGTGGACTGTCTGCAAGTGGCTCTTGAAATGAATCTCCCGCCCATTCTGCAATGTGTGGTACCTAGGGATAAGTGAGTGAGCTTAGTTATAAATTGGATCACATTTTGTTCTAACTCCTTTCCCCCAAATAACTTTGTGTTTTATTTGAAAGAGGAACTGAATTCCTAAGAATTTAACTCCAAAATTTGACTCAATTGTGTTTTCAAAATGATAATTTGTGAAAGCCATTTCATGTCTTGATGCTTTTTAGATTTTTCTCTTGGCAATTTTAAAACTAATTTTAATTTTTAATTTTTTTCTCTAAGAAACAAATCCAGAAACATAAACTAGTCCTGAAATAAAAGTTTTGAGTTTTATTTGAAACACAAAACTCACATAGTTCAAGTAGGTGGTTCTAAACTTAGAAAGCATTATTCTGCTGCTTCTCTTTGGGAGTCAGAGGTGACTCTAATATAATTGTATAAAGGTAATTGAAACACAATTCTCATTGGCACTGGTTAAAATTTAGAGGTAGGAAGAAAAATAAAAAAAAACCCCATCAGTGCTTATGTCCACACCCTACCAAACACAAGTACTTTGTTCAGGAATATCTCCCTTTTTTCAAGTGACTAATCAGAAGGTTAGATAGGTTTTGGAAAGGTCTTTTCTTGGCCTCTAAAGAAGATTATAATGAAGTAATTTTGAACTACCCATTTTTATGACCCCCAGTAAAACCAAGGACAAGCTTCAATCTTCTACCCATCCCAATGTTTCTTCCCCCCCCCCCCCAATTTTTCCTAAGGTAAATTGCTCATCATGCTACAGTCTGAAGTTAGTCCTTGTTCTTTCTGTCAGGCAGGTAGTCATAAAAATAGAAGATTTAAATAATATCTAGAAGGGACCTTAGAGTCCACCAAATTTAATCCCCATTTTACAGGTGAGGGAACTGAGACCCAGAAAGGTTAAGCTATTTCCCTAAGTTGTCTCAGACACTTGACACTGACTAGCTGTGTGACCCTGGGCAAGTCACTTAACCCCCATTGCTCCATGAAAAACAAAACAAACAAACAAACAACAAAAGCTATTTCCCTAAGTCATCATGTAATTCTTGTCACATTGAAGATGTGGCCAAACCAGAATTCAGTCCCCTGGATCCAAATCTAGCTCTTTCCAGCGAAGTGGCACAGTGCATAAAGCACCAGCCCTGGATTCAGAAGAACCTGAGTTCAAATCCGACCTCAGATGCTTGATACTTACTAGCTGTGTGATCTTGGGCAAGTCACTTAACCCTCATTGCCTTACCAAAAAATAAAGTGTCTCTTCTTTGGAAGGTCTATTTTCTGTGACCTAAATCACATTCTCACATCTGAATTTGTTCCATGTCTTCTACTTCTCCCAAGTTCCAGAGCCCAGAACCAGGCATGCCCATAGTATTGTCTTCAGAGTACGATGCTGAGTATAATGAGATGGAAATGTTCACCCTGGAAGCTATTATCTCCCCTACCCATCTTGTATTACAGTGTAACTAGCTAGTCTTAAGATCCTAGGAAATAGAACCATTTGCCCCTAATCAGAAGGTTGTGTGCAGAGTTCTAATGTAGGTCTTAGAGCTACTCAGTGGAACATGAAACAAGTATTGATTGGTTCCATTCCAAGAGCAATGGCCAAAGGGCCACAGTGGTCTATTCAGGTTAAGAACATAAACAAAAACCTGAATAACCAAACCAAGAAGAGAATGGGAAAATCAAAGAGGAGAGGACCTATTGAATTGCTCAGTGCCTGCTTTCAGCATCATCAAACCAGATGGCTCTCTTGCTGGTAAGGTCAGCAGGGTGGAATAGAAATGCTCACAGACAATGTGTTTCTCTGTGTGAAAGCACATAAGGTTAGGTTGCCACACTCAGCTTAAATCACAGTTTTGCTTGCAGTCCTCATTACTGTCCTGTAAGCATTGGGGGGTTGGGGGAAGGTACAACATACCGCCGATACATACATGAGTGACTTTTTTGTTGTTGAGAGGGATCTACTGAGGATGATGCATGTCTGTCCTCTAAGAGGGATCAATGACTGGCCATGTGTTCTCGATTTTAGGGGACCCTGGAATCCCATAACATGGAACATGAACCAGAAAACAGAACAGGGCCTTGGAGGGAAATAAAACATTCTGCTATCCTTTCTTTTGATTTGTGTCACTTTATGCACACTTTGAGTGTACCTTATCAGGAGCCAGGAAAGACACAGTGTCCTTTTTGTTACTGTCCCTGACTCCGCTGGTGCTGCAATGAATAGAGTTTGGGGCCTAGAGTCAGAAAGATCTGAGTTCACATCCTGCCTCCCACACTTACTAGCTGTGTGACCCTGGACAAGTCATTTAATCTCTGTTTGCCTCAGATACTTCTACTATAAAATAGTTGAAACTATTAAATTAATATTTGAACTATTTAAAATTTAATATTTAAGGTATTAATAGTTAAAACAGTGAATAAACACACAAATAAACAAAAATATAAATAAATAATAAATTGATGAGTACAATTTAAAAAGACAACTTTTTTTTTTTGGCAGGGCAATGAGGGTTAAGTGACTTGCCCAGGGTCACACAGCAAGTCAGTGTCGTGTCTGAGGCCAATTTTGAACTCAGGTCCTCTTGAATCCAGGGCCGGTGCTTTATCCACTGTGCCACTCAGCTTCCCTAAAAAGCCAAGTTTTTAAAAAGAAAATCAGAAATTTGTACCTATCTCTTGATGTTGTTGTGAGGATCAAATGAGAAAATATAAATAAAAAGTGCTTAGTACTGTACCTGGCACATAGTAGACACTTTATAAGTGACTATCTAAGCTTATTCTCTTTACTTCTCCTACTTTCTCTTATTCTTCACTGCCTCAAAATTATATGGCCCATCATCCCTGATTAGGAAACTTATTTTTTACAGGACAATGAGGGTTAAGTGACTTGCTCAGGGTCATACAGCTGGTAAGTGTCAAATGTCTGAGGCTGGATTTGAACTCAGGTCCTTCTGAATCCAAGGCTGGTGCTTTTTTCCACTATGCCACCTAGTTGCCCCCAGGAAACTTTTAAGAAAATAAAATGGGGAGAAGTTTTTACGTAGATATGTTCTTAGCTATTTGAGGAGGAAGCTCATTTAAAAGTTAGGAAAAATAACAATTTATTCAGCAATATGTTAGAATATTGTTAACCTGGCCCTTTACTAGGACTATTTAAAAAACTAATTATTCCAGGGCAGGCCAGGAATTATGCAGTATTGGGCTTTATGTTTGTAAAGTTACATTTGATTTGAAAATTGAACATGACAGTAGTAGCTTAACTTTCTAAGTTGCCTATGTGTAATTAAAGGGATGTTATCATCATTTCTTGCCTCCTTCAATTATTTCCTGAGTTAGGAAAAAGCAAACTTTTGATCTAAATGTAAAACCATTGGTCTTAGAATACGGATAGCACTGGATGTGCATAGTAGATGGGGCTGAGACATTTACTTCACTGGATGACACTGAATAAGTTAGCTTTCCTGATCTTCCATGTCCTCATCTGTAAAATGGGAAAATAATAATACCACTACTTAACTCAGAGTTATTATGAAGTAAGGGCTTTATAAGCTTTGAAGCACTTTTATAAATATGAGCCTTTAAAACAAAGAATACTAATAGCTATTATTTATGTGGTAGTTTATGGTTTTTAAAGTACTATACAATGATCTCTTCTTATCTTCACAACAACTCTGGAATACAGGTAGTGCTATTATCCTTCTATTTACTGATGAGGAAACTGAGGTAGACAGAAGATAAGTAACTTACCCAGGGTCACACAGTAAGTTAGTAGGATTGGAATTCAGTCTTTCCAAATGTCATACCCATTGTTCCAGCCACTTGTGCTGCCTTTCTTATGTTTTCTTCTTCTTGTTTTTCTTGTTCTTGTTCTTGTTTTGTTCTTGTTCTTCTCCTTCTCCTCCTTCTTCTTCTTCCTCCTCCTTCTCCTCCTTCCTTCTCCTTCTTCCTTCATCATCATCATCAATAATATGGTACTTTAAGATTTGCAAATTGCATATATTATATCATTTGTCCTATACAACAACTCTGTGAAATAGGTTTTATCCTCATTTTAGAGATGAGAAGACTAAGGCAGAAAGGGTTTAAGTGGCTTGTTGAGGGCTACTTGACTGTAGCTATCTGAGGAAGATTCAAACACAAGAATGAACTATGTCATATGAAGTATATAAAGTTGTTGATATGAGAATGTAGTAAGGCTTTTCACTCTGTCTTTTCAAAAGCTGCTATTGAAAGGTCAAGATTTTTTCTCCTTGAAAATATTAGTTTCATTCACTCAACAAGTTTATGTGTATATATATATGTATGTATGTATGTATATATACACACATCTATCAATCTATATGCCTTTCTATATCTTTGATATGATATTAGTTACTTAGAATTTTGTTATTCAAATGTTTTTTGAAAAATTCCTAGTTCTTCCCCTTCCCAGCAAGGCAAACCACCACAACAACAATAGCAACATACTTAATATGCTTCCTCTCTTCTCTATAATCATATATTTGCTGGGTATATGAAAGAAATTAAGTGAGGTGTGTTATGGAAAGGGTATTGTCTTTCCCATGTATTTCTAGGATAAAGCAAGGAGAAAGAATCTGTCCATAATCCAAAAATTTAGGAATTTGCAAATGACACGGTGTAAGAAGTTTTATAAAATGAGTTTAGTCTAGTGGAGAAAAAAAGCCATTCATTGATTGAGTAAATATTAAACATCTATCATGTGCCAAATATTGTACTAGAAATAGAAAGAGAAAATATTTTTATATGAAATTTAGTCTCTACCTTCAAGCTGCCTATAGAGTAGTGGTAGGACAAGACACCAAGAGAGTCTATTAGGGAGCTGCAAAACAATTAATTATTTGACGTTTGAATGTTATGTGAGGTTTGAAGTTATTACCAAATCAGGGAGGGGTGATAGTGAATATTAGTAAATGAACCAGGAGTAAGGAAATGCTCCCCTATTGGTCAACTCTGGGCAATTGACCTAATTTCCCTATGGTCTTAGGTTCTCTATAGATAATATTTAAGGATAACAATTCCAGATTCCTTTTGAAGATAAAATAAAGATTTATGAATAGAGAGAGACAATACTATATAAATGGAAAAGGGTATTCCTGTTTTCTTGGGACTTGCTAAAACAATTTACTAATGCAATGTTGATGCAATGTTTGATACCATTTATAAAAGAAAAAAAAAAAGCAGGTTGGAATACATGGCCTCTGATGTCCCCTTCCAGCTCTAAATCAATAAATCTGTGATCCATCACTAGGGACCCTGAAATGTAGAAGGAAGAATTAAGGGCCTTGGAACTAAACCTTTGAGGACTCACAGCCTGTGAGAGGAAAATTCCACTCTTTTTAGAAATGAGGAAGCCTATGATGAGTTAGTTTAGGTTCATTTTAAAACTTTTTTTGGGGGGGGGTCCATAATAATTGGCTATGGTTCGTTAGAGGCAACAATTTATATTAGACTTTTGAGTCACCATTTCATGCACTCCCTCTTTTTAATCTTTATTTTCCGTAGCCTCAGAGTATTTAGTCAGAAGGGACCTTAGACTTCATCTCGTTGATTCCTCTTATTTTACAAATGAATGGATAGATATGTTATATTGCTTTTGGTCTTGGAGAGGGAGAAAAAATTTGGAACTCAAAATCTTATAAAAACAAATGTTGAACACTATCTTTACATGTAACTGGGAAAAAAATTAAATACTATTAATATTGAAAAAAATGAATTGATAGAGAACTGTGCCTAATCAAGAAGACCTGTGGTCAAATCTGATCTAAGACACTTATTAGCTTTAGGACCCTGGGCAAGTCATTTAACATCTATCTGCCTAGGGGGCAGCTAGGTGGCTGCAGTGGATAAAGCACTGGCCCTGTATTTAGGAGGACCTGAGTTCAAATCCAACCTCAGACACTTGACACTTACTAGCTGTGTGACCCTGGGCAAGTCACTTAATCCTCATTGCCCCACCCAAAACAAAAACAAAAACAAACAAACAAACAAAAAATCTATCTGTCTCATCTTCCCCAAGTATAAAATGAGAATAATAATAGTACCTACCTTATAGGGTGGTTGTGAAGATCAGGTGAGATAATATATGTAAAGTGCTTAGCACAGCTCCTGGCACAAAGTAGAAATTGATTTAATATGTGTTCTCTTCCCCTTACTGAAAGTTTACATAATTTCCCCATAGTTACACAGACAGTAGCAGTCAGGATTCAAACCCAGTTCTTCTGGTTCTAAAGCTAATTCTATCAAATAGATCAGGATGTCTTAAAATATTGAAGAGTAAGTATTGGAGAAGAAAAGAATCTAAGGGTACATTTCCCAAGGCCCTTTTTGAAGATCTGAGTATTGCTACAAAGTAAGCCTGGCAAAAACCCAGACTTCTGGGCCATTAAATTGGATTTTTGAAGTCAGAACTTCTGGGAATTGGTGATGCCCATGTGAAATTATGAGAGCTGGTGTTAGAGTGAAACTCAGTGGCTACTGTTGCTTATTTACTCCCTTAAGATTAAATTTATCCCATAGGTCCCATAGATAATTACCTAAATGCTATTCTTGAATTGTCCAACTCTACTTTTTCCCCCAGTAACCATTAAAACAACAACAGCAACAAAAATTATAAACATTTTTAAAGGACCAGAACTGAGTTACAATTGTATGTCAATACAGTTGTATTGTATTGTAGTAGGTTCATGGAGTAAAATTATTTTTTCCCAGATCACACTTGATGCCAAACTAGAAATGGACCACAGAGTCTCCCTTTTTTTTCCTTCTCCATTGCCAACTTGATAAATACAGAAAAGAAATAAAGCACTTTTATTTATTTAATTATTTTAAAGAAAACTTTGGTAAATTGTGAGTGGGGGTGGGAAATCCATTAGGAGAAGCTAAATGGATTAAAAGATAATAGGATTCTGGAGAAGAGCTTCCCGTGAATCACAAATAAATTCATTATGTTTGAGGTTGTTACAATTACTACATACAAACCTGCTTGCCTCACAATAGGAGCCCAGGTACCTGAAGGATCACACAGAGAGTGATAAGAGCTAATGAAAAGAGAAAATGAGCTTCATAAATACAAAGTTTAGAGTCAACCATATATTCCCCTGAGACTGCCAGTACCTTGCTTAACAAGATTAGAGGAGCATCTTTTAAGGTTATGAAAGCAGAAATGAACAGTATAGGCAGGGAATCACAGGGCCCTGGCTCCCCAGACTTGGGCATTGATACCCCAGTGAAATGGATAAGAGCTGGAGCAGTAGCAGCACATAGACTGCAGGCCAAATGTCCCAGGCGAGAAATGTTCAGGTTTGAGATGCCCAAGCTGTCTCTCCTCAGCATTCCTCTGTGTCCTGCATCTGCCCCTGTCAACCAGAGCAGAAGCGGCCTCTAACCTGAGGATGGTGGGAGCCGAACAGAGCAGGATAGAGACAGGTGAATCAGGAACTAAAGAGAAGTTTAATTTTCAAAGTGAGGAAAACAGCTTGCAAGAAAGACAAGTGCCTGGGGCCTGCCCCTAGTGGGTGGGAGTGGCAAGATAGTGTGGGAGATCTCAATACTTATACCATGGGCTACACAATGAGCTGTAGCCCTGACAATGAAGGGTGACAGCAACATTGTGACAAGTTTGATTCATAGGGGGACTTCATGACTGGAACATGGGTACTTGTCCGGGCTTGTCCAATACTCATCCCAGTGCAGAGAACACCTGGTGCTGGTCAAAGCAATACAATAATTATGTGATTTTGGCAGAGGGTGAGATCATCCAGAGGGCAGGCAAAAAGGATTGTCCTTTCTTGCTGGGCCTTAGCTATGGAAAACAGGAGGTCTCCAGATATTTTGTCACCCCTCAGGGCCACTTTGAATTTCTTGTATTTCCTCATGGGGGTGCTATAGGTCCCTTTGCAAAGTGTTTTGGCGATTCATAGAGAGATAGGTTTGCATCTGGCTTGGGGACTTGAAAATTCTGTAAATCTGACACCTAGTAGGCATTTTAAAATGCTTCCTATTTGATTGATGTCTACTTGGCTGAATAGCAATGTCTGCCTTCAAGACTCATGTGCCTTCTTCCATGGCATCACAGCTGAATGTATTTAGAACTCAGCTAAGTCCACTGGGAAATAACCTGGGGTTTAAAGTCAGAGAATCTAAGCTGAAATTGCAGCTTTAACTAATTGTGTGCACTTGCAAAAGTTACAATCCCTGTATTGATTTTGTTTTTGTTTTTGTTTTTGTTTTTGTTTTTGTTTTTGTTTTTTTCAGGGCAATGAGGGTTAAGTGACTAGCCCAGAGTCACACAGTTAGTTAAGTGTTAAATGTCTGAGGCTGGATTTGAACTCAGGTCCTCCTGAATCCAAGGCCAGTGCTTTATCCACTGCACCACCTAGCTGCTCTCTATTGATTTTTAACAAATAGGACCACACAATTAAAGCTGGAAGGGACGTTTGAGGTCATGGAGTCCAACCCTCACCTTTCACGGATAAGAAACGCAGAAACTGTCAGATTAAGTGACTTGTTCAAGGTCATATAGCTAGTGACAGTGTCGGAGATAAAACACCAGAGTTCTAAAGTATCAATTGTGAGACATGGGAGACACTGGCACAGGACTGCCAAGCATGGTGTGTAATTGCAGTAGCACAAAGGAAATGTGGGACGCACACATCTAGAGACATTTCCATCCCAAATGTTCAAATGTTTTGTTTGTGCCTGACCTGTGGTAGAGGTTCCTGAGCACATATTGGACTGATCAGCCACAGTCAGACACACTGTACCTTGATCTCAACATCTTGATGTCATTGGTCCTCTTTGAGTAGGAAGTACTAACAACAACATTGGAGATAAGACTTAAACCCATTTTTTTCTGACTCCCAGTGGTATGATTATACCGTCCTGCCTAACTCAGACATCCTCTAAGCTTCTTTCCTATTTGATATGTAGGATATTGATGATATACTGAACCTCAGTTGAGGGGTCAATAGGAGGACCCCGTATATTAAAATTTTACTTAACTTAATATAATATTGTGAATGGTTGTCTCCTGCATTGTTCTGCCTTTTGACAACCAGTATTCTAGTTTGACATGATTATGAAAACTAATGTAAAAACATAAAAGGGGCAGCAAGGTGGCGCAGTGGATAAAGCACTGGCCCTGGATTCAGGAGGACCTGAGTTCAAATGTGACCTCAGACACTTGACACTTTCTAGCTGTGTGACCCTGGGCAAGTCACTTAACCCTCATTGCCCTGCAAAAAATAATAAAAAAAAAAGAATAGAAAAAACCCCATAAAAACAAAAACTGAAAGCATGAGACAAAACAAACGTCTCATATTAAAATCATACTACAAAGTATTTCACAAGGATTAAAGTGCAATTCAGGAATCAGGAAATGCTGGGAAGTAAAGCTCTAGCAGTTTAGAGTTTATCACTTAAGGAGGTACCAGAAGAGATGAGAGAAATATAAACTCGATTCTGGATGGAAGGCCTAATGCATCTATTCCCCTCCCCCCACCCCTCCACCCAACTCCCTCCCACAGACCTTCCAATTTGTTAACTCCTCTAAAGAAGAATGGGACTCGGGACAGCTAGGTAGTACAGTGGATAAAGCACCAGCCCGGGATTCAGGAGGACCTGAGTTCAAATCCGACCTCAGACACTTGCCACTTACTAGCTGTGTGACCTTGGGCAAGTCACTTAACCCTTGTTACCCAGCCAAAAAACCAAACAAACAAACAAAAACAGAGAAGAAGAATGAGACAGAGCAGGGGAAAGGAAGATGGAATCTACTTTGAGGAGTGAGAGAATTTCCTATTTCATGGCCCTTGGTGGTATGCTGGTCCAAACTGGAAACAGACAGACTATGAAAGACAATCCTCCCTTGCCACATAATCTCACCGCTGACTCTTCCATTGCTGCAAGAATATCCTGACCTGGAAGCATGACCTTTTTCAGTAAAGCATTTCTGTTTCTTTTGGGGGGCAGTTGTAATGAAGTGACTTACATAGGGTCACATAATTAGTAAGTATCCAAAAATGGATTTGAACTCAGGTTCTCCTGACTCCCTAGCCAGTACTCTACCCACTGCATCACTTAGCTGCTCCTAATTAGTACTTTCTTGATGGCCAAGTGATTTACCAAGCAAAATGTCTTTTTTTTCCCCTTGAGGACCAACCCTGTTAAAGGATGGCATTGTAGTGGAAATTCAGTGGATTTGGGGAACAAATTATGTCTCTGCTACTTACTGTGGGTGTGACCCTGAGCAAATCCTTTGTTACCATCCTCATCTCTACAATGAGGAGTTCATAGGAGATGATAATCCAAAGTCTCTTCTAACTCTCAATACAAGTTCTCAATGTCAGGGAAGAAGGCTTTTATGGTTAGAGCACAGTAACGGGAGTAAGACCAGGGACAAGTGCAATATAAAGAAACTTGTATTATGGCAGTGATTTTATATGATTAGGTGTTATTTAAAAAATATATTTAAACAAAGGAATATAGCAAATATATAATATTAACTATTATATCACTATTAACATCATTTGAGATCTGAGTACATTTGGGATTTATACTTTTTATTTATAAATTATATCTATGTATAATTTATAAAAATTATAGAATTTATAAAAATATAAAATTTATTTTTAAAAAGTCAAAACCCAACCAAAGAGTACTGGACAAGAAATGAATGACTATGGAGTCTGTTAAAGTTGTTAGGGAAGTTACAGGGGCTTGGGGGGGAGGGGTAGAGCATAGCAGAAGGTAACGCCTGAAATTAGAACTTGTCTGAAACATTGGAACTAAAATAGCTTTAGAGTTGTGCAATTGGTCTAGAAAATGAAGCCAAATTAGTACTGTAAAACAACAAGAGCTCAATACACTGGCTATTTCTAGACTTTTCTCCTCTTTTGAAAAACAATATAAAAGAGCTGGTGAGAAGGAAGAGAAGAAGGATGGGTTTTGTATTTTTTCAGAAATGATGATGACCAGGAAGGTGTTCTGTCCTGGTGAGATGAAAAGGAAATGGGAGAGGACAGGACTAATGCCAACCTACCTACATTTTCAACTTGATTTACATGTTTGTCCCCATCTTATTCTTTACTGTATAGAAAGACTAGCCCTCTTACTGCTCCTCATCCATAATGTTCCATTTCCAGTTTCTCTGCATTGACACTGACCATCTCCCATACCTGAAAATAGAATGCCTTGGTTTTTTTCTCAGGATTCAATTCAAGCACCACCTTGTGTATAAAACCTTTCTTCATCTCCATAGTTGTTAGTGGCCACACTCCTCCCCCATCAACCTTATATTCTGTCTCTTTCTCTCTCTCTGTTTCTCTGTTTCTCTCTATCTCTCACACAAAAACACATACACACACTATATGTACATTTATATCATCTCTCTATCTGGATATTCTGCTGCTCTCAGATCTGAGACATTCCACATGTAATGATAAAAGGATGAAACCTGCTTTCATTAGACACATATAATCCTATCCATGAAAACCAGCCTCATTACTTTATAATCAAACTATGGGAATTTCTAGGCCCTTTCTTACCATTTTAACTTTTTTTTTTTTAAAAAAAGGGGGTACTTTAATCTAAAGTCTATAAACTCTTACCAGACTGGAACTCTTGTACTCTTTGGTGGATGTGATAGCTAAAAATGTTTCTTTTAAAGTAACCTTCACTAGTACCTTATACAAATTCTTTTTTTTTTTTTTTTGGTGGAGCAATGAGGGTTAAGTGACTTGCCCCTGGTCACACAGCTAGTAAGTGTCAAGTATCTGAGGCCAGATTTGAACTCAGGTCCTCCTGAATCCAGGGCCAGTGCTTTATCCACTGTGTCACCTAGCTGCCTCCACCTTATACAAATTCTAAGCCCAGACATAAGACCCTCACTATAATAAACTTTCTCTTATCTGGTGTTCTGCCCAACCTAAAATCTGTATGAACCTCCACTTCTGCACATCTATAATGCACTAATATCTGATGTTCAAAATAGTATTTGAAGCATGTAAAGAAGACTTTTGAATTATTAAAGAAAAAAATAATTTAAACTTTAGTTTGGGAATGGGAACATGGTGAAAATGAGGGATAACTATGAGCCCTTCTAGTTTTCATACATTGTCTTTTAAAAAGAAAATTTCCTTTTAATCATAATGAACTTAACAAACGTACATGTTTTCCTGTACAAAGATCAGAAAGAAGACAGAATATAAAATTCTGAATCTCTACAACATAAAATTATTTTTCTGTATATTTTAAATTTAACATTTCATTCATTGTCAAAAGGACTAAAGGCCCCCAACAATTTAGTTGGACATTTTCTAAAGGATTTATGGGAGTGTATTGTTAAGAATCAGGAAGGGTGGGAAAGAAGGGATGAGTTTTGATCAGTGTCATTAGAAGAAGTACATGTATGAGGTCACAAATATATCAAATTATCAAAATTTAGTTTTACCCCTTGCTGAATTTATTTTTTAAACTGATATTTCATGTACAATGAACACTATTCATGAAAATATCCCATTTCCAAAACATTTCAGATAATACAGAATTTACTATATAACACTTTAATTGGAATTTATGACAGCAACCTACCTTACCACTTGAACAAGGTTTTTGTTTTATTTCAGTGATAAATTCCTCTCATAGAGGGATGGTCCAAGAAACACCTATATCATATTAAATTCAGCTCTAAAACACAGTGTTATTGGAGACGTATATCTTATTTAATGAATTTGTTACATTAAAATCTTAATTAACTTAAGTTTAGCCTAAGAACACGTCTAACATCATTTAAGTTTAAATACAACTACTCAGCTCTGTCACAAAAACAGAGCAAGCTTTGATGTTATACAGCACTTTGCACACTGCATTACTAGTATAATTCTCCTAACTTGCCCTCTTTTGGGATATCAAATTCAGTGTTCCATACTTTGACAAGAGAACTAGAGGAAGGCCCCACAAGTTAGATGGACCTTTTGTGAATAATTAATGACATACTTAGACAAGAATAGCACAGGATGAGCAGAAATGTTGGGGTTATAATCTATATCATTTTAAATTCTTCAAGGCTCATTCATTAGTAGCCCTAGATGTCACGATTTTTGATGAAAGAGCCCTAACACTTATTGAAGATGTAAAAGCACTTTGGAAATTAAAGTGCTAATAAATTGGAAAGTGGTGATGGTGGTGGTGGTGGTGGTGGTGTGAGAAAAGCTCCTTTTAACAGAAGGATAAAGAAACCTGGATTATTCAAAACACTTGCTCAGTGACCAAATGTAGTGGGATCCTTAACCTAGGGCCTAGAAATTTATTTTTTAAATATTTTGATTATTGTATTTCAATATAATTAGGTTCCTTGGTAATTTTATGTATTATATTTTATGTTATTAAAAATGTATTTTTGAGAAAGTGTCCAGAGCTTTCACCAGACTATCAGAAGGGGTACATGATGCAAAAAAGATTGAGTTTCTGTAATAAAGTATATTTGTAGTAGAAAGGCACTGTAGAGTATGAAGTAGAAAAACACTGAACTTGGAATGATCAGATCTGGACTTGAGCCCAGCACTTAGTGCAGTGCCTGACACATAGTAGGTACTTAATCAATGTCTATTGTTTGACTATTATGTATTGACTGAATACCACTCTGCTAGTTAGCAACTGTGTAACTTTGGGCAAATTATTCACGTTCTCTGAACTTTGGTTGACTCATCTTTAAAAATGACTGAAATAATGTTTGCATTATCTATAGCATAGGATTAATAAGTGGATCAAATGAGATAAAGTATATAAATACCTTGCAACTGGAGCATTCCCTAAATGTTGGGCCAATATTGCTACTAATAATATATGCAGAAGTAGTACCCAATAATGTAATGATGTGAAATTCATAAAGAAATGGGCACCACTAAACTGGACATAAGGATCCCTGTTAGTGACATATTGACTTAGAAAACCACGTGTTAATATTATATATGTTTTATTGTATTTTTATTTATTTTGTTAAATAGCTACATTTAAAAAAAATTTTTTTTTAAATATCTACATTTTAATCTGACTCATGATACACCTGGGAATCTTGTGGGACTCATGCTGCAGGTTGTTTGGCACCCTTGATATAGTGGATAAAAACCTGGCCTTGGAAGACAGGTGTTCAAATCTTGGCTCAGATGCATACTGGCTTTGGAAGCTAAAGCAAGTTACTTAGCTGCCACCAGGCAACCTGATCTGAATCGGGAGAGGGAGGTGTGTGTGTGTGTGTGTGTGTGTGTGTGTGTGTGTGTGTGTGTGTGTGTGTGTGTGTGTGTATTCCAATTCTTTAGAAGTCTTTAAAATCAAGATAGCTCCTCATCTCCCTGAGTTGATTTAATGAAGCCAGGGGGATGAAGTATCCAACCTTTCAAGGATTCTTTCAACAATGAGTCTCCAATTCTTTCTCCCTTCCAGTGTCAGTATCACTGTCACTGTTCCTTTTGTTGGGCCTTTGTATGAGTAATGACAGAATTAAGATGAGAAAATGGGAACATTTTAATGCTAAGTGCCCATTAACCTTTGCTTAACTAATGTTGCAACTGCCATAGACCTTGCCAGGGTAGTGGATATGATCCTTTGTCCCCACCTCCACTACACACAGATACCCAATCTGCCAAGGATTTGACACTAAAGAAATGATTACACTTGAACTTTTTATAAAGCATTGCTGTCATTTTAAACCCATTGGGAGTTCCCTTGCTCAAGAAACCACAAAGGCGTCCTGTATTTCTGCTCTGATTGTATGCTTTTTTATCTTATTCAACATTGATCTCACATTTATGTTAGAATAGTATATAGGTCTTAATAAAGAAGACAATGGAAATCCTTAAAAAATGTAGGGTTTTGTGGGATTTATGATTATTTTATGTAATTTAAGCCTAGGACTATGTCTGGGTACATATAATACTCCAGGATTAAAGAACAAGGCAGAAATCCTGTAGCTTTAAATATAAAATGCATTCATATCAGTCTTCTATTTCTTGCTATCGTGGACTAATTAAGACCTTTATTAGTTATCGTGTCTGAACCTTTTACCCCCTTACTTCAGGAAGTAGGATGCATGTATTATATTTCAGAGTTCTGATTGGAAGACTCTAATTTTCCAAAACAGTTTCTAATTAGTAGTTATTTAAATGATATGGGATTTGGGCAAACTCAACTCCACCTCTGAAAACTGTGTAGGTGTGATTATGGTTGGTAGTATTCAATTTTACCTGACTTTTATACTGAATATGAGTTTGTGGCTACCCTGCAAAGCAAATGCTACCTCTGGAAAGCATAATTAGAGGACACTATGAAATCAATTGATCAACATGTATTTATTAAGCACCTACTCCAAGCCATCCATCAAAGAGTTCTAATTGGAAAGATAATATATGCATGTATATATACACACGCATATATGTACATACATATATATGTGTGTATTTATGAGATATGATAGTCACTAAGATAAGATAGTGTGTGTGTATATATGTACATATGCCTATGTATGCATACATACATGTATATGTATATGTACATAAATGATAGTCACTAAGAGCTAGAGATATCAGGAAAGGTGGCATTTTAGCTGATTCTCTAAAGAAACCAGGGATTCCAAGAAATTGAGGTGAGGAGTTAAAGCATTCTAGGTGGAAGTGACCATCAGTAGAAAAAACATAGAGATAAGAGATCATAGGATCACAGACTTAGAGTCTGAAGGAAATCACAAAATTATTAGGTACATCAAATTCAACATGTATGGTGAATGAGAATGAGGAATTAAGAATGACAATCAGATTACAAATCTGAATGACTGGAAGGGTAGTGGCGCCTTCAACAATATTATATATAAAAACATATATACATATATACACATATATACCTATAATATATGTGTGTATTTATATATGTTTATATACATATACACCAACATATACATATATAATACACGTATCTAGTTATACATGTCTATATATGTGTGTGTGTATATATGTACATATATACACACACACATATTCAGTATGTTATTCAGTAGAAAAATAGAATGGTGACTTGCAAATAGATGGTTCTTAATAAATTTATTCAGTTATAAATTGAGCAATTGCATACTAGATGAAGTGAGAGCCATGAAGATCTGTGTTGAATTCCTGTCCTTGATACTTATTACCTATGTGATCCTAGACAAGTCACTTAAAGTATCTGGGCCTCAGTTTCCTCACCTGTGACATGAGGATGGTGGACCACTTAGGTCCCTTCCAGCTTTAAATCTATGATAAATATTATTGATTGCATATTATACTGAGGAATAATGTCATTAACATATATACATACATATGTATTTATGCATTCATTCATTCAGCCGTTTGTTTATTTGTTTATTTATTTATTTGTTAAGTGGAACTGAACTGAATCTGTGATAATATTAAGGGAATAATGTTCATTAGATAGATTGCTACTCTTGGGAATTTAAATTATTTTCCTAAACTTTTTCTTTGTTTTGGGTTCTTTATTAGATATAATAAAAATTATTCTTCATACCATTCCTTTAGGGTTATATAGGTGACATGTTTGTGATGATATTTAAAGGAGAACTGACAATAGTTCTTTATTCAAACTAAATCCTTTTGTTCCTTTCTCTTCAGAAATATATACAGTTATATGTCTGTATAAAATGAAAGAGAAATATATGACTATGATTCATTCTCTGAGGCCAAGATTGGAAACACTAAGAGGAAGTTATGTCTTAGTACTATGTTCCTTTAGTAGAATAGTGAAATAAATGTAAATGCTTGGAATGAATGAAGAAGGTTTGAACATATGGGCTGTGGGGTGCTTATATGTTCTGGACTGGTGTCCTTGAGCTAGTTCCAGTTTTAATCCAACATCCCAAAGTCAATATGGCAGAGAAAATAGTTTATTGTGTTTGAGTGATTTGGAAAACATCTCGTTTTACCTTGCCTCTTCCAAGCAAATAGAGACATGTTGTATATCTCTCCCTGCCAAAAGTGCCCTTTAATGAGGTAAGAATATTTTCCATCACCAGGACCATTCTTAATGTTATATCATTCACATTCTACCTTCTGGGTATAATCTAGTAGATGGATAATCCTTCTGTTTAGTTGTAAGGCTGCCATGTTGCAAACATTATTGCCACATTTTGTGTGTGGAGCTAAATGGATATTTAGTATTAGTTTGTTGGAGGAAAAAAGAGAAGTAAAACAAAAGCCACATAAATAAATGAAGTTTCCAAAAACACAAGATACCTGTCTGTGGTATACATGTATATGGGAAAACAAGGAAGACTGATTGTTTGAGACTAATTATCAGTTTAATTGGGGGAAGCTATATTGTTATTACTGCTCTTATTTTCTTGAATATCTGGCATTCAATTCAAGAAAGTTTTATTACACATCTGTTCTGTGGAAGGACTATGTGAGATACTACAATTAAAAAGGAAAAAAAGGTAGTCCTGGGTGGGGTAGGGAAACAACTACACAAGATAATCCAGTGTCATTTGATGGAGGGTTGCAGAGAATACCAACAGTTGGCATTTGGGATGGGTTGAACGAGATCAGAAAAGGACCTATGCAGAAAAGAGCACCTGAGTTATGTTATGAAGTGAACTAAAGATTCTATTAGGCATAGGTAAATGTGGAGATCACTTGAGGAATGGAGGGCAGTCCGTCCAAAAGATTAGGAAACTAAGTGGTGCAATGGATAAAGTGCAGTAGATACAGTTGTGAAGACTCATCTTCCTAAATTCAAATCTGGCCTCAGACAATAGCTTTGTAATCTGGGTAAGTCATTTAACCCTATTTGCCTCAGTTTTCTTATCTGGAAAATGAGCTGGAGAAAGAAATGGTAAACCATTATAATATATTTGCCAAGAAAACACTGAATGAAGTCATGAAGAGTCAGACATGAAAGAGACAACTGAACAACAATAACACATCTGTCTGTCTATAGAATCCATCATTGTCCTGAATGTATTTCTATTCAGAGCAAGGGAGGAATGGAGGAAGGAAGATATTCATATCACATTGAACTCATGTGAACACAGAAACACATAAAGTTTTCATGGAGGTGGTGAGAAAAATGTTAGTGAAAATACCCTGATATTAAAATTTTTATTGACTTTTAAGTCCAAGAGATAAACCTCAATATAATTAATGTCTTCTAGGGAACATATCTATTCCCTAAGCTTGTTAACTAAATAAGGTACAGGAAAACCAAACAAACAAAAAATGAGTAAGTAAAACTACAGCTAAATGGAAAATGCATTTAACCAGATTTTTCCTATGTTCTACTTTGATGAGGAGGAAAAATCATTAGAAACCAAAGTCATATTAGTCATTTAGATTGTACTGCCCCCCAAAAAAGACAGAGAAGAAAAAAAATTAAGACCATTTGCAATAGAAGAAAACTGAAGGAAGTCTAGAAGTCACAGGTAAGCTGGGCAACATTGAAAGTTAATATGTTGAATTTATCATATGCTTAAAAGAAGGACAGCAAGTTGAACCTAGTAGAGATTCATGGTTTCATATTCAATCCTCTTTACCTATTCTATTATGAATATGGAAATTTTAATTTTATTTGAGATTTATTAAATTCAAAATCAATAAATAATTTTAAAATAAACTATGCAATGTAAAATTTAATCAACCCAAACTCTTTCAAATTATTTCAATACTCTTATACAATGACACTGTTATTCAGAATAATGAACATGAGACAATGGAACACTATGAATGAACACAAAATTATTATATATCATATTGAAGCTTATTTAAATGGAAATATTCTATAGCCTAAATGTACTCCAGTCTTCAAGCACAGGTGAGGAGTTATGACTCAATATACAGATTTGGAGAACTTTCATCACTTCTCACCACTGACTATTTTCTTCTTTTGCTTTCTGTCTCATTTCTCTCTCTCTGCCTGATATCCATATTTCCCCCCTGTTTAAACTTTCCAATATGCCCCCCAAAACTCAACCTATGTACCTACCCTTATCGGTTTTTTTTCTCTTTTGCATTACTAAAAATTGTGAAAAGGCTTAAAAATAGTACTAGGGCTTCAGAAATCTGGACATTGAGTGTTTATACCATTCTGTAAGTTCTATTTGTTCCTGAATCAACATAGTCCTTTTAATGTTAGGACCATGTTTGAAACATTTGATAAACAAGAGCCCAGCATAGATATCCAATTTCCATAGACATATGAATGATTATACTGAATATTTTCAGTATATTCTATTGAAAGTAATCCATGAAAAGATCAGTTGTCATTCTTTAACTCCATATTAAACCAGTACTCCAACTCCATTTTTTTATATAATACCTTATTAGATTTTATTATGGGAGACACCCAGACATCCATTTTCAACCTTTGGCTTATAGTATGTGTCATTGACATTTCTGTGTGAAATTTATCACTTTAGCTGGGGTATTTTTTATCCCATAGAGTTTCCTTGTATTCATGCCTAGTGCTACTATTTTCTGACCTATTTCAGTCCTTTCATTGCTGGCCCACCCTCTGAGCCTTTTCTAATGCTGCAGAGGTATCTACTTGACAAGAAGGAAGAGGAGAGAGACTGAGAGACAGAGGGAACAGGAGAAAACAGCACTGGCATTTAGATTGAACTCTGCAGGTTTGCCTTTCTCATAATTTTCACCTTTGATGGGGAACTGTCCTAGATTTCATCCACTAGCCTGAGGTTCTGACATGGCACCTTCTTAAATCAAGCTTGAAGGGAAATTGATTGAAAAGAAAACACCATTATGGGAAAACAATTCATTCCCTTTCTCCTTGACAGAAAGTAGACTTTTGTCTAAACTGGAAAATAAATATTAGCTTGCTGTTTGCTTTAAGAGAAAGCACTCATCCCATCATGATGACTTTGATCACTTTTTGCCATGGGATCCTCTTCCTCCTTTGGGGAAAGATTTTTTTGAGCTGTGGTCATTTCATGGATATAAGCCTTTCCTAACCTTCTGCCCCTAACTTGTGCTTAACAAAATACAGATATATTGATTTCTGTGAAGTTAGTCCAAGGTCAAATGAACTACAGAGATCAAAGATAGTCAACATTATCCAGTGGTACAAATGATAGATGACCAAATTGTCCCACAAATACTTAATGCCATCTTTCTGTACATTCCCCCTTTCAAATTTTCATACTTCTAATTGTATATGGTCAAAGATTCCTTTCTCTTTTTGTTTTATTTTTAAATGTTTTGTTTATGCATTTTATTGCTTTTGAGGTTTTTTTCCCCACTATTATTACTTCAAACTTGTTCCTTCTTCCCAGGAATTTTCTCTCTTATAACTGGTAAGTACAATCAAAATTTAAAAATCAAAATATTGCACTTGTCTAAAAAAATGTAGTCCTCATTTTACACCTGTAATCCAAAAACTCTAGGAGAATGAGTCATACTTTACTATTAGATTTCTGAAGTCCTGCATTGATTGAAATTCTGAAGTTTTTCAGCATTATTTCCTTTACATTACTATAGTCATCATGTACATTTTTCTCCCAGTTCTGCTTACTTCATTCTTTATAAGATGATGTCTTCCTAAACTCCTCTGATTCTTCATATTTATATTTTCTTATAAATTTCATTAATATGCTATTATATCCGTATGACAAAATTTGTCGTCATTCCTCAATTGATGGCCTCCCAATTTTCCAAATTCTTTGCTACTATATAATGAACTGCTAGAAATATTTTTGTACATATAGGATCTTTCTTTCTCTTTCTTAACTTATTAGGGTGTGTGCTCCATAGAGGTATCATTGGGTCAAACAGTTCCTACAGCTTAATAACTGTTGTAGTAAATTTTCCAAAATGGTGGGCCAATTCAAAACTTCACCAACACTATTATGGCTGTCTTCTTCAAATCCCTTCAATAGAACCTGCTTTTTCTAATGCTTTACATCTTGAGTTATAGGCTTATGAAGAAAAAAATCACTGAAGTAAAAGCTATCATTATAAAAATTATTTTATGAACCCTTAGGAGGCAGCATGGGATTGTAAAAAGATCACAGGAGGATTCTGGGAAGGTGGTAGAATGGGACAGAAAATTACCTGGCTCTCCAATACAAACAATTTAAAATAATGACTAAAAGTGAATTTTAGTGAGACAGAGATAATTAAAGTTCTGGGTGAAGCAGTTGTCTACCCTAGGACAATTTAGGGGGACTTTAAGAAAGACCTGACCTCCTAAGGTGCTGATTGAAGTGCAAACACCTCTGGACGTATATTACTGAATCAACATACTACCCTAGGGACATCTGTGTTGGCAGCACCCTTAGCTTTTGGAACTTTCACCCCATGGACAGTGTGGGGGTCAGATTCAGGGGAAAATTTCAAGGCCTTCCACTGCCACAGGACATGGTCTCAGGTTGTGAGTGTGGAGGAGGGAACACATGCCATAGAGTACAGTCACAGAAAGGTAGGGGAATTGCTAACTGTGGGCACTCACAAGAAAGTGGGGCCCCTGGTTTTGGTTCCAGGGCAGAGGGATGGGCTGAAGTTTCTAGCCATGGGAGGGACCACAAGAAATAAGAATATTTGAAGTAGCAGTATTGTTGGGGACCCTGGTCATGGCCCAGGGTCAGAGAAGGATATCTGAGGTCAGATTCCAAAATAGACTTCAGAAAAAACATTAAAAACTTGAAGCTTGAGACAATATCCCCCACTTCTCAGGACTAGAGACTCACTCTAACACAAAGTTAATAGCCAAGAAATAAGCCACCAAAATTAGTAAGCAAAAGAGAAAGAGCATGACCATAGATAGCTACTATTGTGATAGAGAAGATCTGGGTTCAAATTCAGAAGAAGGCAGTGAAATTAATACAACTACTTTTATTAAAGAGAATGATAATGAAAGAATATACTAAAACCTAGGGGAAATAGCATAAGCAGTATTCTGAGGAAAAATTTTATCTCTAAATTCTTTCTTCAATAAAATAAAGAGCAAAAAAATGAAGTGTGTATACAATTAAACAAATAGAAAAAGAACAAATTAAAAATACCAAATTAAACACCAAATTGGAATTTCTAAAACTTAAAGGTGAGATTTAATAAAATTGAATGTAAGAAAACCATTTAAATAATAAATAAGATTAGGAGATAGTTTTATGAAAAAACAATAAAATAAACTGTTGACTAATATGATTTAAAAAGAGAAGAAAACCAAATAACTAGTATCAAAAATGAAAAAGATGACTAGATCACCAATGAAGATAAAATCAAACCAATTATTAGGAGTTATCTTGCCCAATTATATGCCAATACATTTAACAATTTAAGTGAAATAGAAGAAGACTTACAGAAATATAAACTACCTAGATTAACAGAATAGGAAATTCTATATTTAAATAAACCTATTTTAGAAAAAGAAATTCAATAGACCATAAATGAGCTTCCTAAGAAAGAAAATCATAAGGACCAAATGAATTTACAAGTGAATTCTACCAAACATTTAAAGATCAACTAATTCTAATATTAAATAAATAATTTGGAATAATAGGCATAGAAGGAACCCTATCAAACTCCTCTTCTAAACGAAATATGGTGCTGATACGTAAACCAAGAAGAGCAAAAACAGAGAAAGACAATCATAGAATATTTTCACTAATAAACATGGATGCAAAAGTCCTAAATAAAATATCAGCTAGGAGACTGCAACAATATATCATAAAGATTATATATTGTGACCAAGTGGGATTTATACCATGACTGCAGGAATGGTTTCATATAAAGAATACTATTAACATAATTGATTATATCAATAACAAAAGTAGCATAAATTATATGATTATATTAATAGATGCAGAAAAAGCTTTGGACAAAATACAACAATCATTCTTGTTAAAAACACTTGAAAGCATAGGAATAAATGGATTTTTACTTACAAATGATAAGATGTATCTACCTAATACCATTAACAAGCATTATTTGTAATGGGTATAAGCTAGAAGCCTTCCCAATAAGATCAGGAGTGAAACAAGAATGCCCATTTTCACAAATATTACTTAATATTTTATTAGAAATGTTAATAATAGCAATAAAAGAAGTTGAAAGAATCAGAATGGGCAATGAGATAATAAAACCATTTCTTTTGCAGGCAATATGATATGCTTGTAAAATCCTAGAGATTCAACTAATGAACCAGTTAAAACAATGAAAGATTTTAGCAAAATAGCAATATATAAATAAACATCAAAGTATCAGAATTTCTATATGTCACCAACAAAATTCTGCAAGAGATAATAAGAGGGGCAGCTAGGTGGCGCAGTGGATAGAGCACTGGCCCTGGAGTCAGGAGTACCTGAGTTCAAATCCGGCCTCAGACACTTAACACTTACTAGCTGTGTGACCCTGGGCAAGTCACTTAACCCCAATTGCCTCACTAAAAAAAAAAAAAAGAGAGAGATAATAAGAGATATCCTATTTAAAATAACTGTAGAAAGCATAAATTACCTGGGGATATACTTGCCAATAGTACATGAACATAATTATTATAAAACACTTTTTATGAAAATGAAGTCAGATTTAAACGATTGGAGAAATAGTAATTTTTCATGGCTGGGCTGAGTCAATATAATAAAAATGACAATTCCAACTAAACTGTTCTATTTATTCAATGCTAATCCAATTAAGTTACTTAACCTTTTATTTTATTGAGAATATATAACAACAAAATTCATTTAAAGGAACAAAAGGTCTAAAATATCTAAGCAATTAATTGAGAAAAATGTAAAGGACAGGAAGGTTAGCAGTACCAGTTCTTAAACTATATTAAAAGGTAGCAATTAACAAAACTATTTGGTAGTGGCTAAGAAATAGAAAGGTGGATCAGTGGAACAGAGTAAATATGCAATACACAGTAGTAAATTATTATAGTAACCTTATATTTGACAAATGTAAAGATTTAAGGTTTGGGGATAAGAATTCACTAATTGGTAATAATTGTTGGGAAAACTGAAAAGCAGTTTGGCAGAAATTGGGGATAGACCAATATCTTACATCATTTATCAAGATAAAGTGAAAATGAGTAAATAACCTAGACATAAAGTGAGATAGCTTAAGTAAATTAAAAGAGCATCAAACATATTTCTTATCATATTTAAAGATAGAAGAATTTGTGATAAATGAGAAATAAAGAGCACTGTGAGATGTAAAATGGATAATTTTGTTACATTAAATTAAAAAGGTTTATATAAATAAAACCAATATAGTCAAGATTAGAAGCAAAGAAGAAAATTGAGGGAAATTTTTATAGACAGTTTGAGATAAAAGTCTCGTATCCCAAATATATAAAGGACTTTGTCAAATATATAAGAATATGAGTCATTCTCCAGTTGGTCAAAATGGCCAAAGGATATGACCAGGCATTTTTTGGATGAAGAAATCAAAGCTATATACAGTCATGTGAAAAATGCTTTAAATCATTATTGATTAGAAAAAATGCATATTAAAACAACTTTGTGAAATCTCACACCTAACAGATTGTATAAAATGATAGAAGAGGAAAATGACAAATGGAGAAAAAAATGGAAATTTTAGAATACTAATATATTGTGAACTTTGAACTGATCCAACCATTTTGGAAAGTCATGTGTAATTATGCTCAAGGAATTATAAAACTGTTATCCTCTTTGATTTGGGGGGGGGCAATAAGGGTTAAGTGACTTGACCAGGGTCACACAGCTAGTAAGTGTCAAGTGTCTGAGATTGGATTTGAACTCAGGTCCTCCTGAATCCAGGGCAGGTGCCTTATCCACTGCACCACCTAGCTGCCCCCTGTAAATATACTTTGAACCAACAGTACCACTAGTAGGTTTAAATCCAAAGATGATTAGGAAAAAAGAAAAAGAATCTATATGTTCTAAAATATTTATAACAACTTTCTTTATGGTGGCAGAGACCTAGAAATTGAAGGTGTGCCCATCAATTGGAGAATGGCTAAATCAGTTGTGACACATGATTGTGATAGAATGCTATTGTGCTGTAAGAAATGATGAGCAGGCTGATTTTAGAAAAACATGGAAAGACTTACATGAAATAATGAAGAGTGAAATGAGCAGAACCAAGAGTATGTATATAGT
The DNA here is from genome assembly GCF_019393635.1 of Dromiciops gliroides. NCBI lineage: Eukaryota > Metazoa > Chordata > Mammalia > Microbiotheria > Microbiotheriidae > Dromiciops > Dromiciops gliroides. Next base: position 230,861,638 of record NC_057862.1, on the reverse strand, counting down.
AACAGCAATACTGTTCAAAGAATAATTGTGAATGAACAAGTTATTCTGGATATTAAAATACTCAAATCAACTACAAAGGACCTATGAAGGAAGAAGCTATCCATCTTGACAGAAAGAACTGATAAATATAAGTATGCAAGTATGGTTTTACATACATCTCAGTGTGTGTGTGTGTGTGTGTGTTTGTGTGTGTGTGTGTGTATCTGTGTCAAATGGTGGCCTTCTGTATCCCCAGGTTGGAAGGAAACAGTTTGGAAATAAAAATATAATATAATGAAAAATAAATATTAAAAATGTTTTTTAAAAGATCATAGGACAAGTAATTAGAATTACCTAGATTTTAGCCCTGGCTCTGTCACTGTTGAGATATGGTACCTTAGATAAAGTATTTCACTTTGGTCCCCAGTCCTCAGCTATAAGCAAATGTTCTTAGAAAAGAAATCTACTAGATGTCTAAGATTCCTTCCAACAAAAAATGCCATGATCTGATATTTGTCCTATGTCAAATGGCTAGAAGATGGTGAATCTAGCACTAGAACTCTGGTCATCTAACTCCTACTCTAGCCTTTTTACAACTACACCAGACTGACTCTGTAAGGTTCCTTGTGGTATAAAGAACATGCATCTATGAATTATTGTTGTGAGTTAGTTTTTTCACCCATCCTGGGCAGGTGACCCAGAACATAAAGTTTATTGTGGTACATTCTGATAGATGAATCATTTAAAATATAAAAGTCTACCTGCTCATCAAAGAAAACCAGTTTGGAATATTTATGCACAGCTTATTGCAGTGACAAATACAGATTGGGGTTCTATGCCTCCCTCTATTTTATGTATGAATACAAATATAGTTACTTGGAAAAGGGTGACTCATTAAAAAAATTCCCCCCAATATTCCATGGGGTATTGAAACTAGGCTGTACCCTCCCCTGCCAGTAATTTTGAACTTGTTCTTGGCTCTGGAATCCCTGGACCCAAACAGCATCCTGACTGTCAGGACTCGGAAATTAGGAGTTATTTCCTGCTTAAATTCCTAGTACATTATTAGGGAGCAATAAATAATGGTAATGCTGTCATTTACTCCAGTAGTGGCTGAGTGCTAGGGGAGTAGTAATTTCTATACACTGGCTCTTCAGGAGCTTTTGAGAGGGTGACTCAGAATACATATAAATGTGAAAATGTTTTTATAACTACCCCATCTCCTATTGGAAAGAGCCAGGTCAGTTATTCTGAAAAACAAGCAAACACAAAACAACCCACAACTGGTGCTAACACCTTTAAGATGACCATGTTGTGCTTGCTAAGTCAGCTCACACTCCTGGGACTTCTCTTGTTGTAAGGGGCAAGTCTCTATTAATACTTTTTTTTGCCTTGCCATAATAGGAAGTGGTGATGAACTCATCTCAAATTACTAGGGATGACCCTTGTCATTGCACACTGGTTAAATGTAATTCAGCACTAATTAAGACCTTTCTATGTATTGTGCTGAGCATTGTGTACCACCTCAGTACTTTATTTTAGAAACCTCTCCAGGATGGGTTATAAGACTAAGGATGACTTGCATATTAGAGATCCTGTACTTATTGAGGCTAAATAGTAAATAGGAAGGAGTCAGTCATCTTGTACATTTGAGGATGACCTTTCAAATTCCTTATGAAGGGATGAATATAGTATTTACTAAGTGCTTCCTGGGTGACATGTACTGTGCTAAGTAGTCGGGATCTAACTTAACTATAAGCAAGACATTCTCTGCCCCTGAGAAGCTTACATTCTTAATAGGGGAAGACAACATATAAAGAGATGCTGGAAAGGAGGTCATAGTGAAGAGACAGATGGAAAGGGGCATGAAGGCCTGAACCCTGATAATATAAGGCAAAAAGACTCATTTATCAAAGCTGAAGAACCCAGGAATGGAATGGGTAGAAATGATGGAAGAATAGGGCCATGGTGAGGAGATGGTTTTATTTTTTAATTTTTTGGATGTTTTTATTTTAAATGATTCATCGGTAACACTCCTCCATTTAGTAAAAGCTAACACATTTTGCAAGACAGGTAAGAGTTTTATGATGTATGTTCATATTTGCAAATGGTGGAAGATAATATGGGGGAAAGGAGTTAGCTATAACTTAGATATCTGTTTGGTTTGGTTTGGTTTGGTTTTTAGCATTTTCCAAAAATGAAATAAATGTGATGTCATCCATGCAGCACAGTGTGAAGCTGCTGAACCACCATCAGTGGCAGCGTGGCATAGAGTGGACTTTGGAATCAGATAGCCTTAGTTCAAATCTACCCTCTTCCGCTTACTGTGTGACTTTCAGTAAATCATTTAAGTTACTAGAAGGGCAGCTAGGTGGTACAGTGGATAGAACACTGGTCCTGAAGTTGTGAGGACTTGAGTTCAAATATCACCTCAGATACTTACTAGCTGGGTGACCCTGGACAAGTCACTTAACCCCAATTACCTTAAAACATCTGGGGATATTTCCTGTCATCCTGATATATATCTTGCCATTGGATCCAGATGGCTCTAGAGGAGAAAGTGAGCTTGGTGACTTTGCACAGCCCTTCCTCACTTAAATCCAATTCATTGCAAGTCTTGATATCTGTCACAGTCCTCTTTGAGAATGAAGGACAAGCAACAACAAGAAGAAGTTCCTGGGGTTTGAGTTTTATCAGCTTCAAAATAAGTGGGTTAGACTAGATTATCCCTTTAGGCTCTAGATCTTTGTTCCTTTAATAAATAGGACATTTACTAGTAGGTATTTTTATTCTCTTAAACAGTGGGTTATAGAGATAGAGCTGAAAAGGAAGTTGTTATTCATTCATTTTTTTTCAGTCATGTCCAACTCTTTGTGACCCCATTTGGGGTTTTCTGGGCAAAGATAGTGTAGTGGTTTGCCGTTTCCTTCTGCACTCATTTTGCAGATGAGGAAATTTAGTCAAACAGTGACTTACCCAGGGTCACACAACTAATATCAGAGCCCAGATTTGAACTCAGGAAGATGAGTCTTCCTCACTCTAGGGCTGGCTCTTTATCCACTGCACCACCCAGTTGCCCCAGGAAGAAAATAAGAGGTCATCCAATCCAACCCCCTAATTTTACAGAGAGGGAAAATGAAGCCCAGGGTGGGGAAGTGGTTTGCCCAAGATCACATTGGTAGCAAGTGATAGAGCCAAAATTTGAACCCCAGGCACTTGGGTTTTAAATCTAGTACTCTTTCCATTGTGCCACTCCAGTTCCTTGAATGTGCTCTTTCACCTGATCTAAACAATGGACTTAAATTTACAAGACTTGGTTAAGGTCCTGGTTCTGCCATTTCCTAGCTGTGTGACATGGGACAATTCACTTAACCCCTCTATGCCTCAGTTTCTCCATTTCTAAGGTAGGTATAATGATACTATAATTACCTACTTCACAGGGATATTAAGATAAAATGAGAATTATATACAAGTCATATTTAACTTCAAATATGAATTATAAATAATAATTAAAATATAAATAATTAAATTGTGAATACTTATAAATAATAATTATTATTGACAATTGACCATCAATAGTATCCCCAATATGACCAAATATACAAATGTCCATATAGGTAGAGTTAGGGGTATAAAATATGTTTAGGGGAAAGATTTAAAAAAATTTTTTAATTGGTCACTCAGTGAATATTTATTGAGCACCTAACTTTGTAGAGTACCTAGATCACAAAGCAAATATAAAACAAGATGCCTATACTTTGGGAGTTTATAGTTATGTTGGGGAGACAAAAAGAAAACAAGAGAAATTCCAAAGCTGTCTAAAATGTAGTTCTAGTTCTCCTGGATCAGGAAATCAGTGCTATTCTGTTTCAGAAAAGGGAGAAAGCTTTGTGGTCTGGAGTGGTGGTGAAGGCTTCTGGGAAGAATAAGGATATGAAGAGAACCTTGAATGATACAGCACTGGGTAGGCTAAAGAGATATGGGGAGAGCACCACAGGTGGGGGAATCAACATGAGCAAAGTCTGGGAGCTGTAAATGAGCATATTTTGTTCAGGGGGTCTGTGAAGAGAGAAAGAGAGAAGCTGTTAAATTAGCTTTTCCATTCCCAAGCAGTTTGCGGGTGGTATAAGAACAAGAGTTCCTCAGGCTCACTGATTAAAATTAGTTGGAGGTCTGATGGTATGAAAAGGGAATAAAGATCTTGCTAAAGGGGCTGCTGAAAATCAGCTTGGCTAGGATCATGTAGACAAAGAAAAGTCTTAGGACAGCAAAACGTTGGCAGGACTCACTAATAAATACATGCTAGATGAAGGATGAAGGGAACAAAGGGAGGGGCATTCTAGAATGAAATATTCTCAGAGAGGAAAGAATACTCCATAGAGCCTGGCTTGCTTAGTTACCACTTAGAGCTGAGATCCTGCGTACCCAACAATGCTGATAGGACATTGGAAGATAAAGTCTGAGAAGCAGACCCACTCCTTGATTGACTGTCTGGGGGAAGTTTCTCCAGGAGCTGCATAGTTAGACTTCAGGGAGTTCTGCCTTGCAGGCATTTCCACACAAGATAGCACCAGCAGCCACTGTGGCTGTGCAGAGCATAGACAACTGAGCAATTAACACTTTGTAATAGGTGTGAAATCCTAATTAAGATCTCCAAGTCTCTTTTATTTTGCTAGAGTGAAGGTGGTGGAGAAAGATTTTTGTGGGGGTTGGGGGGATTGAATGCCAAGAAAGAATATGGTGCCAACAAGTCAGTTGGGGAGATTGAATGCCAGGAAAGAATATGGTACCAACAAGTCAGATTAAAAATATGTCCTAGAGGTAGAAGCTAAGCAGAGGGTCATTTACTCATCTTCAGCATTTTGGATTAAAAAAAAAACACCCTGGTGACTTCCCCAAGGTGGTCGTTCAGCATTTTTAAAGCCGGCAACATCAAGGCAGATTGGTGCAGGATTACTGATACACCTTTCTCCTGTAATTCTCCTCATCGTTTGCAGAGCATCATTGGTCATTTCTATGTAAATTTGCTCTGGGTAGCAATTTAGCAGCTTCTTTGTTGACAAATGAGGACTATCTTAATAGTTGAGTGCCTGCTTTCAAGTTACTTTGGAAGGAAGAGAAAAGGCAATCTTGAAGGTCAGGTGGGTTCCATTAGAAGTATGATGGTGCTCTCTCTCCCCCTCCCCAATAAAGGGTCCAGGTTGACATCATGATCTCCTTAGCCTTAGTTCTTTACTTCAGTTGGTAGGAGGGAATCTGTTTCTTCCAGTTTTGCTCTTGGATTCTGGTATCCTAAAAATGATTTATAAACACACCTTTTCAATGTTGTCCCTTTGACTAATTTGGATACTTGGATGAATGTTTTAAAGGGAGCTGTGAATTGCTCCATTCATTTGGGAAAGCAGTTTGGAATCGTGCCAAAAGGAAATTAGTGAATAAAATTCCTATACCTTTGGCCCAGAGAGTCTACTGAGAGGCATATACCTCAGAATGTCAAAAACAGGGAGAAAGTGTCCTATGTACCTAAGTATTCACAGAAGCGCTTTTTAATGGCAGCAGAGAACTAAGTCAGTTTACATCAACTGCATATCAGCTAGAGAAATGGTAGTACGAGAATGTAATGGGATATTACTGAGCCATAAGAAATGACAATTATTAAGAATTTGGAGAAACATGGGAAAATATGTGAGGTGATATAGAGTGAAGCAATCAGAGCCAGGAAAATAAGACCATGATTAGAGAAACATAGATGGAAAGAACCATAAAACGAAACAAGCCATGCAATTCTCATAACCAGGCTTGTTATAGGAGAAGAGATTGGGGGAATGCACATCTCTGTCTTTATTGGAGAAGTACAGAACTTTGGTATGGAGGTTTGTACATGTTGCCAAACTTGGTCCTTGTATTGGTTAATTACACTGAACTTTTAAAAAAATAAAATTGTGCGGGTGGGCAGCTAGGTGGCACAGTAGATAAAGCACCAGCCCTAGATTCAGGAGGACCTGAGTTCAAATATGACTTGACACTTACTAGCTGTATGACCATTAGCAAGTCAATTAACCCTCATCGCCCTGCCAAAAAAAGAAAAAGAAAGAAAAAGAAAAAAGGAGTTTTGTTTAAAAGGAAGTTTTTTTTTTTCCAGGTAAGGGAGGACTGAGGGAATATATTCAGAAATGAATGTGATTACACAAAAAAATACATCAATTAAATGTTCATTGGACAGCTTAACAAAACTGACAGTTCTTAGAGGTAGGGGGATAGGGCTCTTTTTGTGGGGGAATGTTTATCATTGACTTTATGAGATATATAGATTATGTCATTTTCAGCAGTGACTTCTATGTACTTTGTATTTCTAGAGATAGCTGCCGTATGCCTAGTAGTCACTAGAAATGGTTGCCTTGGTTATTAACTTATTTTGTAGATTTTGTTGGTGTGAATAGAGACTATGACAATTTAAGACTCTAGGAAAGTTGGGGGCAGGGAGAGTATGTGACAAAACTAATCTATAATGCCTCTCAAACAGAAGGCACCATCTCTAGACCCTTGAGTAATTCTTGGTTGTCCTCAACCTTAATGGTGTGTGTGTGGGGGGGAGAATCAGAATTTATTTATAGATTCTCCAAATATTTTGCCACTAGAATTCCTAACCTTTCTTTTTTCACTTTTCCCTCAGCTCACTCAGTCCCTCCAGTGTTCATAGCTATTTAGGACAAGCACAGAGAATAGTTTAAAATATTTTAACTCTTTTTCCCCCCAAATTATAATTTAACAGAATCTTGGAGTACACCTTCACCAAGCAACAGATAGGGGGCCAGACTTAGGTTTCTATTGCTAGGGAGAACTCCTCAATTTCTGTGACTATAAGGAAACTTCCTCTACCAGTGGATTCAATTCAAAGTCTTAGAGATTTACTTAGAATGAAGAAGTTAAGGGACTTTTCCCAGAGCCATAGAGCCAAGCATGTATCAGAACTTAAACACAATTTTTTCCAGCTTTGAGACCAACTCAATCCATTATCTCATACTATTCAGTACAATTTATTTTGACTTAAAGCACTACTCAGTCTTTTCTAGCCCATACCTTTTAACATCTTGTTTGTAGTCCTTCTAAGAGCACTATGCCTTGGCTATTATTTACTAATTTTCCTTTTTGTTGGCCCAGTTTCATCATCTCTTCCTCAATTTTCTCTCTGAAATTCTACCACCTACATTCATCATTCTCTCCCTAAAAGACCCATAAGAAGTCTTTCCTTCCTCTGTTCCAAGGCCAGCACCATTTTTTCTCCACTTCCCTGGTTCCTGACAAATCAAGACCTCTTCTTTTGGGATCTCTTTTCCCAATCCATTTCTGATTGGAACTGCCCACCCTGGGAGCTACCTCCATTGGCATGGCCATGTTTATGGGCTCTGCTTTTAGAATTGGTCTTTCCTCTTTGCTTGGGCACACATTCTACTCTTAGTTTTACCCTTCTCCAAATGTCCTCTTTGTCCCAGATTCCTTTTCTCTTACTCATCTTTCTATGTAATTCTACTACCTGTGTTACTCATCTTCTCCCTAAAAGGTCTGGTTTGCCTCGAGCCTTTCAAGAACACAATCAGCATTATAGATAGCTTAACTCTCATCCTGCTATTTCTTTCAGTATAAGTATTAGCATTCTCAAAACATCACTTTTATACATTTTATCTTATCTACCACCAGTCTTGAGTTACTTGCCAATAAATACATATTTGAGTCCAAGAACTTTTTTTTTCCTCAGTGGCTTTTAATCTGTGTAGATGAATGGAATAGAACCAAAAGCTCACTTTAGAAAATGGAGCATTTTTATGTTGTTGTAGCAACCCCTTCGGGATTCCTTAGATGTCTTTCCTGGCTAATGACTGTGCTAGGTTGTATTTTTGTTTCTATATGTTGTCTTTCCCTTTGAAATGGGAGCTGTTTGAGAGGAGGGTTTGTCTTCTCTACCCCATAGTGAAAAACAAGGAAGAGAAGAAAAAAAAGAAGATGTTAAGTAATTCCTAAGACATTGGTCTAGAAATGGTAATGATTGTGGATCTAGAAAAAAAATGTAAATGGATTTGCTTCCTTAAATATAAGACATCCCAAAAGTACTAATACAGTATAGCTTAAAACGGGAGTTCTGGAATACAACTCATAGCAAGCCATGGTGCTTTAAAGGGACACACGAATCTCTGTTTTTACCAAGGGATATTTTGCAGGAATTAGAACACCCGGTTCTAATGCAGTCCCAGAGTTGTTATATAAACCTCATCCTTGTAGAACATTGAAGAGAAAGGGCATCAGCATGGCCTACCATTAGTTCTGGCAGCTAAGCTGAGAAACTCACATTTGTCTGCCAGATTCCTTACATAAACTGTACCTGCCAGGTAGCAGAGGATTGTAGGTATGTTTAAGCAGGCCTCCCTCCTGTTCATACAGCACTGATAGACAGGTCTCAGGTGCTCCTTTATCCCCATGCTTGCCAAATGGCTTTTTTTGGCCCTGACTCCACTGGCATGCATGAAGCAGAGGCATGAGGCAGAGATAACAGAGTGAATGGTGAAAGGAACCTAGGTGGTCACTGGGCACCTTCCTATTAACCCCATTTCCTGAAAGCACAGCTATTATGGTCAGGGTGAGTGAGGTTAGATGTGTGACTAATGCTTGAAACCAGTTTCTAGGTCTGTTACCATCCGGAGTAATAGACTGTAGAGGAATGGGCAGGGTGTTTAAGTTCTAGAAAAAAACAACAAACACCCACTTCACAGGTACACTTATTGTGTTTCCAAAGATCTTTTTGTTTTAATTTTTTATAAGTGAAGAGGAAAAAAAGATAGTCTGAATAAAATTCCTCTGAATATTTATTATTAACCTGGTAAATTTTAGGAGCAAAAAAATCTCTCTTGAAGAACTGGTATATCATATATGATTAATTACATCCCACTTGGCTTCATGCCAGGTTGTTTGAAAACCAGAAAAAGAAAAATGGAAGTACCACTGGCCTGACAGCAAACACAGAAAGGCAGTTGATGATTAGGTCAGTGGCTCTAAATTTTGTATTAATTTTCTGAGTCTCAGAAATACAAAATCTGATTGTCTTCATATAATCTATGAAACTTTGGTTGGCAAAGGCCATTAGCCTGGTACAAGTGAAGCAGCCCACATCATTACTATGGGTAAATAATATACATCCCAATGCATTTCTTCAACTGAAATATTTTCCTCCAAGTTCTATCTCTTAACTGCCAAGTCCAGTGGTCTTTCCCAGTCCTCATCCTTTTGACCTCTCTGCACATCTGACACATTGACTGTCACCTCATCCCTGGCTTCCATGACACTGTTCTATCCTGATTTTCCTCCTTCCTATCCAATACCACATTTTCACTCTCCTTTCCTCTTTTATCATCTAATTCCCTTCTCTCTCTCTCTCTCTCTCTCTCTCTCTCTCTCTCTCTCTCTCTCTCTCTCTCTCTCTCTCTTTCTCTCACTTGAGATAGATAATGGTTATGTACTGAGTCTCCTTCTGTCACTTTCCACTCCCTTCTTTGGTGATCTCATCAGTTCCCATGGGTTCAATTATCTTCTCTATGCATATAACTTCCAAATCTATATAACAATTCCTAACATCTTCCCTGAGCTCTAGTCCCTTTACTCCAGCTGCCTGCTGAAAACCTCCATTGGGATATCCCTTATCAAATTCAAAATGTCTAAAGGAGAACTATTGCAGCCAGATTGCACAAGACCTTACCTGCAAGGCTGAGAGTGGTTTTGTTTCTGCTTTTAGAACCAATAAGGAATTACTGAAGGCTTTGATCAGGGAAGTGCCATGGTCAGACCTGTGACATAGGAATGTGACAGTTATGTGGACAAAGGAATGGAGAGGAAAAACACTGGAAACAAGGAGAGTAATTAGAAGGTTATTGCGACATTATAGGGTAGAGATAATAATCTAGGATTGTGGCTATGTGAGTGGAAAGAAGGGGACCAATGAAGAGAAGTTAGGGATACAAAATTGACAAATGTTGGAATCATAGTTGGCAACTGAATAAATGTGGAGAGTGAAGTATAGGATAGAGTCAAATATGTTTCTGAAATCATAAATCTATGTGACTGAAAGGATGATAGCTACTTCTAAAAAATAGGGACGTTCAGAGAAGGGATAGGTTTAGACATTGGGCATTGGGTATGAGGCCAATTAAAAATCCATGAAAAAACTGTCCTAAATTTTTCTTATGGTTTTCTCTAATTTTCTAAAAAGCCAAATGAAGAGAATAGCCTTCTAGCAAAATCTGCTTAATGTGATCTATTTGGGATCCCTATTCCTAGAATTCTGTTTCATAGGCAGGATAAGGACTGGATCTAAGATTTCATTGTTTTTATAGAACTCATTGTTAAGGAAACTTCCTTTATCATGCAGGTTGGTGACATCTTTACAACTAATAACAGAGAGATACCAAGAACACAGAGATGTTAAATGATTTGCCTAAGGTCACACAACCAGTAGGTGTAAAGACAAGACTTGGACCCATGTTTTGTTAGCCTTGAAGCCAGATCTCTATATACTATGTCAAGCTCTCTCTTAGTTTGTTTAATATTAGGAGAAAAAGATAAAACCAAAAGAGTAAGAGATAGTAGAAACATTTAATAAAAACTTAAAGTATATATATCATCACATCAGGAAAATGGAGGCTGGGTTGTGAGGGAGAAATAAGACATGCCAAAAGATAGTTTTGATTCAAATTATACTATTGGATCCCTACTTTGCCATTTTTTTAATGCCTGGTTTAGGAGCTTCAAGCCATTTGGATCTGTAAACTCTGAACTTCACAAAGGGCTGGGATTGAGTTAGACATCTGATTAGCACCATAGCTAATGTTTGTTGATTGGGGAATGATGAGTTGCCAATGTGTATTTCTGACTTGTTACAAACATTTCTTTCCTCATAAACTGACCTGCTGGTCAACCTGTTGCTTAGTAACCTGCTTATACTCCTTCCTCCATATCCCATCCCCAATAAAGCTAAAATCATCTTTCTAAAAATATCTTTAGAATAGCAACCAACTAAACATTGTTATTTGTATATTTGAGAAATTATTTTGAAAATCTTAGCTAGGTTTTCTGTCTTCCATTGGGAAAGAAACATTAACTGAGCTCATCCAGACTCCAAATCCAATCATCTATCTATTGCACCATTGGTGACAAATTCAAATAGAAGCAGGGGCCATTAAACTGTTCATAAGGATCCCTAAAGCCTGGCCACTGCCATAGAAAATCATATATTACAATTATCTATGTTGTATTATGTTTTATATTTTTTGTTGAATATTTCCCAATTATATTTTAAGGTTGACTGCACTTAGGTATGCTATGAGCCACATGGGTACCCATGGACCATATTTTTGCTATATGACCCTCTGGACTCTAGACATCATCAATATACAAGTTAAATGTTCCTCTTTAAGATATTGTCTTAGATTTTTAGAAATATGGCTGAAGGGTATACAAATAATGTACCTTTGTATTCTTTTTTGTGACTTGATTCTCATTGTTATTAATGATTCGTTCATCTTAGCCTCAGTAAGAGCCCACAGAAGATTCTACCTGAGATGCCTCTCAGTACTTCTAGTTGAGTATTTAGACTTGTACGTTAATTTTATTTTGGCATATGCCAAGTGAGGTTCTGAAAAGAGACACAGTCTTGCCAAACCATATTAAAATCAGGGTAAACATTTGTTGAATGAATTAATAAGTAAGCAAATGCTGGACTGTGAGTTAGAAGACTCAAATTCTGTGCTCCACCTTTATCGTGTGACCTCAAATAAATCATTTAATTCCTCTTAAAATGAATTTTCTCATTTGCAATATGTTTCTAATATAGCTACAAATTCTGCAGATCTATGAAAACTGATCTTGCCATCTTATGAAGATCAAATGAGATAAGTTATATGAAATTAAAATAAAAACTAGAAATCATTTTGCAAGTATAAGAGAGAAGTGATAATTCGATGAAGAAAGAAAAAGCTAGCATAGTATGATATCCATTCTATACTTTGGGAGAGTCAATTTCAGAGAGTTCTGAGAAATAATGGGTAGGAAGCTAGGCCAAGGGTGTTGGGAAGCTCTCAATAATGACATTTTGAAGACCAAAATTATTCCAAAGAGGAAAAAAAATAAGTAGTTCCCTAAAGTGGTTGATATGAAAGTCCAAAGAACTCATCAAAAGCACATATTTTAAATTTCATATATATATGTACATGTATATATATGTATGTAAACACACATATGTGTGTGTATATATATATATGTATAGAACAAAGACTAGTAAATAATAATGTATTGAAAAGCATAGCACAGTCCTATAAGAATTTTGTCAGGACTGATAAAGTTCACAATAAGTTGTCACTAGCCATGAATTGTAGAGACACTATGGGTAGGCAGAGGATTTAAGAGTAGGATTAAGGAGGGGGCAGCTAGGTGGCGCAGTGGATAGAGCACTGGCCCTGGAGTCAGGAGTACCTGAGTTCAAATCTGGCCTCAGACACTTAACACTTACTAGCTGTGTGACCCTGGGCAAGTCACTTAACCCCAATTGCCTCACTAAAAGAAAAAGAAAAAAAAAAGAAAAAGAAAGAGTAGAATTAAGGAATGAATAGAAATTCTGTAGGGAGTGGATGAAATAATAACAGACAACAGCTAAATGGGTGAACCATTTAACTCTCATTTTGCTCCTGCTTTTTCTTACAAGAACAGTCTTTCAATTGGGAAGGATACAGAAAAATTGTTAGCAAGAAGAGGAAAGAGAAGACAATTGAGGAAATGATCAGGTAGTATCTAGTTACACTCAATGAGGTTGGTCCAAGGCATGAATGGAGTGCTGAATGAAAGAACTATAACTCAGTAAGTAATATAATTGCTGAATAACTTTTGGTCATTCTTCAAAAAACTTAGAGAGCAGAAAAAAGAGGCTGAGGGAAAGAGAAGGGCAAATTTCTCAGTTATCAGAAAAGTGAAGAGTTTGCAAATGAGAGACCAGTGAACTTAATTTTTCTTCCTGACAAAGTTCCAGTGATACTTATGTTTTGAGCTTTAGGGGGCAGCTAGGTGGCGCAGTGGATAGAGCACCGGCCCTGGATTCAGGAGTACCTGAGTTCAAATCCGACCTCAGACATTTGATACTTACTAGCTGTGTGACCCTGTGCAAGTCACTTAACCCCAATTGCCTCACAAAAAAAAATTTTAATTTAAAAAATTTAAACATTGAACTTTAAATGAGATACCATATATAAAGAGTATTATAAACCTTAAAATATTATATAAATATCTACCATTATTGTCATTAGCATTACTTATCAACTTCAGTGAAAGGAAGCTCGTGAGCATCTTGAGAGTTAGGCTCTAGAGAATTTTTAGTACTAGGGAGGAGTAAATGTTCTTGAAATCTGAACATTTTTGAGGAAAGTTTTCTTGGGAATCATCAGTGTTATCTCTGTACAATGTTTCAATCTATTCTTCCTTCACTAGTCTCGCCCCCTTTGTTGTTGCCTAAGCTCACGGAATTCTCTTCCTTGTTTTTGTTGATGTTGTTTTTCTTCTAGCAAAAATGCCATTTCTGACTCAGAGGCAAGCCATACTTTGCTTCTGAATTTTTATAAAAGCTGTATTGATTATTCATCAAGTTAGAGTAGAACAATGATGAGGTGATATTCTCACATAAATAGATAAATGCATTTACTTTTAAGTCAACATTGAATCAAAGTTTCCACCATGATGTCCTCCTATAGTAAGGTTTTTCACAAAGTACAACTTATCACCAGTGACTATGGAGCTGGCTAATAAACATAGTACCCTATGCCAGTGATAAGGACAACAAAGCACACTGCAAAGAAAATGACAGAATTGGATTTACTTCCTTAAATATTTTGCAATTCTCAATGGCCTTCCATTGAAACTGTCCATGACCTTCAGAATGTGTGTTTGTTCAAAGAATGGGAAGAAGTACCATATTCCGATCTTGACATGTATGATGATAGCATGGGTTATTGTTTATTATACTTATTAATAATTATCAGAATCACACAATTTTAGTTGTAATAGAATGCACTGACCATATAATCCAACCTATACCTACAAGAAAAAAATCACCATGGTAACATCTCGGGTAAATGGCCTTCTAGTTTTGTTTGAAAACCTCCAATGAAAGAGAAGCCACCCTGTCCTGAGAAACCTCATTCTACTTTTGGACAACTCTTATTGTTAGAAAGGTTTTTTTTTGTTGTTTTCCCCCCATGTGGCACCAAAATTAACTTCATAGTAACTTAGACCTCTTGCCACTTCCTTATTGGAACAGACAGAAGAAATTCAATACTTCTGACAAAATGATTTCTTAAGTATTTGAAGACAGTTATTGTGTTCCTCAAAAGTTTTCTTTTCTCCAGACAATATTCCTCAAACATTCCACCAATTCTCTTACAGAATGATTTTAAGAACCTTCCTTATTTTGATTTTTCTCCTCTGGATGCTGTCTACCTTATAAATGTCCTTCTTAAATGATGGCATCTACAGACAAATACAACATTTAGATGGGCTCCAGCAAGGCAATTCTATCACGGTTCTGTCATAAACTATTCTCCATATAAACCATGTCACTTGATTATGATGAAATGTGAAATTTTGTGATATTCATTGTATGACTGCTTGAGGATACTATCTACATCTTTTAACTCAGTGCATAGGTGAACTACATGCTATATGAGTTATGTATTATGTCCACTTTTACTTGACTATGGTGGCTGCCTCCTTATCTACTTTGGGGTAGTACTGAGTAGAATCTCATGTTTGGCACCTTTCATTAGGGCAGTCAGAGGTAGAGGGATATGAAAAATTAGGGAAATAAAGCATTAGCTTTGTAAGAAAGAAGGTGCTAGAACTATATCCTTGTAGATACCATTGTTTCTGTTTATGAAAGACTTGGTCTTAAATATAAGATGAGCCATTCACCCACTATGCCATGATACATCTTCTGGTATTTACTATTTTAAAAAATATTTTTATTTCATACCTCTTATTATAACTATAATAGGAGGAGGGGAGGTTTTTTTTTAAGTGAGTCCCTCTATTTTTCTGGCCCTTCGGTTTTCCTCAGAGTTGTCCTTTGGCTGTATTTTGAATTTAGTCAGTCAACAATACTAAGTGCTTACTATGTGCTTGTTATGACACTAAGCACCAAGAATACATAGAAAGGCAAAAGTAAGTGAAATTCTTCTTTGGTACTATTCTATCTCCCTTACCAGCTCCCCCTCCCTAGCCCCAACCTTTAATATTTCCTTAAATCCTTTCCAACATTTAAAGATCTGCTACAATACTACTAAGCCCTATTCTTTTGAAGGATTATAGGAATTGTTTTACTTTAGTAAGTGTACTGAAAAAGGCTGCCTGCCCCCTAGCCATTTTGTTCTATAACTTAAGCTCCAACTGGTATGTATAAGCATAGAATTCATAGGGAGACAAATCAAGAGAAGAAAAGAGTTCTAAACCAAGACTCATGGGACCAAGGACTTGGTTTGGAGTTGTAATTGCTTTTTCACATATTTTAGCTCTTTTTCTGAATGATATCATTTGCCCTTTTTGAAAATCAGTTCCTAGAAGACAGTGATGATGGCCTATACTTTATTCATCCAAGCAATCATTTTTAGCAACTCCTCATTTCCTACTAGAGTAATGTATAATATCATGAGCATAGTAGGTTCTCCATAAATATTTATAACTGTTGGTTGATTAAAGGCAAGACTGCTTACCTGGTTTATCACTTATGATTCCAGCATCCTAAATTATACTCATTCTTTCACTCTAAAATCTATTCTCTGAAACATGAGAAAGAAAAAAAAACCCTCCATCTTTTGCTCAATGGATGGGTGGATAGATGGATGATCTTTGCACATGTTCATGTTAAGTGGGAGCTGTATAACATCACTTGTTCTTTTTTTAATGTGACTCACGACAAAATTACCCCCAGCTTTCAGTAATCTCAAGAAAAAAAAACACTTGCCATCTGCAATTTACTGCTTTTAACCTGCAAAATAGAATCTAAAATGATACTCAGATACTTAGGAGACTTCACGTGTTATAGACAGAAGCTGACAGATGGCACATAGGGGAGGGGGATGGGCAACAAAAGATGGGAGGGGAAGACAGAGGTAAGGCAGCAATGGTAAGCAAGGACTTCATTGGGTAAAAAAGTTATAGGTTCCATTTAATAAGTAGTTTTATTTATCCCCTTTTTCCTACACATTTCTCACTTCAGGGAATAACTAACCTGCTTGAAAACTATTTTGCATAATATCTGTGAGAAAGGACACTAGCCACCTTCATGCAGTCAGGAATCCAGAAATTATATCACCCCTTCTCTATAGTTATGCTTGTTGATTAGTAGAATTTATAAAATTTCATCATAGCAAATGGTAAGAGAGACAGTGTGATATGGTAAATAGAATATCAGCTTTGGGGTCAGGAAGACACAGATTCAAATCCTGATCCTGATATATAATAGTCCTGTGAGCATCCACAAATAGTTTAACTGCTCAGTACCCCCAGCCAACTTTTCACACTATGCATTACGCGGTTGCCTGTCTGCATTGGTTCAGGAAATGCTCACACCAGGAGTTCCTCACATGGTTGAAATCACAGACCATGCCTAAAGAAAAAGTCTAAGTTAAACCATTTCCAAATATATCCTAAATTAAGTTTCACTTACACATAACTTTATTTTGGTCAGTTTTTCATTTGGCTTCCTGAAATTAAGCCTCTTCTATGTTTAGAGATTAACTTATTATGTCCAGCTAATTCTTTTGCTTGATAGAGACCACTTATGTCTGGGAGATTTTGAACTGACATATACATTTCTCTTGACAAGAGGTCTAGAAACTATTGACTCCTGCAATTCCAGAAGCAACTGTCTTAATTGACTTTTAAAATAATAACTGGTCAAGTGAGAATTATCAGGCTAAAATACTCATCTAAGTATGCCCAAAGGGCGATAAAGCTGTGCATACCCTTTGACCCAGAAATACCACTTTTGGGTCTTTTTCCCAAAGAGATCATGGAAGGAGGAAAGGGACCCACGTGTACAAAAATATTTATAGCTGCTCTTTACGTGGTAGCAAGGAATTGGAAGTTGAGGGGGTGCCCATCAATTGGGGAATGGCTGGACAAGTTGTGGTATATGAATACAATGGAATACTATTGTGCTGTAAGAAATGATGAGCAGGAAGAGTTCAGAGAAACCTGGAGGGTCTTATGTGAGCTGATGATGAGTGAGATGAGCAGAACCAGAAGAACATTGTACACAGTATCATCAACATTGAGTGTTGACCTACTGTGATGGACTATATTCTTCTCACCAATGCAATGGTACAGAAGAGTCCCAGGGAACTCATGATAGAAGAGGATCTCCAACTCCAAGAAAAAAAAAGAACCGTGGAGTATAGATGCTGATTGAACCATACTATTTCTTTTGTTTTGGGTTCTATTGGTTTTTTTTTTCTATTTTGAGGTTTTGCATTACTGCTCTGATTTTTTCTCTTATAACAGGATTAATGCAGAAATAGGATTAATGTTATGTGTATATATGTATGTGTATATATATATATATGTATATGTATATAGATATATAGATATAACCTATATCAGATTACCTGCTGTCTAGGGGAGGGGGGAGGGAGGGGAGGGAGAAAAATCTGAAATTTTTAAGCTTGTATAAACAAAAGTTGAGAACTATCTTTACATGTAATGGAAAAAATAAAATACCTTATATGTAAAAACAAAATTAAAAAAAATACTCATCTAAGAAGGTCTATCTTTGTCACAGGGTGCTTACTTGCTGAGATTTTAAGTGTTTTCCCATTGAGGAAATTTGATGAAGACAACAGAGGAGAAATAGAGCAGTAGGGAGAGGGAAGGGTAAAGGGAGGATTAAGTAGATAGGAAAAAGGAGAGAAACAGGGAAGAGAAAGGGGGTGGATGAGAGAGGGGGAGAGATAAAGAAAGAGGGGACACAGCATATGTATTCTAACACATCTTTTACATTCACAGAATAAGAGACATCCCATTCAATGGTGCTTCAGAATCCTTCGAACAAAAACCATGCTTTATAAGCAGTATGAAATGGAAGTTCGTGGAATCATTTGCAAGCCTCTTTTTGTATTCTGTTGCCCTTTTCTAGTGTTTTTCAGTTCAGTTTTATTTGTTTTACTTTTATCCCATAATGCAGACTGTGTGAGATAAGTAACAAAAAGCTGAGGAACTTCTACCCTAGAAACTGTTTTAGAAAGGGAACTGTCCATGGTCCTGTATGACAATGAAAAGAGACCTGTTTTAATGAGGGTGGCTTTGGGAAACCATGGGAAGTGAATGGAAAATCTAGTCTTCTCCAGTATTAAAGGCAATCACATAAAGAGGTTTTACAAGTACAGGAAAAATAAGCATAAAAATGCTAGAAATCTTTGGTTGTGCACTGTTCAGAAAGATGTTAAAGCCCAATGAGAACAAAAAGCTAAAACAAAATTAAAAAGTTCAGAGAGAAAGTGGAATGGATATTCATTTCAATTCAAGGTGGTGACTTTGCTAGGGAGCCCAGAAAGACTTCTCTGATTACAGCTATATCGCTTCAGGCTATGAGTCTGCTTGCCTGATCTTTTTTAAACCAGAGTAGAACCTGATCATTACTTGAATTAGAGATATCTAATAAGAAAACCAAGTGTCATATGATGGAGTATGTTACACTTTTCCCTCTGTGTCAGTTCTGAGCCAAAATTTCATTGTGTCAATACCAGGAAATATGTCTTTGTAGGTTCCATTTTTCAGAGGAGATGTCAAACAAAGGTGCAGATCTGTAGTAGCCCTTGGAGATCTTTGGCCCATTTTCAAAAATAAAACCATCAGGTCTTTCAGACTCCAATTTGAACAATTATATTTTGGGTTTTCAACTGTATCCAACTTCCAGAATCCTTGCACCTACCAAAAATTTTTCTGTGCCTTTTGAAATACATCCAGTACTCCTCTACAAAGGCAGAAGAATTAAGATTTTGGGGAAGAGTGTTTAGGGGATATTTAGGAAGAAGAATTCTTGTTATACAGATGGAAAGCCTGATAAATTTTAGTCTCAGGATAATTCATTTCAACTCTCAAAAGAGATGAACCAAAGTTTTTTAAAGATATCATAGTTTTCTGTATTCCATGTTCACCAACCAGTGTCATTTGCCCCTAGGGAGCAATTACAAATAGTTTGGTTTTTTTCAATGTCTCCAAAAGAATTTGTCAAAAGAATTGTCTCTGAAATAACTGACAATTGTCCCACCATTCCTTCTTCTCCCTTTGGCCTTTCTCACCCTTTTGTTTTAAATTCTCTCCTCTTTCCCCTTTATTATTTGATTTTCTGAACAAACATTCCCCTAGCATGAGACAAGTAAATATTGTAACTGAATTACTGTCTGTTTACTTAGCTCATTATAGAAAGTCATGATAAGCTTTTTAATTACAAAATTAGTTCCACAGAATCAATTTATTTCACTTAATGGCCTGGGGAAAACTATAAAAGGGGGAAAATGCCCCTTCTATATCTCTTAATGAATGTACTTTATTTCCCACCCACTCCCCACATAAGACAATAATAATACACTTACCCTGCTCATGAATGAATTGAACCAAAGTGATGGGTAATATAACTATAAAGCAAACTAATAGCTATGTTTATGTTCAGTATCACTTTGTTTCCCATTTTTATAATATATTTAAACATATATAAATCTTTTGGTTCTACTTATGTGTCTACTTGAATCGTTTTTATTTTATTATATTTACCTTAATCATTTTGGCAAAGATATTGAAATCAAAATAACTCAGTACTGATGTTTCACTAAACTTTCTGAAATGTCACTTCCACAGCCCAACCCATGGATCATAATAGGAGAAGAGGATGTCCATTTTTTATTACTTTGTGGATTAATCATTTTGTGATATACCTAGTGGCTACTAGACAAGTATTAGCTTTTTAATCCTTATCACTCACTAGGTCAGATTGATTTGATTCAAGTGACCTGGGGGTGGGCTGGTGAGTAGGAAACAATGTGTAAATAATTTAATACATAGGGATTATTTGAGGAAGGAGAGAACACTAAAAATGAAGGGCATCAGGGAAAGCTTCCTATAGGAGGTGACCCTTCAGCTAAATTTTTATGGGAGGAGTTCCAAGAGAAATAGGCAAGGAAAGAATGTCTTCTAGGCTTGGGGATTGCAGCCTGGGCAGTGGCACAGAGGTGAGAGATAGAATGCTGAGTTTGGAAACTAGATGCTTTCAGCAACTCAAGCTAAAAATAATTGGAAAATTTCCCAAATGAATCATAGACTCTATGACTAGAGAAAAAAAAAATCTCAAGCAAAATAAAGTTCTTAGTCACCTTGTCCTGACAGTTAGGATAGTACAAGGCCTAGAGTCAGGAAGATCTAAGATCAAATCTGGCCTCAGACACTTACTAGCTGTGTGACCCTTGGCAAGAGAGTTTCGTTGTCTTATAGCATTACCAAAGGATCAAATGCCTCAGGAGAGGTGGCCTGGTACAGGGGTGAGAAGGGGGCGGTGAATACTGGACTTGGAAACAGGAAACTCAAGGTCAAATCTGAGAACTGGAAAGTATTGAAAATTTATTTATGAGCAAGAATTTTAGACTTTTTGCACCAAAATTATCCCATCCACATGATCAGGTTCATCATGCTTATCCTCCATACCTTACAGGCTTCTTCCTAATGAGTCTAATACTTTAGAAATTTAGGGGATTATCTCTTCATGATAGCTCTACTCCCTGGAGTCAGGCCATTCCAAATGATCAATGTTTCAGAAAGAATGAGTTACAATGTAGCTCTCTACCTCCCTCCTATCCATCTGACTGCAAGTAGCCATACAATCCTGCATCTTCTATTATCTGGACTGTTGATCCATGCCCAATAGCTATGGCAGGTCTCACAATGCCACACAATTTTTGATCGACATACGCGATGCTGGTTAATATGATAGATGAAAAATGATTTACAAACAGCCACTGCAGCCCATATGATTTGTGGCCAGCCAAGGATCCATTTGTGGCTAGCAAAAGTTCCATCTGCTGTGCTATTAAAGAATCACTGAAATCCTAGCAGTTGCTGCTCTAATACCAGATCTGCTTATATCTTGAGGAGTATGTCAAATGTCATGCATTTCACAGTGGTTCTTCCTGAATGAAGCTTATACTGGGATGTGGGCTAAATGAGGGTCACCCTATAAGTTTCCTCGTATGATGCTAGATGCTGAAATGTACCCAGTATCCTTTAGGAAATAGCATGATTGCTTTGCTAACAGATATTGGCTCAGTTTGATGGTAAAAGCTCAAATTTCATCACTAATGCATCTCTCTATTGTGCTCACTACAACATTTAGGGAAACTAGCAAGTTACCCAAGCATTAGATGCTTGAATATTTGTTAAAATGTGAAGAAAAAACATGGGCCTGAATTTCAAGGCTCAAAGTCATTTAGACATGTAATTATGGGACTGTATGTGTGAGGAAACAATACATATCTTCTTGTCCTTCTCTGTGGGCAGATGTGGTTATTGTGACAAACATAAAGGCTCTTCTACAGGAAATTGGAAACTATTAAATAAGACCACTTTACTGGATTTACATGACTGGGCTTAATAGAGAGTTGTGGTATTGTAGAAAGAATACTAGATTTTGAGTAGGAGAGTCTGGGTTTGGAAGCTTACTTAGCCATTTGCCCTTGGGATGTTGGGCATGGTGCTTCCTCTCCATGAAACTCAGCTTTGTCATCTATAACAAAGTTTCTTGAACTCTGGGTTGTGACCCCATTTGGGGTCACATAACTGAATGTGGGGTTCAGGGAAAATTTGGCAACAGTTAAAAGTTACGTATACCTAGATGGCATAAAAATTTCTCAGGAGAAAATGGGTCCTGAGTGGAAAAAGTTTAAGA
Organism: Dromiciops gliroides; assembly: GCF_019393635.1. Taxonomy (NCBI): domain Eukaryota; kingdom Metazoa; phylum Chordata; class Mammalia; order Microbiotheria; family Microbiotheriidae; genus Dromiciops; species Dromiciops gliroides. Next base: position 230,839,647 of record NC_057862.1, on the reverse strand, counting down.
AGCCCTGATCTATAAAATGGGGAGTTGAATTAGATCATCCCTAAGATTTCTTTGAGCTCTAAATCCATGATTGTATAAACCTCTGATCTTATGACTGCCTTACTTTCAAAAGCAGTAAGAGGTAGTTAAGCATGTGTTGAAAGTTCTGATTATGTGGGGAAAGGGGAAATTGTCTTAGGAGTCTAATGAAAGTGGGATAATCACCTCAAGTTTTCAGGAGGCCTATTGTTTTTAGTTTGGCAACATTTTTATTCTGGTGTAATAAATTTGCAGGTAGTCTACTAATAATTTCCCTAGGTAAATTTCTTGGCTAGTAATGATAGAAATTGCTCATTATTATTTAGGGTGATAATTCTCACTTCAAGAATTATTTCCTGAATTATGCAACAAGGTAATTAGATTATTTGATAATATCACTGTTCAACTTTTTTTCTAAAAAATACTGTATATTTGTGTAGCATTTTACATTTATACAGTGCTTTACAGTTTACAAAGCACTTTCACATCCATAATCTCAGTTGGGTCTCACAACAATTCCACAAAGTAGAAAGGAAGGTATTATCATGTCCATTCCTTTTCAGAGATGAAAAAGCTGAGATTTATCATGGTTAAATCAGTTGCTCAGGGCCACATAGTTAGGTAATGGAAGAACCATATTCCCTAGTAAGGAAGAGAGGACTGGAGCCTAGGTTTCAAATTCATAAGTATATGATGGGGGAAGACTAACGGCATAGGAAGGCAAAAGTTTATTTAAATAAAAATGTTCAGGGCGGGAGGGTGGTTGTTAGTTACTTGAAATCTCACCATGATTCATTCTTTGAAGTAGTTAGCAAAAAAATAAAAATAAAAATCTAATACAGTCTTGAAGGACTCAATGTTCAAGATCACAGAGGAAATAATCTCACTGTACTCTGCTCGAGCCAGGGAACATCTAGAGTATTATATTTAGTTCTGGGTGCCACAGTTTCAGAAAGCCACCATCTTCCTCTGGGTGCCCTGGAGATTATCAGTCAGAGAGGTGAAGGACTTCAATATGATATGCATGAGAATTTCTCGAAGGAAACTAGAATATTTAACCTATAGGAAACATAATAGCTGAGCAATGGATTTGGAGTTAGAGGCCCTGTGTTCCAATCCCACCCCAGCCAGTTACTATGTGTGTGACCTCGGTCAAGCAGCTTGAACATCTCTGAGACTCAGATTCCTCATGTGAAAAATGAGGGGGTTGTAGTCCTTTCCAGCTCTAAATCTATAAACCTGTCTATATTCAAGTGTTTAAAGGCTGGAACATGGAAGAGGGGGCAGAATGGAATGCAGTGGGTGTAAATTGGAAAGTAAAAAGTTAAGCTTAATATAAAGAAACATTTCCTAACAATTAGTTCTACTCACTGATCAGAAACTTGCAATAAGAAAAGGAATTCTATGGGTAAGGATACAAAGGAAGTAATTCATGCTTGGGGGAATAGCCTACAAGAATGAATACTAGGATGGAGAAAACAGGACAAGTGTTGGGGCAGGTAAACCAATATGATAGTTTGGTTGTAGCACAAAAGGTATGAAACAGAAGAACTAAATAGGTCTGGAAAGGTAGACTGGAGCCAGATTGTGGAAAGATTTTAAATGATTAACTAAGAAGTTCATATTTTATCCTATGGACATTGGGGAGTTGCAGAAAGCTTTTTAGCAAAAGAATGCATGGTTAGATCTCTGCATTAAAAAGAATATTATATAGCAATATGAAGCATCTGAAGGGAGGGAGACCTTTAAGAACTCACTAGTATAGTCCAGACGTGGGGAAATAAAAATGTAAAGGAAGGTGATGACATTTTCGGTGGAGAAGAGAAGTCAATATGGGTAGCTAGTTGGCACAGTAGATAGAGTGCCTAGACTGGAGTCAAACTCATCTTCCTGAGTTCAAATCTGGCTTCAGACAGTTACCAGTTGTGTGACCCTGGACATATCACTTAACCCTGTTTGCCTCAGTTCCCTAACCTATAAAATGAGCTAGAGAAGGAAATGGCAAAGCAGTCCAGTATCTTTGCCAAGAAAACCTCATATAGGGTCGAAAAGAGTCAGACACGACTGAAAACAACTGAACAACTACAAAAAGGGCAAATACAAGAACTAATATCAAATTACTTCTAGGAGACTTTTTTTCATATTTAAAACAGTTTTTACACTACCACATTCACAGGACTATTGTATTGAATACAGATCACATTGTGACTATATAATATTGTTTAAATATACGCCATTATTACTGTAATTATTATTACTCAAGGCTTTCAAACTAGGGTTTTTTAATTTAAGGGTATAAAGTCATTCTTAGGAAAGAGCACCCTATTTTATTTTCCCTGTGCTGGATAGTAATCTCATCCACTGGTGGTTTCTTAGTGTTTATACAGATTTACGAATAAGACTATAATATTTCAAGGGATATTCAAAAGGAGCTATAACAGGAAATTATGTGGCACAGTAGATAGGTCCTTGGTTCTGTAATCAGGAAATCCCAAATTAAATCTTTTCTAAAACACTTTTGAACTGGATGACCCTGGGTAAATAATTTAACCTGTCTCAGTTTTCTTTATCCATAACATGGGGACAATAACATCACCTACCTCCCAGGGTTGTCATGAGGATAAAAGGAGATGATGCCTGTAAAGTATTACAAACCTTTGTAATTGGGAAGCTAGGAGGTGCAATGGATAGAGTACTGGGCCTGCATTCAGGAAGACATGAATTCAAACCCATCCACAGACACTTACTGGCTGAGTGACCCTTCTCAAGTTGCTTACCCCTATTTGTCTTAGTTTCCTTATCTGTAAAATGAGCTAGAGATGGGAATTGAAAACCACTCCAGTATCTTAGCCAAGAAAACCCATTGAACAGGGTCTTGAAGAATCAGACATAACTAAACAACAAAACAAAACAAAAAATTGTTGGTAATTGTAGGGGATTAAAAGTGTTCCCGTTTTACCAAAGGATTATAAAAGTTAACATTAATTCTGTCCTTTTTTATAACAGCCTTTGATTCAAATTCCAGAAGAGTTTTGGCATCCCTATCACCTGTCCAGCCTATAATGCCAGGCACATATTAGGTAACAATAGATACTTGTTTTTTATTGATTTATTAGGATAAGCCTTCTTTGATGGACTATAACCTTGAAGATGATTAGCATATTTTTATATTCCAATGATCATCAGGGTTTTACTGACTTTCACTTTGTTCTCCCTTTTAGATTATTTTTATGCCTTATTGAGATGAGAACTAAAAATATTCTTATGATCTAGCACTTAAATGCTGTTTGTTTGAGACATGGAATAGGGGGAAGGAGGAGTCTAAGGCATCAACACTTGAGTCTGGTTCTTACCCTATTACATTATGTGTGTAAGAAGTAGTTGACAAGTAGACTTGTTATCCTCTTTTTGTAATACTGAGTAAGATCAATGCTGGCTGACATCATCTGGATTTGACTCATACCTTGAAGTGGCACAGAATGATAACACAGGTCAGGTTATGTGAGTTACTATAGAAAGAGTTAGAGCTGAAGTAGAAATCTTGGTTAATCTTTAAAGAGTTCCTTTAAATCTTATCTAGAATTATTTTGATGACCTCTAAGGTCTCTTCCCACTCTCTAGCCTATGATCCCATGTTCTTGATCTTTGCCTTCTCTGACAGGTACAAGCCTCAGAAGAGTCTTAGCTAAGAGCTCTGTGTTCTTTTTGGTAGAGATGCTTAGCATTGGTGTCTGTCTTATACTTAACAGTATTTTTGCCCTTTAGTTAAGATGGAAGTATTTTACATCACCATTGGGGTTGACCTGCATTTGCATTTGACCAGAATAATTCAGAAAAGCACAACTCTCCATCTGTCCTCCTGAATTTCTTTTGCAGCCCTCTCTTATGACACCAGGGATATACCTGCACCCCTAGGGTTCTATTATAGTATGCCTTTTGAGATTTTCCTGGCATAGACTTGTGAACTTGGGTAGTATCCAGAATTTTGGATAATGATGTGGCTATGCCATTGCTTAAAGAATATTTCACTGCTTATGACATTTTAAGGGACATTTTTATTGTGGGGCAATGAGAGTTAAGTGATTTGCCCAGGGTCATACAGCTAGTAAGTGTCAAGTGTCTGAGGCTGTATTTGAACCCAGGTCCTCCTGAATCCAGGGCCAGTGCTTTATCCTAGCTGCCCCTAAGGGACATTTCTACAGAATAGCATGTCTTTGTGTTGGGGAGAGGTAGATGGCACAATGGGTAGAGTCTTAGAATTTACAGGAGGGAAGTTCCTATTCTGCTTTGACATTCACTAACTGTGCACTCCTAGAATCCAAGGAGAACTGGCACCTCTGATGTGAGGGCTTGCTGAGCCATTTTCAGGCTGCTCATCCACCTTTAGTGTCTACCTAACAACACTCAACTTTCACCTGCAGCTCCAAGAAACTGTAGTATGTACAGGAACCAACCCATTGAACTATCTTGACAGGCTAAACCAAGTTGAGGGTAACTGATAGGCTTCAAACCCATCAGTAAGTTAGGGGGATGTTTACTCCAAGCATGTGAAAACTCCCCCCAAGTGAAATGGGTATATGAGAACAATTTGTTCAAATAGCTAGTGAAGGAGGCTGAAGCAGCCAATGTGGAGTGCTTAGAGCTTAGTCACTGCATCCTGGGCCATTGCCAGTTTTCCTGACTTTTGTCTTACCACTGGACCTTGATGACTCTGGAAGAGAGAGTGAGACTGATGACTTTATGCAACTCTTCCTCACTTAAATCCAATTCAATCATGTGTTAAGAAATCACCTCTGTGATGTTATTGGTACTCTTTGAAAATAAAGGACAAGGGGCAGCTAAGTGGTGCAGTGAACACTTACTAGCTGTTTGACCCTGGGCAAGTCACTTAACCCCAGTTGCCTCACCAAAAAAAAAAAAAGAAAGAAAAAGAAAATAAAGGACAAAAACAGCAGCTCCTACGCAAGTCACTCAACCTCTCTCTGAGGTTTCCTAATCTGTAAGATGATAGCTCTATCATTGGGTTGTTGTAAGGACTGAATGAGATAACATATGCTAAGTGCTTAGCAAACCTTAAATAAATTTATAAATGTTGGCAGTTATTATTGGATAATTATTAGAATATAACTCTTTGCCAAAAAAAAATCAGAAGGCATTTAATAAATATTATTGACCAAAAGACACTGAAGTAACTCTGAAGAATACTTGTAGCTGGTAGAGGAGACAAAACATATACACATAAAAAGTAAACTCTCAACACAAGGCCATATTTACAACATTAAGTACCAGATGTATGACACAAACAATAAATACTCTAGTATTTCATTAGTGAGAAGGGAACTGGAGTGGTCATGGATGTCTCCATGAAGGAGAAGGGGACTAGAGTTAGACCTCAAAAGAAAGATTATGATATAGATAGTATGATTGGTGATATTGTAGAGTGGAACAAGTAATGGTATGGTAGCAATATATGCATCATAGGATCAGGGAGAGGGGGTAGCCAACCTAGAATTGCCCTCCCAGATCTTTCTCTAATTGATTCCTCATTCTTTTTTTTTTTTTTTTTTGGTGAGGCAATTGGGGTTAAGTGACTTGCCCAGGGTCACACAGCTAGTAAGTGTTAAGTGTCTGAGTCCGGATTTGAACTCAGGTCCTCCTGACTCCAGGGCCAGTGCTCTATCCACTGCGCCACCTAGCTGCCCCTCTAATTGATTCCTAATCTTTTCCCAGCTCTGCCTTGGTTTATGCTTTTTCTTAGTCTTGTTAATAGATATCAAATATCCCCTGAGAAGCAGTTCTCTGTGTGAATTGTGTACAGCCCCTTGAGGAGTAAGAGAATTTCAAGAGAAATTATTCTCTTAAGATGCTTAGCCTAGTCTGACCTAGTATATTTAGGATGCTAATCATTGCCTCTCAGGATTGAACCTCTGACCCTGCTGAAGTTCATCTGTCACCAATCAAGGTCCATCATATTTCTAAATGGCATATTATGCAAGGGAGGTATTGTTCCCTCTTTCAAGCTGCTTCTGAGGAGGAGTAGAGTGCAAATACAACCCTTTCCAGAGCAGGTTAAGTACATGGCCTCCTCACTTAGGGCCCAATTAGTACTAAAAATCAACCTTAGGAAGTTCTGCTTTGCCCTTGAAATTAGACTTCAAAAACCATCCATTGGTTCTCTGAGGCACAGAAATAAGATCTGTGTTTTAATCTTGATCTTAATTAATCCTTCAAACCTTCTCTTTATTGGGCTTTTGTTGTAGAGAGGTGGGTATAGTGACAGATATGTTTGGCTACACATTTGTTTTTCTTCCTTCCAGGAAGATATGGCCACTATTGCTTTTACATTCAGGCAACTCTCCATTAATTGAACTAACAAAGTCACACAGGTAATGTAAAATAGCAGAATGTCAAAAATAAGTTCTGGGTAGTTTAGGATATAGTATTGGACTTATTATAGTCAGAAAGACAAAAGTTCAAATCCTGCCTCAGATGTTTATTATTTGTGATCACATTTTCTGTAAGGATCTGAGGTCTGTGAACCTCATTTTTGGTTATCTGTAAAATGGGGGTAATCATAGTACCTATTTTTTATTGTTACTATGAGGTCCAAATGGAACTATGAGAAGCACTTTAAGAATCACATAGCAATATATAAATGTGAGGGGATTTTGTGTGTGTGTGTGTGTGTTTTTATTTTTTTGGTCCCAACCCATGGATTCTATTGGGTAGAGAACTTTCATTGAGAAAAAAATATCTGATCAATGCATATCAATGTAGCAATTGTGCTGCCAATTACTGTCTTAGACAGGTATTTTGGAAATTCAGCCATTAAGTGATCTGCCTCAGATGATAAAGACAGTATGTGACAGAATAGGGAATTGAACCCACCTTTTCCTGATACCGAGGTCTATTTTTTGTCCATAATTGCAAGCTGTCTCTCCTGCACAGTACTTTTGGACCCTTTAGCTAAGATTATATACCATTGGTTGTTGCTATGATTATATATTGCTATTATATTATTGTTAATAAGTATAATATTCATATCCACTATTACCACTGCACACTCCTTTCTTCCTTTGAAATCTCACTATGAGTCTGGATACCTTAATACAATTAAATGAGGATGGCAGAGTGCTATCCATGCTAAATGGAATGACACTGCACTTATATAGCAGGTATACTACTCTCACAGAGTGAGAATTATAATGCAGGGATGTGTTGGACTCAGTAAGAACTGGCTTTCCAGAGCTGAATGTTAAATGTTCAATGTGAGCATTTACACATCCAAAATTGGCAAATGCTACAAATCAAGCAATAAACATTTATTAAAAGCCTCCTGTGAACCACACTCTGTGCTAAAAATGGGATACAAAATGAGACAAAAGACAAGAATCCCTTCCCTCAAGGAGCTCAGAATCTACTGGAGAAGACAACATGGAAACAAATATATACAAGACAAACCATATGCAGAGTTAATATGAAATAATTAACAGATGGAAGGCGCTAGAATTAAGTGGTGTTGAGAAACCCTTCTTGTAAAAGATGGGATTGTAAATAGGACTTAAAGAAAGGCAGGAAAAGAAATAGGTGGAAATAAGGAAGGGAGAGCCTTCCACAGATAGAGAAAATACTCAGAGGAAAGATGGAATGTCTTGTTCATGAATAACCAGGAGGCCAGTGTAATGGAAGGAGATTGGAAAGGTAAGAGAGTGCTAGGTTATAAAAGGTTTTGAATACCAAACAGAGCATTTTACATTTGATCTTGAGCTGATAGGGAGTTACTGAAGTTTATTGGGTGTGGGTGTGGGAGAGACATGGTCAGACCTGAGCTTTAGGAAAATCACTTTTTAATGGCTAAGTAGATTGGAATGTGGAGAGACTTGAGGCAGGTAGACAACAGGCTGTTGCAACAGCCCAAATATGAGATGATCAAGACCTGCATTAGAGTGATGGCAGTGTCAAAGGAGAGAATGGAATGTATTGAAGAGATATCACAAAGAGGAAATCAACAGACCTTGCCTATGGACTGGATATGGGGAGTGAGAGATAGTGAGGCATCCAAGATGACTTCCAGATCATCCTGAGTCATAGGGAGGTTGGTGTTGCCTTCTACAGTAATATGGAATGTTGGAAGGGGTAGGGGAGGCTTTAAAGGAAAAGATAATGTCCCATTTATGGACATAGTGATTTTGAAATGTCTACTTGACATCTACTTTGAGATATCTGAAAGGCAGTTGGAAATGTGAGATTGGAAGTCAGTGGAGAGTTTAGGACAGGATAGGTAGATTTGACAATCATCAGGGTTTTAGTATTTAATTGATGGTCTAGATTTAAGATAGTGGTAGAGAAAATATTAATAATGCAGATTAACTTGAAAATTCTGCCCTGAATTTTAGAAAAGTTGGTTGTCAAACACTGGATATGGGCCAAAGGAATGGAGCAACACTTATGTGAAGGCAGGTGTGCATAGAAGCCAGCTAAGGTACTTCCTTATCTACTACCTTGAGTATCATTCCAATCTATTAGTAACCAGGAAGGGTTGTTATGTAAATACCATTGAAAGCTGCTGCAAATATAGAGGTGGTAATTAGTTCATTTTGTAAGTCAGTGCTAGTCCTTGTCATCCCAGCAATACAAATATAATTTGTCTCTACAGAGAAATATCTGAAGAAGTCACAAATGGGGGAAAAAATTGTCAGACACTGAAATGTAGGTAAAGTGTTTTAAATTATACTTAATTACAGCATGTTTGTATATGTGTATGTGTCTCATAACCCATTCCTTTCCTTACTTCCCTCAGATTCACACCTTCCCTTCTTGGCTATACTTGAAAGTGAATGAACACCAAGTTACAGACTTGGGAGACTTCCCTGAATTTGGGTTCTCTCTTCCCTATGCCAGGGATATTTGCCAAATGAATGCCCCCAGAATAGGGCTAAGCTTCTTCCAGAATGTTGCATAATAAGCAGGGATTGAACTACTTTTTTTTTTTTTACAATTTGCCCTTTTGAGAGGAAGAATCTAAATTTAAATGTGGAAGGGATAGCCATCTATTCTTGGCAACATCCATCCTAAGGTTTACTGGAGGGGTGTTTTATCCTAGAAGACATGATCCAGAGAGAATAAAGACATCAGGTTCTTAATGAGAAGAATGATATGGATGTATTTTGTTTCTATCTTCCAGACACCAGAATGTGCATTAATCTTTTATAATAGGTGTGTTTAGCCAATTACCCCTTTGGCAGTTTGGTGAAGCTGATGGACCCTTTGGTAAAATAATGTTTTTAACTGCATAAAAAATACATAGCATTATAAAGGAAACAATTATTTTGAAATGTAGTTATTTATCATGCATTCATCCATTCATGCATCTCTCAATCTATCTATCCATCCATCTATCAATCAGTCTACAAATGTGCACTCAAATTAAGAGTCCCTCCTGCATAATGTCTCTTGGAGAGACATAAGAGATAAATCTCTCTTTAAGAAATAGGCAGAGTAGGGATGGAGAGAGGGAAATAGTTCAGAACTTAAAATGTAACAAAAAGCTACTAAATAAAAAAAAGAAATAGGCATAGAATAGTGAAAAATGATACAATTTTTTTTAAATGGAGTAATAACTGGTGAGGAACTCAGAGGTCATCTAGTCCAACCCCCTTATATTACAAATGAGAAGACTAGAGCCCATGAAGGTTACTCAGTCATGCAACAAGCATCTTTCATGCATTGTGCTACCTAGTGGAGATACAAATATGAAGACTGAAAAAGTCCCTACACTCAAGAGGATTATGTACTAATAAAAGAGGCAAAATTCCATATATAAATAGATATGGAATAAATCTAAAGTAAAAAGAATGAACACAAATAAATGCAAAGTAGTTCAATACAAGTTAGAATGGGAGGAATGACTCTAGTAGTTCGGGCATCAGGAATTACTTCATGTAAAAAGTGGAGCTTAAGCTATATCTTGAAGGTTAAGTGACTTGTCCCAGGTCACCCATGATAGGAAGTAGCAAATGTAGGATTTGAACAAAAGACATGAGAGCCCAGTACAAGGGCTCTTTCTATCATACTCTGATGCATGAAAAATTGATTAGCCACTGGACTTCCTAGGCCAGTGTTCTATCTTCTGGACCCAACTGTGCAAGTCCTTTGATCATTCAGGATGTTGTATTGTTCAAATCACTGTGTCTCTAGGTAGCTAGTTGGCACAGTAGATAGAGTGTAAGACCTAGAGTCAGGAAGATTCATCTTCCTCAGTTCAAATCCAGCCTGACACTTACTATTTGTGTAACCCTAGGCAAGTCACTTAAATCCTGTTTGTCTCAGTTTCCTCAGCTGTAAAATGAGCTGGAGAAGGAAATGGCAAACCACTCCAATATTTTTGGCAATAAAACCCCAAATGGGGTCATGAAGAGTCAGAACACTGAAAAACAATAACAATCTCTGGATTGTCTACCTGGCTAAACCACAAAACACTAATTAGTAGTGCAACCTTCTTGTCGTGAACACATTTATGGAGTACTTAGAAGATGTGTGCTGCTATATTAGGCATCTTGGCCACGTGGAAAAGATAACTCCTTCCTAAAAGTAGTTAGTGAGAATGACTTGTCTAAGGTAACTGTAAAACTTTTCATTGCTTCATAGTCACACAAAATCATACATATATTTTATTGCAGAGCCCATGTCCATTACCTTAGTTGGTAGGTACACTGGTGTAATGGAAGGGTTAGTATTATTGTATCCCATTACCTCCTCAGTGAACCCTTTCCAATGTGGTCATGAACTTTAAAGAAGGAGCATAATGTAATCTATAGCAGTGGTATCAACCAAATAGAAATGAGGGCCATTAAACCATCCAAAATGAGCCCTGATGGCCATATATTGACTTAGAAAACTATAGATTAACATTACATATGTCCTATTATATTTTCATTTCTTTTTTGTTAAATATTTCCCAATGACATTTTAATTTGATTCAGGTTGCACTGATTTGATACCTCTAGTCTGCACATCTTATTATGAGTGGTAAGGCATGATGGATAACATGTTAGATTGGAGTGAACAAGATCCAAGTTAGAATTCTGCCTTGGGTACTTCCTTATTGTTTGCCTCTGGGCAAGGTACTTATCCTCTAAGCCCCAGTTTACTTATCTGTAAGGATACACATCTCACTTTATAAGGAACAAATGAAATAATGTATGTAATGTGTTTTATAAATCTTAAAGGAGTATTTATCCCCTATTCTTAGCATGGATGAAAATATCTGGGAAAGGTCAGAATTAGGATGAGGGAATGCTATGTAAAGCATGGTTGCAGTATAGAAATAAGGAGGATTGTTTGGAATCAAAAGACATGAGTTCAAATGCTGGCTCTGTCATTTATTACTTGTATATGACTTTGGGCAAGACATTTAAACTCTGGTACTTAATCTTCTTGGGTTAGATCATCTCAAAGATCCCTTTTGTTTCTATGTTTATAATTTTTGTGTCTGTATGAGGACCAGTGGAATTCTTTACAATACTACGTTGTTTTTATATAGAGATTTACTTATCAAGAATTAAAACACATTTCTCAAAAATCCCATGAAGAGGGTAAAACAGGCATTATTATCTCATTTCCCATATGTGGAACCACGGGCATGGGGAGATTGAAACATGGTCAAGATTCTAAGTAGCATTAGAGTATGGATTATAATATTTTTTGTCTTAAATATTTGATAGGGTGTTTAAGCCCTTCTCAGAAAAATATTTTATGACAACAACAACAATAGCATTTATATATTACTTTATTTTTATTTTATTTTATTGGTTTTTGCAGGGCAATGAGGGTTAAGTGACTTGCCCAGGGTCACACAGCTAGTAAGTGTCAAGTATCTGAGGCCAGATTTGAACTCAGGTCCTCCTGAATCCAGGTCCATTGCTTCATCCACTGTGCCACCTAGCTGCCCCCTATATATTACTTTAAAGTTTACAAAGTCCTTTATATTTGAACTACTTTGAACCTCACAACAACTTTGGGAGGTAAGTGTGCACAAAACAACCAAACAAAAAGAATTATAAAGGAAACCAAAGAAATTTAAACTCCTTTTTTCCAACATAAATATAGTTTTTAAAGCACATTCATAGAAGCCCTTTTGGAAAGAGCTGTGAATGGAAGAAACCTAATGCTTCTGGTTAGGTCTTCTGGTAGAGAGGGGATACAGAGGAAAAAAGTGTTGGACCTTATCAAGCAGTCCTGAGCTCAAATAAGCTTTGGACACTCATGAGCTGTGTGATCCTAGACCAGGCCCTTAATTTCTGTAAGGGAGGGAAAAGAAGCAGAAAGGAAGAGAATGTAGCAGCTAGAATTTAATAAAGGGCATACCAAAGCAATACTCCAAGTGAGATATCCCATATTAGCAGTGGCATGAAGACTTGTAACAAAAAGTTCTTATTGGCTAGCCTTCATTTGCACCAAATGACCCCTTTTATAGTTAGGTGTATTTTCCTTCTGATCGGCTTGACAGTACATCATTTGGACTCACCATCCCCATCCCCTCCCCACACCCCAACCCTGGCAATATTGATTGGTGGATATTAGAATGAGGAGGTGGGCTAAGAGGTCTCTTCTCCGGTCCTCCCAGTTACTTCATTTTTGAGGAGTAGAGCAGCAAGGATATTCCCAGTGGAGGACCTTACTTCAAACTGGCTTCTGTTTAAGGGGTAAAGAGAGGAAAGGGGCCCTGACCAAGCTAGTTAACTAGCTTATCACTTGAGGTTTGGGAGTAATTAATTACTTTATCCTTCAGAAAAGTTGCCTGACCTTTAAAGGTTGGGGTCTGAGGAAATGGATGGATTCACATAGAAATATTGGTAATGAATGCAACCCAACAGGAATGAGAATTTGTTAAGCACTTACTATGATTACGTATACCTACTTATACATACCTACTATGTACCAGGCACTGTGGTAAGTGCTTTACAAATATTATTTCATCTTATCCTTAGGACACCCTGGGTTGGGATTGGGGGGAGGGGTGGAATGTGCTATTATGATTTCCATTTTATACTGAGGAAACTGATAAAGACAGGACTTAAGTGACCTCACACAACTAGTAAGTGTCTGAGGCTGAATTTGATCTTAGGAATTCCTGACTTTAGGCCCAGGCCTCTATCCAACATACAACCTAGCTTCCACAATATAAGAATGGATAGAGTGAGATAATATTGATGAAGTATATTGCAAACTCTAAAGGACTATATAAATGCTAGCTAGCTTTTATTATTTTGACTTCTAGCTGAGTGTTTTTGAGACCACAATTCTGTAATTTGTTAACAGAGGCAACTGAAGGAAAAAAACAACAACAATATGTTAGAGTTATGAGAAAGAAGTGGCAACACTACAGAAAGGTGCTTTCTTTTTTTTATTCTTCCCCTCCCTCCCCTGCCCCCTCCTAGTTATTTAAAATAGAGTTTAAGTGGCGTTTCAGTGTGATAACTCCTGGTTACTTATCAGTTTCTTCTTGGATGTTGTGTGTATGGATGAGTTAACATTTGTAAAGTGTGTGGAGGTTTTGGACAAAAAGTGCTACATGACTACAGGAGCACTTTTACCCCCTTATTCTTTTTAAAATAGTTCTCTTCTTTGGCATGTATAAAATCTGAAGTCTGGTTAGCATTATAAATATGCATGAGCTGTTGGGGGAAGAGAACATAAAGTGTGAATCACACTTAAAACAGACCCACCCGCTCACTCCTGACTTCAGGTTTTTCAGAAGTGTGAAATGAAAATGATTTTAAAATTAGAAGAAGTGTCATCAGAACTTTTATCAACCCTCAGAGAAAATAAATAACCTCTTTAAATGTGGGGAATATTTATTTATTTATTTAGCTTCACAGTTAAGATGCTTTGATACCGTTCTTGTGTTGAAAAGCGCACAAATTAATTTTAATGAATGTGGAAGAAATACCTACTAAGCCCGTCAGAGCTCTATTGCCAGTGTACCCAATGTTGTAATCTAGGGTTTCTGAGGGATTACTTAAACATAATCTATGTGCAAATTGTTTCACTGGGGAAATGAAACTCACACAGGTGTGTTTTTCTCCTGACACATTTGCATTTGAAAAGTGATCTTGGAGCATTTGAGCAGTGGGCGAATTTTGGTAAAGAGACACTTGCATCTTAAATTACTAAGTTCTAACAACAACAAAAATGAGAAGGAAATTGTTCAGCATTAGCTGTTTACTTTCCTTTTTGTGTCAGTGGGACTTTTAGCATTGTTCTTAGTCTATTCTCTTCTTCCTGTTTGTGATCTTTAAAGCCTTTCTCCTCTGAATTATGTTGGAAGAGATCACTTATTTAAAGAAGGAAATAGAGGAAAGTAGAATAACTGAAAACTGTGATTTTGATTTTTTTTGTATATGAAATGACATCATCTAGTCTACTCTTAGGATATTTGGAACTAGAGACACCCAAGAAAAGATGTGTCATTTTAAAATAGCCCTTTACCAGTGGCACCCCCTGCCCCCCAGACTGTGCTGACCTAGATAAATAATTGAATGCAAGAATGGATATATGGGATATTACTGGGAGAGCAGCATACAAGCTAGAGAAAGGAAAAAAGGATCTGGGCTGAAATCCCACTCTTATTCCTTGCTATCTGCATGACCTTGAGCAAGTCACTTAGCATCTTTGGTTTTTGGTTCCTTCATCTGTAAAATGAGAGGGGTGGACTACCTGGCTTTAGAGGTTTCTTTAATTTCTCGATATATTACTCTCTTGTCCTGCTTTATGTCATCTAAGATGGCAAACTGAGGGGATGATCATATGTACCTCTTTCCTTTGTTCTTTTCATTAGTTATATGCAGGTATCATTTAGAAGTTTAACCTTCGAGAATTCTATTTTTCAAGGTCATTAGGTGGTGTCATGGGCAGAGAGCTGAAGTTGGAAGCATGGAGACCTGAGTTTAAATCCCAACTCAGACAGTCACTAGCTATGTAACTTTGGTCAAGTCATTTCACCTCCATCAATTTTAGTTGCCTCATCTCTAAAATGAGGATAACAGCACCTATTTGGGGGCTATTGTGAGGATCAAATGAGATGACATATGTAATGCACTTTACAAATGATATTATTATTGTTGTTATTATACTAAATTGTTGTTTGTTGTTGTTTGTCTCTTGTTCTCAAAGAAGATCATGACATCTGGGTGATGTCATGATTCCCAGTAAATTGGATTGAAGTGAGAGAGGGCTGTGCAAGTTCACCAATCTCACTTTCTCCTCCAGAGCCATCTGGGTCCAATAGCAAGATATATATCAGCATGATTGGAGATGTCCCTGGATGTTTTTAAGGCAATAGGGTTTAAGTGATTGGCCTAGAGTCACACAGCTAGTAAGTGTCTGAAGTGAGATTTGAACTCAGATCCTCCCAACTTCAGGGCCAGTGCTTTATCTACTGTTCCACCTAGCTGCCCCTTCATTATCCAAAATACAGTTGAAAAGAGTATGATTCTTTAATTCTTTTCCTAAGTGAGATGTTTCTAATACTTGTTAAAATAGTGATGGTTATAATCTACTCTGATGAAAGTTGATTTTTTTGGTATAATATACTGTCAGTATAGGCCAGAGGGAATTAGATTTAATATAAAAGGGATAATGTAAATTGTTTTAGTGTTAATTATGTAGCCTTTCAGTTGAGTTGTAGTTTCTGTATCTGATGCATTACTATTACTTTAGGACACTCTTGAAATTCTATTGCAGATCAGTAGTAAATTTGAGTTGATGAAAGGCAAATTAAATAGATATCACCAGGCATAGTTCTTTAAAAGGCTTGCTTTAAATAAACAAGAGAAAGGTGAGATGATATTCAATCAAGATTTTTTAATGTCTACTAAATATTATAATGTATATACTAAATACTATAATGTATCCTATACAATGTGTTAGACATTGGGTTAAGCTCTGTGCATAGTAGGAAAAAAATGTCCAGTCCCTGTCTTCATGGAGCTTGGAATCTAGAAACAGAGATGTGACAAGTAAATGCAAAGTAATTATAAGGTATAATTTGAAAGTTCAATTAGATAGGTTTAATGGCATACTGCATCCTATTCTCTGCTCGTTAATTTAGAGGGGGGAAAAGGCAGGGTATAGAATGTGTATGTGTGTGTGCTCATAAGTATGTCTATTATTTATCTCTGTACAAAATATGCATATTTTCCCATCAATAACCATAATAAAGGGGAAACTAATAGATGAAGTGACTTTATTCTGTACTTGTGAATGTAATTATGTCAGCTGCTCCCTGCCCACTCATTAATCTCTGCCCAGGTCTAAACTGCTTCAGAGATTTCATACCTCTCAGCATTTTTTTTCCCCCAACAAGCTATGATTTCTAACAAACTGCTTCTCTAGCCACTCTCAACGTTATTCACCCTCAATCATTTTCAAACTCTGAATCTATTAACTGGGGTAGGGGAGTGGGCTGTTGCATACTATGTAACTCATCATTTTCAAATAAAAGAGGTGCAGAAAGTTGCCAATCTAGGATGGCAGTAGTCTGAGCTGCCTCGTTATTCTCTTAACTTTGACAATTGCCCCTGGTGGTGAGTCTCCTGATTGTAGCTAGTAGAGGTATTATTAATATAATATGTTTTATTCTTGTGTTCTTTGACACTGCTCATTCTTTCCCTTCCTTCAGAGAAATTTCCTATCTAGAAGGTCCTCAACCATCAAAAAGAACACAAAAGTTTGAACTCAAGGAGTAGTGAAGATATAATTGCTTCTTTGGTATTTATAGACTCTAGGGACAAAATACAAGTCAAGGTGACAGACCATCTCAGTTTGACAAGAGAATCATTGAAATATGTTTGCAAAATATTGAGAGTTAAGTATCTACCAGATTAGAGTAAGAATTTACATAGATCTGGAAGGAAAGAATGAACTCCTGTACATGTGCGTGCACACACACACACACACACACACACACACACACACATGCACACACACCCCTGCCAATATTTTGTCTTATACCACTCTAATACAGTTAGATATTATTGTGTATCACAGTTTTCAGTATTTATGTCTAATCCTTCTAACAGACTATAAACACCATGAGGACAGGGTCTATGGTTTATATAAATCCTTTGTCCCCTCTACAGCCCCATACAAGAACTATAATATACTATAATTTTATATATATATATATATAACATTCCTAATTAATAAATTATTTTCATTTATCCTAGCCCTCTCAACCATGTAATACCACACCCCTTGGTGTATAATATATAATATCATTTTAATGAGTCTACTTTCTAAGTTCACTCTTGAAATTTATATGTATATATATATATATACACACACACATACACATACATGCATGCATTCACACACATACACACGCACACACACACACACACACATATATGTACATATCTTTTTTGACCTCTCTATCCTTGGTTTTCAATAAACCTTGCATCCATTATTAAATATGGAGAGAAATAAATGCTTGTATTTATCAGCATAGGAATATAAGAAATAATATATAGTTATCAATTAAATGTATTCCCTCTGTTCCTTTGACAAGCTTCTATTACCCTTCTCCTACAGTAATAGTACCTGATATTAGAGATACCCAAATCTAGTCTCTGCTCCAAATTCATTAACTACTTAAGTAGTGAGCAAGTAAGTAAAGTAAAAATTTAAACTGGGAGAAATCTTAATGACTGATGTTAAAAATGAGGAAACTGAGCCCAGAGATTTTAAATGACTATGTACTCTCCATAACATAACAAGACTTGAACCCAGAATCTCTTGTTCCAAACCAACATTCTTTTCCACAATAACATACTGCCTTCATGTTTATTGGAATTTCATTGAATGTTTTTAGGTTTAGTCATTTTCAGTTGTATTAGACTCTTTATAACCCCATTTGGGGTTTTCTTGGCAAAGATATTGGGGTAGTTTTCTATTTTCTTCTCCAACTCAATTTACAAATGAGGAAACTGAGGCAAACAGGGTTAAGTCACTTGCCCAGGGTCAGATAGCTAAGAAGTATCTGAGGCCAGATTTGAACTGAAGAAGATGAGTCTTCGTGACTCGAGTCCTGGCACTCTATCCACTGTGTCACCTACTGTATCATATGTCCTCAATTCTAGTTTGACTCTAGAAAATTATTCATTTGTCCTGTAGTAGCATAGGAGATGTTCAATGGGGGCAGTTGTGGAGACACAAGACAACAAGAAGTTCAGAGAGAATCTTGCTCTTTCTAATCAGCATCACTCCAGACAACTTTCTTCCTATGTAAGGATGTACCCCCTCTCACCTTTGGACTGGTAGTTCATTATTCCCAAGGGTCTAGTTGTAGTCCCTCTCCCACTTCATGATGCTCTAAGCTCATCCAGACTCCTATAGCCTTTCTGTTATACCTTATCTGTTGTGGAAGCTGTTTGGTCTGGACAGTACAATCCACACACTTTGCTTTCCTCTCCTATCAAACCTACATATCACCACACAATTATAAAAAAAAATAATAATAAATGACCTCTCTTTCTCAAGGATTTTTCCAGGCTCAAAATGTTGTTTGCTGCTTATGGGGTATTGATTGTGTATTATCAGTTTAGCTCACACACCGACAATTACATGGAGCACCAAGGTAGTCCTGACAATGAGACCAGTTGCCATGGCAATGAGAGAAGGCCTATTGCTTCTTCCCAGAGCCTGTTCTATAGTGATAATCCTGCTGCTCATTTCATTTTAATTGAAATTTGAAATCATATTCTCTGTGAAGAAATAAATGGACTTTCTCCCTATTTTTTCCTCTGACCACACATAGAAAAAAAAAAGTACAAATAGGAGAGATTTGCAAATTTCTTAAAGGAAACTATTAACTTCCTCAGAGTCTCTTTACCAGAACTTTCTTGAAGATGAGAAGTAGCATTTAACTACAAATTGAATCAGTCCACTTTGTTATTACATTCCTAATTAATAACCTATTTTTATTTGTCCTAGCCCTCTCAAACCTGTAATACCCCACCCCCTTGGTGTACAATACATTAAGACCATTTTAATGAGTCTACTTTCTAAATTCAGTTTACTCTTGATCCTCAAGACAAATGTAGATGTGTTTTTATTCCAAATCAGCATCTTAGAACATTGTTCTGATATTTTATCTTTTAAAATGTGAATGATGGTAAAATGTAAGCTGTGGTAGCATAGGAAATGCTTCCATCTGTCATGCCAGTATTTTTCTTGTTAAATTGTGTCAGACTCCCCATGACCCCATTTGGGGTTTTCTTGGCAAAGATACTGGAGTGGTTTCCCATTTCCTTCTCCAGTTCATTTTACATGTAAAGAATTGAGGCAAACAGGGTTAAGTGACTTGCCCAGGGTCATAAAGCTAGGAAGTGTCTGAGGCTGGATTTGAACTCAGGTTCTCCTGACTCCAGGGCTAGTGTTCTATCTACTATACCACCATGTGACCCATATTTTTCTTAACTCCATGTTGAAATTCCTAAAAAGTAAAAATTCTAAAAAGTAATAGTTTTACTGTTATTATTTTATTTGTTCCTGGTATCATTTTGAAGATTTGTTTACAAATGATAAGTTTTCTCTCAAGCTCAGTATTCTGTCAGATTTTCCTCATTCGGTGAAATATGATTAGTAATCAACATTTAAGTGTCTAATACATATCATTTTTAAAAATAGTGTCAGGGATTCCTTACCTTTTAAAACATATTAAAGAAGTTCAGAAGCTACCACTAAGAATGGTACCTCCTCCAACTTGTGACAAAGATTGATCCCAACCAAGTATGTTAGTTTTTCTCTTTTTTAGGACTTCAGAAAGCTTAACGGCATGGTCCAGACCCTCCTCCCCCTAGGGAAACACTTATACTACAGGGAAAAGACACTGACAGGCAAACAAACCCTGCCAACATGCTGTCTCACCATGATAATGTATCACCAGTCTCCTTTTTCCCTCCTACAAGTACTACTACATTCCAAATGAGCAGTATGATCAGGGACAATTTCCAAATATGAGCAATGGAATTCCTGCTTGTATGTGCTGGCTTTCAATGCCCAAGTAATGATACAGATTGTTGTATTCCTCAGGGTCATTGATTGCATCTGTTTCCTTACTGTTCTTACAGTTTAGTCATAGTACCTTGCTTGCTGTGCTAATAATTGGGTGCTTAGAGTTGTAGATTGGAAAGAGGTAAGGGATTGGGGAGTAGAAACGGACAAAATAGAAAATATTTTTTTCAAGTGCTAACGATAAAAAGAGAATATTTTTAAAATAAAGAATAGAGGGGCAGCTACATGGCACAGTGTATAAAACACTGGCTCTGGATTCAGGAGGACCTGAGTTCAAATGAGGCCTTAAACACTTGACACTAACTAGCTTGTGACCCTGGGCAAGTCACTTAAATAATAATAATAATAGTAAAGAATAGAAAAATAAATGTAAATTCATAGTATCATAGATTTAGAGCTGAAAGGGGCTTATAGACCATTTAGTTCAAACCCTCTATTTTGTATATGAGAAAACAGAAGCCCCCAAAACAGAAATGATTTGCCCAAGATCACACAGGTGGTAAATAGCAAAACTGAGATTCAAACCCAGATCCTTTAACTACAAAACCAGTGCTCCTTTTACTGGATGATCTCCTATATAATTTTGATATTATATATGATTTACCTGTATGATGATGGGTAAATCACTTGACCTTTCAGTACACTAAGTAACTCTCTAAGTCTAAAAGTTGAAAAAAAGATGCTGACCTGGACTGGTAGAGAGACTCTCCAAAATTCCCTATACCAATAAAATTATAGATCTAGCCCTGTGATTTTCCAGGATACATAGAGTGATTTGATCAATTATATGGAAAATGTCTTAATGTTGGATTTTAGAAAGAAAAGTTTTTGGAAGGATCACAAATTTAAATTGAACCAATCTTTCATAAAGAAGGAACACTTTTGTTAAAGATGTATTTTGATCAGAAATGTCATAACAAATTGGAGGAAAGTATCTATGTACTTTTCTTCAGCTAAAATTACAATGATTATCTCTATCCATTTGTGTTCGTGGTCACCAAAGAATCTTTGCCCATTATCTATGTTTATTATCATGGTCATCAAAGAAGTGTTGACACCATATCTACCCACATGGTAGATACCTCATGAATGTATCACAAAATATTTTACTAATAACTTATTTTATCATCATTAAAATAATACAAGTCTATCTACCTATCTACCTATCTATAATCTCTCAGAAATGACCAGAAAGATTGTATCCATAATGGAAATTACAGAGTCTGCAGACTAGCTAAAAGAATTCAAAGAAATGGGAAAATATTAACTAAATATTTAGCTAGGACATGTACCATGAGCACTGTACTTTGAATTCTTGAATCCTGCTTTGTTTTGAACTTGCTGAATGTCAACTTAAAAATTGAATTCAATAAAACAGGTTTTGATCTAAGCACTCCCTTCTTCTACTTTTCCTTAATTCAAAACCCTTGTAGACTTTAATCAATTTTTAAATCTATATATTTAATTCACTTAACTTTAAATCATTGAAATGTTTTGGTGAAAGCTCATTGAGATTCAAGAAGCTATAAGCACCTCAGTATTGCCTTCCTCTAGCCTTTCCTCTCTGTTACACTTTCATTTTTTTTTTCTATGCTGAAGCCAAAGTTGTCTGAAACATAATTTCTGCAACTAGGCTTCTGTTTCCTTATCTATAAAATGTAGACGTTTGAGTAGATCATCTCTAAGGTCCCATACAGTGCTGAATCTATGTGCCTTTTCCATAATATTTCACTTCGGATTTAAATAAGTTCTCAGTATACTTTATATTAGTATAGAGTTTACCAATTTCAATACAACCACCGAGGAGCCCTCCAATGATTCTCATTAGTGTGGTAGGTTAAATAAAAACTTTTGCTTGAGAGCTGCAAGGCATTTCATCAATGTGGCTACCTGACCCTTAATTTGCTGCCATGCCTCTCTTTTATGTGATCCTCTTGTGCCATCATTCTGAATACTTTAGAACTCTAAGAGGAAACACCCTGCATGTGTCAGCAATGGGAAATGCAAAGAGTGATGTATTTTAAGTTTTGGGTTCAAACTTTGGCACTGCCATCTACTACCCGCATGTCCTCATGTAAGGCATTTCATCTCTTTGCACCTGTTTCCTCATCTATAAAATGCAGAAGTTGGAGTAGAGCATCTCTAAAGTCTCTCACAATACTGGATCTCTGAATATAGACCATAATACTGCACTTAGGTTTCAAATGAGTTCTCAGTATACTTTATATTGGTATATTCATTCATTCGTTCATTCATTCATTTTGTGTCATTTAATACACTACCTTTCCAGTCTGTCCCCATTTGGATGTAAGTTTCTTGGAAGCAGAGACAACATAGAATCAAGATCTTTATAAACTCCATAGCAACTATTAGAGGGTCATGGATCATACCCCTGCATACATTTATTTAGTAAACACTTGTGGATGATCATGATTCTCTATCACTTAAAGAATATTGGGGTTTACAGATAAATCAAACCAATCCATTAAAAAGCTAATATTGGATCAAAAATATGAATATGATCTAAATTCATAAAATACTTTCTAATAAAAACTGTGACCCAGAGACCACATCTCCATTTAAACTTTATGTGAATGATAGTATCTGGAAGGACCATTTGTGCCAAAACCTTTCAACAGTGATTGCAGTCTAATAATATCTGTCTGGATATGGCCTGATCCTAAATTTTACATGTTTGGTTTCTAAAGGTATCTGTACAGTAGTTATTCAGATGGAATGACATTGGCTCTGTCTTCTAAGCTTCAAATTGCTCAACAGAATACCTTGGAAATCTGTTCTTTGCATTATTTTGAAAAAGCCCAGGGTTGGGGGGTGAGAAGACTTGGGATCAAATCCTGGTAATACCTACATAACCTTGGTCAAGTTACTTTTATCTGTTGACATAACAGTTTGTTCACTGGCAGAATCATGAAATTGGATTACATTCTCTCTAAGATAACCTACAAATACAAGCCCTATGATCTTTTGAGCACCAGAGCTCACCTTGATGCCTTTAGTAGCATCTTTTTTATTAGCCTTTGCTCATCCATATGGTGACCAGGCCTAACTGAGCCAAGCTCATGAGACCTGTAGGGATTACGGCTTGAAGTTTTAAGCCTGTGGGCTTGACTCCCATAGTCTGTCCTGGCAGCATCTGTTTGAGAATAGATCTGAGACCCTCAAGGGTTTTTGAAGCTATTACCAGCAGCAGGTTGGAGATTAAAGTAACTGAAAAGAAAATTGAGGCTAGGGGACTAGAAAGACACTATCTATAAGTTCAAAGTAATATCAAAGCTATATGAACAGCAGAGGTAGTGAGAGATATGGGCTTCTTTTTGCCAGAAGCTCTAACAGCCTACCCTCCACATAGAAAGACTTCACTGTTTCAGGCTTCAGATCCTCAAAGACAAGCAGAGTTCTTAATTAAGTGTCAAAGAATTGATTAGTAGAGCTCCTGCAATGCAATCTCATTGATGAAACCATTTTGTCAGGGCAGATGATAAAATTAGACTAAACAAGATGTGAAATCTGCAGTGTTTTGGGCTACAGTCCAGTAATTTTAAAATTTGTAATAATAAAAAAAGAGGCAGAGAATGAAAGGAAATAAGAGAGAAGTAGATCTTAGTGAAAAAAGATAAGGAATTTAGTTCCAGACAACACCGGCAAAAAAAAAGAAAGAAAAAAGATGAGGAAAAATTTTTTAAGGATATTCCCTCACCCCAGTTTTTTTCAATGGTGGTGAAGATATTTAGAAAGTGTTTAAAAGTATCTATCATCCTCTCTTGACCTGTTGTGTTCAGTAAAACCAAATAATGGATGATAACTACAACTTAATTTCTATATAAAGACTTGGCCAAATTCTTAGTATCCAGTGTAGGTATAAGAGCAAAAAGTTAATTACATGTTATAAACACATATTAAAGAGACCATTTCCTTATCTCTGCAGTGGCTAGTCTGAGATCTTTTGAGAGAAATGAAGAGGAGGACCTTCTGTTTTAGTAATACACATCCAAAGAAAGCTAGGGAGATGTTTAATCTAAATAAGGAAACAGTTATCTAAAGGAAATCTCATTGCTGAAATGTCTAACAACCCATATTACAAAGTGGCATTCTGCCCATTTTAGAGATGGGCATACCAAGATGCAGTGTTTCCTCTGTCTTGGCTAATAATGAAATCTAGACTGAATTTCTACTCACTTGTCTTTTCATCTAGTTGATCTCTAAGGGAATTTCCTTGCCATCAAAGTCCTCGGCACTGTCAAATAATTTGATATCAGAAACAAATATGATTTTATCAATGAAAAATGACATTAGAGCAGAAGCATTAACATCTGCTTTATGATGAACCTTTTTTTCCATCTGACTTGTACTTGAAACCTTTAATATGTGTTGTTTCTTCCATTAGAATGTGAACTTCTTGGGAGAAGGAAATGTCAATGCCGTTTTGCATCAAATGCTTAGCACAGTAGTAGGCATATAGTAGTAAGCTCTTAATAAAGGCTTTGTATATGCATGCATGCATTCATTCATCCATTCCTAAAGTCATGTATTGGGCACCAGGATTCTGAATTGGGCATCTGGGGTGGCAGAATAGATAGAGGGTGCTAGGCCTGGAGTCAAGAATAGCTGAGTTCAAATGTAGCCTCAGTTGCTTATTATCTGTGTAACCCTGAGAAAGTTACTTAACCTCTCTTTGCCTCAGTTTTTCCATCCATAAAATGGGGTTTTTAATAGCATCTACTTCCCAGGGTTGCTATGACAATCAAATGAGACAATAATTGTGAAGTACTTAGCACATGGCCTCTGGCACATACTAAGTGCTATATAAATGTTAGCTACTATTAATAGTAGTAGTAAGAAGATTCAACTTCTTAAGCCAGCAGAAGTGATGTAAACTTGTCAAGTTCAAACTGCATATTTCTTTTAAGTTTATATCAACTCTGTTGATTTCAATAATTTGAATGACTTTTACAAGGAAAAGGGATTAGATGTGTTTTATTTGTCCCCAGAATACAGAATTCTTTAGAACAATTCATGGAATTTGAGGCCATATTTTAATTTCCTAACAATTAGAGATTCACAAATGTGCGATGGATTGCCCCAGAAAGTAGTGAATTCTCTATCCATGAAAGACTTCATCTTAATATTAAATAACTATCTCCTTGTGAGGAATATATAAAAGAATATTTTGTTCAGGTATACTTTGGATTAGATGATTTATAATTATGATGAATGATGCTAAGGTGCATCATAGGTCATTTAAACACAGCCTTCCTTCTTACAGCTGAGGAAACTGAGGTTACTTCCAGCCCTAAACTCTATGAAAAAAAAATAGGAGAAAAATATCAGATTCTATTTCAACAAACTAAGAATTCTTTAGAACTTATAGCAAGTATTCATTTTTAATTTCTCAGTTTCTTGGGTACTGGTAAAGAAATAAATGTCTATCACTTTGGTGTTAGGTGTATTTTGTAAAGTCATTAAATTCTGCACTTACCAATGATCTATATTAAAGTCAGGGAAAACCACTAGTCTGATATCTTTGTTGGCAATTTTACTTCCTTGACTGTGTGAACCTGTGGGAAATGTATGATTGTATTTCCCTGTATTTGGCCTAGTAGAAAGTATAGCTCAAATGCTTACGGTCATTAAAAGTAAGTTAAATCATGATCAACACTGTGGTGGGAGCATTAATGCAAGACAGGATCAAAATGTGCCACAGAAGGGGGCGGCTAGGTGGCGCGGTGGATAAAGCACTGGCCCTGGATTCAGGAGTACCTGAGTTCAAATCTGGCCTCAGACACTTACTAGCTGTGTGACCCTAGGCAAGTCACTTAACCCCCATTGCCTCGCAAAAAAAAAAAAAAAATTGCCACAGAATATTGATGCTATTGTTTCACAGGTTTTTAATGGCTTCGTGCATTTGTTCCATACATTTTACGGACCTAAATGAAAGGAAGGGGGAAAACCCACATATGGGGAGAATCCCTATCCTACAGTTTCTTCATGGTCATATTTCTGCTTTGGTAGTTAGTTGAAGCCACCCAGCTCAGTTCACAGTACAGTGCAGTTGGAAAAGCACTGGATTTATCAGAAGGACTGGATATGGAACCCAGATATGCCATTTACTACCTGTGTGACCTTGGACAAATCATTTCCCCTCAATTTCCTCATCTGTAAAACGAAACAAACTAAGTGATATCACCAATCTTTTCTGCCCTACAGTCCTAAAGTGCATTAACAACTGGGACATTTCCACTGGCCATTAGCCTGATCTTGTACCATGGTAAGGATCAGTTCCTGGCAGTTCCATGCTTTGCCCACCATTTATGTATCGTACCCTACACCAGAGGATGCTCTGGGGAAACAGCAAGCTCTCTATGCCGCTCAGAGGGTTAACTATCTCTTTACTTAGTTGTCTCCCGTTTGTAGGTAGTCTATCTAACTGGATCATTGAATATTCATAGAAGAGTCAGAAGTGACTGAAAAGATAGGCTGGAGCCGGACTGTGAAGGACTTTAAATGTTGAACTGAAAATTTTGCATTTTATCCAAGAATTTGTGCTTTATCTCATCCTTCTGCAATTAAAAAAAATATCCTTGATAGGGACTAAGACAAACCTACTTTATATCAAATTCCATCCTAAAGCCGATTGTGTTACAGTGTGCCTGTGTTGCTTACTATTGCTCATTATGAGATGACATGGCACCAAGTCATGTTGTAAGTGAAGGGAGGAAACAGAATGAAAGGACAAGCAGAAGCAAAAAATAAAAAGTCAAGTCTAAATGGGAGCTTAGAGATTATCTTGTTTAGGCTTTTCATGTTACAATGGAGGAAACTGAGACTCCTGGCATCTGAAACCTAGCTTCTTGGAATCTCCCATCACTGATGCAATGGATAACTAAATTGCCTGCAGTCTCAGTTTTCATCCATGTTAAATGGAAATAATCATTCCTGTTTCCTTCCTCCTTCCTTGAACATTATAAAGAGCAGTAAGGAAATACCCTCAAAGCATTTTTAAAGTTTCTCATTTCTAGTCATCACATCATTTCAAGTGGTAGCATAGTGTTATTAAAACCAATACTTCAGGTAATGAATTCAGAGTGGATCTTCATTGCATATTTAGTGAAAATTCTCTTTCCAGGCATATAGCCAGGAGTTACAAAGGATTTCCAATTCACCTATTTCAGACATCCTAAAATTCCAAATTATAGATATGCTACTAACATGTGTATGTGAAAGAAGATGGGGTTATTGAAGCAAATTGGCATTGCCACTAGCCTTTTCGCCTTTAAATCGCAACACTATGGTTCCCTTCCTTGGCAGATACAAGTAAGATGAAAGATTCCTGCTATATCTTCCTGGGTAATAGTGTTTCTTAGCAAAGTCCCCTTCTCATATGACAGCCATGGATATGTGGCTGATGTTTCCTATAAAAGACAATTTCCTTCAGAGAACAAAGCTATCAAAGCAATTGAACCAAATGACTTCCAACTCCCCAGGGGAAAGTACTTGCCTTCCTTAAATCCACTAGACTTTTGAACAGCTGCAGTTGGTCATTATGTTCCAATTGGCTTTGGTCTATGTATAGAGGATGCTCCTTTAGACTACATCAAGGAGCGATACACTTGAGCTCTTGGGAAACAGAGAGGCAGAAGGAGGAGAAATTGGAGGGGAGTGTGTATGGAGAGAGAGAGAGAGAGAGAGAGAGAGAGAGAGAGAGAGAGAGAGAGAGAGAGAGAGAGAGAACACATAACAATACAACTTCTTTACACAATGTAGACAGTAGTAGGAAGACAAATTTCCCAAGCTATGATCAAAGTGATTAGGCCTTTGATTTTATGGGCTCTTGCCAGTGCAAGCTAAAAAGTTTTCCTAAAGGTCTTCCTAACACAAATCTATGTTATTCTAGTCTACAGATATAGTGATTGTGGTCAACTGGCCCACAGTGCACTTAGACTACAGAAGGCTTTCACTGTTACATTACTTGGGAAAGAGATGGATGGAAGGAGAGAGGGAGGGAAAGACAGATACAGAGAGAGAGAAATTTTCAGTAATACCAATAAAAAATGATGTGTTAAAAGATACAGGTTTGTTATATTAATGTAAATATATTATACAATGGCTTAGTACTTAAAAATACTTTCTTAAAGGTAGTATATGCAAGAATTCATATGGCACTTGAGTATACGTTTCATTTCTATGGTGCATTGCATTTTTAAAGGTAGAATATATTGGATAGGCCAAGAAAAGTCTCTTTAAAGGGGAGTAATACATCAATAGCTTACTTGCTGAAGAGTTTCTATGATATAGAGACATTCTGAGATATGAATAAGGAAAGAAAAGAAAATCCTAATAGAGTGAAAACATTGTCTGCATAAGAAGGGTTTCTTAAGGCAGGCTGTTGGATGGACGTGAGTCTAGTGTGTTACTACTAAAAATGGCCTAGAGAATCCATGACTCAGTTTTTTCCCTCAAAACTCTGCTTTGTTGATATTTCAGTTGTGTCCAACTCTTCATGACCCCCATGGACCATACTGTCCATGAGTTTCCTTGGCAAAGTTACTGGAGTGGTTTGCCATTTCTTTCTCCAGTTAATTAAGGCAAACAGAGGTTAAGTGACTTGCTCAGGGTTATGTAGCTAGTAAGTGTCTGAGAATGGATTTGAACTCTGGTCTTCCTGACCTTGTACCCAGTGATCTATCCACTGAGTCACCTATCTGCCCACCATGCCAATACTCAAAATTACAGAATGCTTACATGATCATCCTAATCTCAACTAGTCACTCATTGCATTCAAAGGTTTTTATTACAAGGACTTTTAAAACTTTTTTATAGTATTAAAGTTAAATAAAATAAATAAAATACTAAGAAATTCACCACTGAAACATAAACTAACCCCAATAACATTCCAATAGAACAAATAAGAATTTTTTTTCTATTTACTTGTCCCTTAGAACACTCATCTAACCAATATCTGCCAAGAAGAACTTTATTTCTTGGCCCGGAATTCTTCTCACTATATATTCTTTCTAGCCGGATAGGATTGCTCTATTTATTTCAATTGATATGGTAAACATACTTTATTTGGCATGCAGAATTTGACAAATTATGAAGTTGACCAAATTAATCTTTGGTAATTTCTGTATAATTTCCTTTGGAACATTTCCAACTATTGGTATTTTGAATTCAACATGTCTAAAACAAAATCACTAGCTTTCCCCAAAGCTGACCCCTTCTACCATCTTTCTATTTACCCAGACTTCCAATCTTGACTCTACTCTCTTTTCACCCCCACCCCTTACAAATCAGTGACAAGCTTTTGTTGATTATACTTCCATATCTCTTAATCCCTCCCCCTTTCTATGCTCATATGACCATCATCCTAGCCCTGGCCTCCTTCACCTCTCACCTAGGCTGTTGAAATAACTTAAGTTGTTCCTATAACTCCTCTCCCCCCTCCAATCCAACCTCTACATAGCTGCCAAATTTATGTTTCTAAAACACAGATTTGACCATGTCACTCTCATCCTAAGGAGGCTGCAAATTGCCCTTAGGAGAAAAAACAAAATTCTTTATTTGATATTTAAAGCCTTTCATAATATGTCTCCAGCTTATTTTTCCAAGCTTATGGCTCCTTCACTGACTTCTTTACTGTTCAATGTGTATAACATTCCATCTTTATCACCATGTCTTTGCATAGGGTGTCTCATGGGCCTGGAATGCACTTACTCATCACTTCTGCCTCATACAGTCCATAATTTAATTGAAGGTTCAACTCAAGTGCCACTTCCTGATCCCCTGAATGCTTGTGTCCACTCTAAGAAATAAATTATTTAATAATTTTGTGTATATTTTATATTTACTTACCTGTATCCATATTGTTCCTTTTCTTCCCCTCCCCCACCTAAAAAAAAGTAAGCTCCTTGAGGGCAAAGATGTTTTAATTTTTATCTATGTATCTCTGATATATATATATAGTACTTAATAAATGGTTGTCAAATGAATAAATGATTGGATAGATTTAACAGAGTCATCATAGAGATATGATTCTCTAAACCAAAGGAATGATTCTCAAACTAGGAATCTAAAGCATATATTTATAGGACTTATCATATCACATATCATATCACATCGTAAATATATAGGACTTAGGTCTAAAAAGAACTGAATGTCAACGAGTTAGCATCTCTATCAACCAGGATTTTAACCTGGAAACTTCCAATCCATCCTTGGTTGCCATATACATTATACACCTGGACCTTAGAAAAATTTGAGTCCAACCCATACATTTTACAGATGTGGTGGCTGAGGCTCAGAGAGGTCATAAAACCACTACATTTTCAGGGTCAGCATTTGACCCTTATTCTTCTGACTACAAATCCAAATCTTTTTTCTACTATACCAATTTTATAGAGGTCTCGTCTTTTTTAAAAAGCAGAGAATTATGCAATCATGTAACATGAAGATGAATATTTGAGGGAACGCTGCGAGTTCTTGTGCCTCCTAATCCATGCTAGAATTGCTTTCTGCCATTTTTCTGGAAGGAAGGATTAAATTTATATCATGCAAGTATAAAACTCATTGTAAGATGATAGTGACCTGCTTCCTAACCTACCTCCTGCAAATTTCAGGATGCTTTTGGTCACCCATAATTTGATGTACGTGTCTAAATTTATGTTTCATTTTTAGATACCAAATTTTCAGATTTTAAATATAAATTACCTGACTTGATTGTCTTCCCCTTCTCCTAAATTAAGGTGCATGTATTTTTCTGGTTAGGCAGCTATGAAATTTGGTATTACTCCCCTGCTCACTTTGTGTTCTTTCCCCCCATTTATTGTCACTGACAAGAATAGTTATTAATCAAGACTCCATCATGGGTAGCTCTTTTTCTCGCCCCCCCCCCTTTTCCCTTCCTTTGCCTAGTGAGTTATAAAAGAATGATGCCCTCTCTTTCTCACCTCTCTGTCTCCCTGATCACTGAGCACTCAAGTCAGAACCCATGACAAGAAGTCCCCTCTGGGGAGAAAGCATTGGGGATGACAAATGTGTCCACAGAGCCTGGGAGTCAGGAGGTTGACTTTCTGACATTTCTCCACTGGCCACCATCAATCTCTCCATGTCAGGAGCCAAGAGAAAAAAAAAATTCATATATATATATATATATATATATATATATATACACACACACACATATATGTATATGTATATATATACATACATACACCTCATACATATGTGTGTATATGTATATAAATATATATGTGTGTGTGTGTGTATATATATATTTGTGACTGCTGTTGGCTGTTTAGCCTGGCTAAATCTTAATTTATTGAAGAATTTAGGAATGAGTTTTCTGGAAGCTAAAGCAGTGATTCAGAGTAGAGCAAGAAGCGGTTTTTCCAATATGGACGATTTTATATCTCTGGACCTGCCTCTGTCCTTGTCCCTTCCCTCACCTTTCTCAACCACCACACGTACATACATTGTCATTATTCTTTCTTCAGTACTGAGTTTTGTGCTTTGTAGCTCCCTTTTTGTTATATTAATTCCATGTAAACATAAAATAAAGCTAAATGACAAGAAAAAATCACTTTTAATGACAATCTGTCATTTTCCTCCTTTACACTTTACATGATTGGCAACAATCCATTGGTCACACTGAGATTGTTTTAAAGTGTGCTAAGAAGATATTCCTAAATGGAAAGTCCATTCAACCCATTTGCCAAAATAGTTGATATTCTGCCATGAAAAATACATTCCTTTGGATTAGAAGATTCAAACATCTCTATTAAAATGCAAATAAAGAGTAGAATACTTGCTATCAGTCATACCTTAGTATGAATTAGTTTATCATATCAATTCTTATAGTGATAGCTGACTGAGAACAGGGCTCCAAAGGAATGGGAAATAAGACAAATATGTTTTAATGGGGAGGAGAACAGGATCAGTTCTCTGTATTGATTACTGCTAAGGAAATCTGGCCTATGTGAGGTGACACAGTAAAGGGTTTGGGGAAACCTATAGGTTTTACATTTGCTCCATGATCTATAATTTAAAAATTCTTTCATATCTATCAATAAGAGCCACAATGTGGTATGGTAGAAAAGCCAATAGATTTGGGGTGTGAGGATCTGATATTAAATCTTTGGTCTGATCTTCCTACCTTTGTGACCCTGAACAAATAGCTCCTTTTCTTGGGTCTCAGTTTTTCTTTCTGTAAAATGAGAAACTTGGACTAGGAGGTTTTAATATAGGGTCTATCAATTTGTTTAGAATTTTTTAAAATAACAATTTCAAGATAATTGGTTTCTTTTGTAGTCCTATTTATTTTATTTTATAATTATGAAATTATGATTCTGAGAAGAGTTCCATAAATTTTACCAGGCTACCAATGAGCTATATATCACAAAAAAGGTTAAGAACCCCTGACCTAGATGCTTTTCAGGGCTTTTTCTAATCCTAAATCCTATAATACAATCACTTTGTATTTGCCCATAACCTCTTTGAGGTAATTAGTAAAGGAATTATTTAACCCACCCCAGTTTCACAGCTGTATGCAGGAATTCTGTATTCCTGGGCTCCCAAAATTAGTATGTTATATAAAAATATAGGAAAGGAGAAGAAACCACTCCCTGAACTTGCTTTTCACCAATGACCCTGACTGACTGAGTTCTGAAGTCAAACCAGGACATTTTCTTATGAATGCTGGAGACTTTTGTTATTCATCCTTCTACTTTCCCCTCACTGCTGATTCCATATTGAAATTCAGTTCAGAGCAGTAATCTGAGATTATATAGTGTCTATTTCTACTCCAGTGCAGTGGACACAGTCATATACTTAAAATGCTGCTAACATTTTGACTTGTTTTGATGAGCACTACATATTTGCTTTAAAGAAAAGTTTCTACTTAAGGTCAGGGTAGGTAGATTAATGGATAGTGATAGATATGCACAAAAATATCAGTAAAACATATCTTAAAAGTACACAGAAGCAAAAAAGATGCAAAAAAGATATACTGGTTGAGAGACTTTGTTACTATCTTACTACCTACATGCATATATTGAATGTCTACTTAAAAATAACAACAGTGCAGTTTATTATATAATCTTCTTTCATCGAACTTGTATGTTGAAATATCTGTGATTATTGATGATTGTTAACTTAATGATAAAAGAGTAATTTTATTTTTAATAAGAATCATTTTGGGTATCTCCTTCACTATTTCAAAAGTAACTAAAGAAACAGGGTAAGAATGTTTCTAGATACGACCAGGGTATCTTCAAATATGGTCCCTAAATGAGCAGTTAAGGCCCCAATCTTTTTGCAGATGAAACAGTCTCAGAGACTCAATAGAACTTGTTTAGGGTGAAGGAACCAAGTTGTTATCACATAGCTTCCTTCATCTTTCTCCATCTGTCTTCCCTCTCATAATGCTGGTTTCAAAAGTTTTCTTCACTTAGTCTTCCATCTTTAAGATTTGTCAGCATGGTGGAAGAGAGATTCTGAATCACATTGCTGATGTGATTCATACAGAACTAAAAGTATTTTTCTATTTTCCCTTCATGTGCTTTTGTTTTGAATTGCAGATATTCTGTATCACATATATTTAAAACTTATTTTGACAGTGCGTAATGTAGACTTAAAAACATTCTGAACTTGGCTGTTTTCCTCAGATCGATTCTTTTTTTAACAGGAACGCAGTAAATATACCAACTAGTGCCAGAACATACAGTATAGTGAACAGCCAAGGACAATCTGTTCGGAGATTTTGTGTACTAAAGACCAGCTTGTTGTTTACATGCCCAGGAGGAATATATTTTTAGTTTAGGGGTTTAGTGGATTTAGTAGGGACACTATACTTGTCTCCTCCTAAAAAGTACCACAGAGAAAGATATTTGCACTCACTGCCAATATTACATGGAAACATACAATTTGAGGATATGGAACCATAAGTGAAGGTTGCTTAAGATGATAAATATCTGTGTTCGTTCCTGTGACTTTTTTTTAAGAATAGAATTTAGGTTGAATGGTAATAAATCTATCTTAATGAATTCATGGATAAGGCAAATAAATCATTTCAACCACAGAACCTGGCTTCTTCTTAGTTTTTTGTTCTTCTTACAAATTATTGCCCTATATACGGGGTGGGCCAAAAGTCACAA
The DNA here is from genome assembly GCF_019393635.1 of Dromiciops gliroides. Classification (NCBI taxonomy): domain Eukaryota; kingdom Metazoa; phylum Chordata; class Mammalia; order Microbiotheria; family Microbiotheriidae; genus Dromiciops; species Dromiciops gliroides. Next base: position 230,805,385 of record NC_057862.1, on the reverse strand, counting down.
AGTCATGAGGGGTTTCAATATTGAATAACTTATTTTTTTTTGTTTTTAATTTCCAATGCCATAGCATCATATATATGTGTATATATGTGTATAAAAATAAATTTCCCAAAGTTATTAAAACATCTGACCCTTTAGTAACTTTTTACCTTTTTTTTTTCCTTTTTTTTTCTTTAGTAATTTTTGGTCCCATACTTTCTGATCTAACCATACTGACCTGCTTCCTATTCCTTATACACAACTCTCCATCTATGCCCTCCATGCTTTGCACTGACTATCCTTCATCTTTAGAATATTCTTCTTCTGCACCTTGGATTCTTAGAATTCCTGGCTTCCTTTAAGACTCATATTGTGTCACCTCTTGCAGGAAGCCTTTCTCAGTACAGCCAGAGGCTGGAGATTTCCCCTCTGAGTCATAATTTCTTATGGGATGAAATATCACTGCATTATAAGAAATTATGACTATGAAGAATTCAGAGACACATGGGAGGAATTGTGTTAACAGATGCCATGTGAACAAGTGGATCCAGGAAAGCAATATACATGATGATTACAACAATGTAAATGGAAAAAACAACAATTACAAAATTAAGTTTTCCATAGAATTGTAATGACTAAATTTGGCCCGAGAAAAAGGATTGGGGTTGGGGCAACTAGGTGGCACAGTGAATAGAGCACTAGCCCTGGATTCAGGACTACCTGAGTTCAAATCTGGCCTCAGACACTTGACACTTATTAGCCGTGTGACCCTGGGCAAGTCACATAACCCTCATTGCCCCACAAAAAAAAAAAAAGGAATGGGGGGGGGGGTTGTTGATGTACTTCCCTCCATTCTTGTTTTGTAGATGTAGGGAACTATGATTGTGAAAACTGCATCTATTATCATACCTAATGATATGTTAGAGAGTTTTATTGGGATGCCATGTTTTCATCTTTCCTCCCAAAGCCTTCCTTTATAGAGGGCTCCTAACCTTTCTGGTAATTCCATTTTCTATTAGCTACTCCATTTGGTTTAAATTCCATAGAACAACCCCCACCCCCACCCCATACCCTGGTATCTCTTTCTCTAAACCCCTGCTTTTCTACTTCTTTTTGAGTGTTGTCTTTTCCCCATTGGATTGTAAAATCTTTGAGTTCAGGGACTGTTTCATTTTCTTATTTGTATTACTTGTATTTATAATAGTGCCTGGCACATAATAGGTGCTTAATAAATATTTGTTGAATTGAATTCTTATTTGCTCCTTGTTGTAAGGGATGACATCTATTGGGAGAGGAAGGAAGGATATATGCAGAAACGAAGGTGATGTAAAACCAAAAGGTATCTATAAAAATTAAAAATAAACATGACTTTCAGGAAGGCTTCTGACATGTTTGGTAGTCATCTTTATTGTTGGTTTTTGTTCTTCTTTCTTGAAGAGGACCTTGACATCAGGAGGTGATGTTATGATTTGCAGTGAATTGGATTTAAGAGAGGTAGGGGTGTGCAAAGTGTAAGGAACTAAAATTCTAGCTGTACTGTCTAAAATCTAATGAGTGGTCACCAATAAATAATAAGCTTTAGCAAGAGTATTTAAGTGTTTAAGTATTTATTAAAGATCATTAGGATCAGAGAGAAAGGTAAAAATCAAACTATTTCTAAGAGACTCCATCATCTGACTGACCTATCATGGCGAGGTTAGGAACAAAAATGACCCAACGCCTCCTGTGAAGCTGGGAACATTCCCCCCCCACACACACACACAGCATTAAGCTAATTGACTGGCAGCTTTGATAGACAGCACCCATGAGCAAACGTCACTTCCTGATGCCAAGGACCTGATCTCATGGCTTGTCCTCAGACGCCTTCTCCTCATGGCAGAGCTTTCCTACAGTCACTCTCCAGCAGGTGACATCTTTCCAATCGTTACAAAAGTCACCAACCTCACTCTCTCCTCAGGAGCCATCTGGGTCCAATGGCAAGATTTAGATCAGGACAATTGGAGATGGCCCTGGATGCGGTTAAGGTTTCACCTTAGCATAGGTAAAACACTGAAAACATCTTTCAAGACTAAACCTTGAGTATGTCTCTATTTAGGAAGCAGTGGTTGAAAAAGAACCAGTGTTGGAAATAGAAGGAATGCAATAGGAGTTGAATAGAATCAAGAAAGAGCAATGTACCAGAAGTCAAAGGTTAGAAGCTGTCATCAAGGTTGTCTTAGTTAGAAGTGGGAGAAATGATGGTGAGAGACTAAGGGCAAAGGGTCAGTTAAGGATCTAATTTCTAATAATTTCTTTTTAGAGCTATAGTCATAAAAAGTGATAAAACATCTCACTTCCAACCCCAACCCCAACCTTACCCCTGATAAATGCAGAAAGACCAAGTTGGCAGTTCTCTAGAAATGGGAAATGGTCTCTAATATCTATACTTTACATGTAGCTAACACAATTCTAGGGAAATATATTTTTTGTTATTCCTTCAACATTTCTAATACTTAATTATTTGTATTATCTATCTATCATCTGTTTATTTATCCATACGTTCATTTATATATGTATTGATTTATTGATTTATTTTAGCATGTACATGAACCATGAGGGCAGCGAGGTGGTGCAACAGATAGAGCACTGGACCTGAAGTCAGGAAGACCTGACTTCAAATGTAGTCTCATATGCTTTTTAGCTATGTGACCCATGGCATGTCACTTTGCCCTGTTTGCCTCAGTTCCCTCATCTGTAAAATTAACTAAAGAAGGAAATTGCAAACCACTCTGGTATATTTACCAAGAAAACCCCAAATGGGGTTGTAAAGTCTGAAACAACTGAACAACAAAAAATGATAAATATTAACAAACAGGAGCAGTTCCGGACACAAAGAAAAACAATGAGATTTGCATATGTACCTGTGAATTTTATGTATACATTTTAAAAATACAAATACTTTAAGCTTAATGTAATCATATCAGCATTGCCCTGCTTTTCTCTATCCCCTTTGAAAACTTCTTTCTGCTTTTTAATTAATTTTAATGTTTCTTTGAAACTCTTGTCATCCCTCCCATTCTCATTTCTCCCCCTTCCAAAAAAGTGATCCTTTATAACACTTTCCTTCTTGTTTTCAGCTTTTTGGACCATATGCCCACTGTTAGTATTGCTGAGTCAAAGCAATTACTGGATTAAAACTTGTGCCTAGTTTAGTAACTTTTTCAATGTGCTGCAGTTCCATATTTCTTTCTGCTATGGATGGAAGATCCATTCGTAGCTCCATAAAATAGTACATTGTGTGCAGTCTATCCTCCATAACCCTTCTTTGAGTTATTTTCCTTTTAGGTTCGCTTTGCTAATCTAATGAGTTTGTAGTGGAACTTTAGGATTTTAAAAAATTTCCATTTCTCTTATGATTAGTGATTTGGAACATTCTTCATATTGTTATTGATAACTTGCCCCTTTTCTTTTGAAATCTGCCCATATCTTAAATGCCGAAACTCTTCTTTTCCATTGAAATCTTTCTCTTTCTTCATGATCCAGGTATAATATCTTCTCTGAGAATCGTTCCTTTATTTCCCCAACTGAAAATGTTCTCTTACCTATCAAATTTTCTTGTAGTATTTTATCTCTTCTTTGCTTTATCCCATTTTCCTTTATATCAATAAACATTAATTGAATTGAATGATCTTTTTGAATGTATATAAATATATGTATATACTTGTATAAATGCATGTTGTGTGTATATATACATACATACACACATACACATGAAATCAGCCTTATAAGAATAAAAGTTTTTGTGAGCAAAAACTGTTGTTTTTCATCTCTGTATCCCTGTAATCCTCATACTGTGTTTGCATATATCAGGCAGTAAATACTTGTTGAATGAATAAGTAGCATGAAGAACATTATCCAACTGGGTAAAACTGGAGATGAGAAACCAAGTTAGGAAAAGAAACATGGTACAATGTTAAAAAAAACATTAGATTTAGAATAAAATGTTATGAATTCAAATCCTGATTTTGTCATTTACTACATAATATATTTGGATAAATAATTTATCCTTGATTTGTCTCAGTTTCCTCTTTTATACAATGAATAGTTTTCTCTAAGGCCTATTACAAATAAAAATCCCATGATCATTTTATGTGTCTGTCACAGTAGTCTAGACTTGAGAGACTGATATCCTCAATTTACCTCAGATTATGGAAGTAGAAGTGGAGAGGAAAGGGATGATGGAAAGACATTATGAAGGAAGACTCCTCAGAATTTGGCAACTGATTAGACCCTTGTAGATGTAAAATATTCTAATTTGGTTGGTGCAGTAGGCATAATTTTATTTAAGACATCAGTTGTTCTTTTAAATATATATTCACAATGTAATATTCTAGCTTTAGAAATCTATGATGATGATTCGTGGTCAATAGGAGAGACAGCTTTTTAAAATTTTCTTGGCTTTAAATTCACTTTATTTGAAATTTCCACTGGTTAGTATAAATTATATACATACATATATACATGCAACATATATATATATGAATAAATAAATATTCCTTTGCAAAACATTGCAGACACTGGTAGTACATTATAAGTGAGAAATTACTATTTTGGCCACATTTAAAATTCTGAATCTTCCTTTACTTGCTCTGATATTTACATGCCAAGAGATTTCTCTCTTTTATTCTCTCTATGCATTTCATATTCTCTCTCTCTGTCTCTCTCAGTGGTTTATATAGCAATAGTTACTAGGGGCAGGGAGATTTAAAAGAAGTTTCAGAGGATTTTACATTGCCAGTAGAGGGAATTTCTTTTTTCTGTTTTCCACTTGACTACCATTTGTGGAATGGCCAATGACAATCAACTGGAAACTGACCGAACTATTAGGATCTCTTAATTTCCATTAGAAGGAGTTCTTAGCCAGATCATCATGCTGTTTATAAGTAGAGTACATAGTTAATTTTGGAAGAAAATTGTTTCATGGATTTGCTTCTATAGTGTTCTGATTGATCCATACTGCCAACAGATATCCCCTTCTTTGGAGTTTTGGTAGAATTTAGAGAATGAAGTTACCATCAGCATTCTTATTTTACTGATGACAAAACTGAGGTCCAGAGAGATTAACTACCAAGATCACACAATAGGAAATAGAGTTGGTGGATTCGAACTCAGTTCTTCTGCTTTCGAATCCAGGACCCATTTTAGAATTTCAAACTTATATTTACATCATAATAAATAGCATTCTAGAAATCTGAATGGAGAGTAGGTGGAGGAAGTGGGTGCCTCTCCTCCCTCTCCAATTATTCCTTTATCTCCTCCTCTAACCCCAATCTTTTATTTTACATGTTTTTCTTGGGCAAGGTAAGAAGGAGTCATTTCCTGCAGTTGATAGTGAGAGAGAGGTAAGCTTATATCAAGCACAGCTTTGTTGCTGAAAGAGGAAAAGGAAATTTCAAGCAGTGGCAATGGCAGCCAGGTTGTGCAGTAGGTGGAGATTCAATCCTGGAGTCAGGAAAACCTTAGTTCAAATCCACCCTTAGACATTTAATTAGCTATGTGACCTTGGACAAATCACTTAGCTCCCTTTTGCCTCAGTTTCCTTATCTCTAAAATGGGGATAATAATAGTACTTACCTCCCAGGTTTGTTGTGAGGATCAAATGAATAACAATTATTAAGTGCTTAGTTAGCATAGTACATGGCACATATTAAAAATTATATAAATGTTAACTATTTTTATTATTAACCTGGTAAAGCTATCAGTTCCTAAGTGAAATATATGTATATGTATACATATATATGTGTGTACCGGTATGTATATGTGCATGTATGTGTGTAATGAATGACTTTCCATATTCACATAGTCCTTAATAAATGGCAAAGAAATTTTTGTCACTTCTGATGCTGAAAGTCTTCGTATAGGACATGAGAGATAAAAGGCACCTTTAAAATCATCTACAAATTCCTCATTTTATGGATGAGAAAATGAGGCTATTGATACTGCCTCAAGTTACTATATAGGGAGAGTGTCTTGAGTCAGGCAGTGTACATTCTTCAGCATTAAATGGTGAGTTCCTTGAGGGCAGGGACTGGTGTTTTTGTTTTTTTTTTTACTTTTCTTGGATGCCCAGGGGTTCACATATTACAAAGTACCTTGTAGATGCTTAATAAACTATTGCTGCCTTGATTTGACGATTATCTGCATGTGTGACCTTGACCTTCTTGCTTATCTCTTTGTCTTGGGTTCTTCATTGATAAGATGAGGGAAATAACTGGAAGAGAATGTCTAAGCTTCTTTGCCACTAGTATATCCTGTGAATCTAAATGGAAAACTAGTTAAGCTGTTGCTATGATTCTCCCAACCCTCATCATGTTGCTGTTATAATTTGCATTGGTGCTGATACAAGAGTTAAGGGGTTAAAGGGCATCGGAAAGATATTTGGGTGGGTACTTTTGTTTTTGTTTTAATAATTGCTGTTTCTATTATTTCCGTCTTCCTCTTATTTTTTTTTTTCTCCTCTAGTCCTGGCTTGAAGGCCAAACTCCTGCTACATTTTCAAGAATCTATGGCAAAGGAAATGAATACAATAATTTGTCTGTCACTATTTGGATGTTAATATTGTATCTTAGCATCCAGAAGAGCAGCCCGAGCCCCTATGGGCATCATTGTGTTTAGGTCGAAATTTTAGTTGCCAAAGTGGAGATTTTACTGCTAAAATCCTTACCACCTGTTATGGGTAAAAGGCAGTTAAAGGACAAATCCTCCTTTGTGGTGACTTTCCTTCCCCTGTTTCATTGGAAAGAACATATCCCTCTAAATATAAGAATCTACATTCTACTTCTGACATAGAGATTTGGTCCCTGCTACCTACAGATAATGTATCTGTGGTTCAAGGTTGATTCATTAACTTGTGGTAGGACAAGTGGCAGATAAAGATGGATAGACATGAAATTCTGAAGTGTACACAAGGGCCTTTTGGAAGTGCCTGTCCCTTCAGTATTCTAAGAAACAAGGAACAGCAATTTTTTCTGCCAGGGTTCAAAACATATAAAAGATTGATACCTTTCATGCATTTGTTCCTAGCTAGAACTCCAAAAAAAAAAAAAAAAGAAAAAAATCTATCATGACAGGAGCGCCAAAGCTTCAAAATTCTTCTGCTTTGTCTTCTTTATTTGTTCTCAGCTACAATACTTGAAAAAAATCCTGAGAAAAATCTTGCAATTTTTGCAGCTTGTCCAAATAACTATACACAGGTTGTAGGTACAATTTTATATGGCATCTCTAGTGCAGGAAATCTAAAACACCTTTTACAAATGCAGTCAGCTCTTTTGTTCACACTAGCTATTCATGCTATAGGAATCAAATATTCCCTCACCCCTCAGTTTTCTATTAAGCAACATTAATCCTCTTAACTCCTGAACTAGAAGTTGAAATATATGAACCTACCTGTTTGCGACTACAATAAAAAAGACAGATAAAAAGAGGGAGGGAGGGAGGGAGGGTAAGATAGACAACTGAGACTGAATATAGCTGCCAATATGTAGTAGAGTCAGGCATGTCAGATTCATTATAGTATGTCTGTACCCTACATTTTTACATTTCTTGCTCTTTAATCCCATCACCTTAGAAAATCCATTCCAAACTTCCTAACCTATTTGTTGTTTTTCATTCATTTTCATTCGTATCATACTCTTTTGTGACCCTATTTGGGGTTTTTTTGTTATTTTTTTGTTGGTTTTTGCTTGTTTTGTTTTGTTTTTGTTTTTACAAAGATACTAGAGTAGTTTTTTCATTTCCTTCTCCATCTCATTTTCCAGATGAGGAAACTGAGACAAATGGGGTTAAATGGCTTGCCCCAGCATCAAGCAGATAGTGAGTGTATGAGTCTGGATTTGAACTCAAGTCTTCTTGACTGCAGGTCTGACACTTTATTCACTGCAACATCTAGCTACCCATAGAAAAGTCCATTATGCCATATCCCTGATAAGTCATCATTCAACCTCTGCTTTAACATGTGTAAGTAATAGGAAGTTTTTCATAAAACAAGCTATTCCATATTGGGATAGTTCCAATTCTTAGGAAGCTCTTCCTTACAGAGAATCCATATACATGCATAAGGTATGTGTTATGTATAGATATATTCATATATGTACATATTTAGAAAAAAAGGAAATAGAATAAACAATCATTAGGTGCCAGGAACTGTGCTAAATGTTTTTAAAATATTATTAAACATCACAACAGGCATAGGAATTAAGTGCTACTATTAGTCTCATTTTACAGTTGAGGAAACTGAGGCAAATAGAGATTACAAAACTTGCCCAGGGTTGCACAGCTAGTAATTGTCCAAGGCTGGATTTGATCTCAGGTCATTCTAACCCAGTGCTCTGTTCATTGCACCATCTAGTTACCTTCAGGTTGTTTGGAAAATCTTCATGTAGTTTTAAATGTTAATAGACTTACAAGTCTATTAGCTTGATGATGATGGTAGTGGTGGTGGTGGTTATGATGATGATAAACTCTAATAGCTTAAAACAGAAATAAGATTTTTGGGACAATCCATATACGCACATATAGAAGAATAGGGACAATTATATAGTCCATTGGCATACCACCTTTCCAATGTATAACAATTCATTAATTGGCATTATTTGGCTATGGTTATATAATCAGATATAAATCCTTCTAAATATGTTAATATCTACCCCATACTTCACTCTTGTCTCCTAATATGTGAGCTACTTCGTCAAATGCTTTCTAATAACCCTAATTTTAAAAAGGAATTGCTTTAGTTAGGTATGATTTACTTCTAATGAACCTACGCAGATCCTTAATGATCACCCTTCTTTTTTTATCACCCCTTTATTTTATTTTATTTTTTGCAGGGCAGTGAGGGTTAAGTGATTTGCCCAGGGTTACACAGCTAGTAAGTGTCAAGTATCTGAGGCCATATTTGAACTCAGGTCCTCCTGAATCCAGGGCTGGTGCTTTTATCCATTGTGCCACCTAGCTGCACCCCACCCCATCACCTTTTTTTTTTTAAAAAATTCAGCAAATCTTTCTGACACTATTTTGGCAGACTTTGAATCAAATTCCCCATCCTAGTATCTATATTTCATCTTTCCATCCTTTTAAAAAATTGAGACATTTGCCTGTGTCCAGTCACATTACTCCTTCTTCTGGCTTTCTTGATTCATTAAAGATAGCAAACAGCACTTTTGTGATCAAATCAAGTGTTTTTAGTGTTCTGGGATCCAGTTTATCTAGACTGAGAAACTCGAATTCATTTTCATAAAATATCCTCTTCCTTTCCCTCTTAATCATATTTCTTTTACACTTTCCAGTTTTAAGGTCATCCTCCTTGATAGAGAAGACAGAAGCAATATTTGAGTTGAGTAGTCTGCTTACTCTCTGTCATCTGTCAAGATGGCACCATCTGCCTCAAGCAGTGGGTCTATCCCTTCCTCGTAGTTGTTCTCAGTCTGATAAACACAAAGTCCCTCTTATTGTCCTTAGCAATATTTCTTGTAACTACCAAATAATTTCCGACTTTAGATTTCCCAACTCCATTCTTACAAATTTTGTGCCACTATTTTGTGTTTGCCCTCAATATTCTGTCCCATCTTTCTTTTGTACACATTCTCATCAGAATAGTAGCGATGTGGGAGTGAAAAACCAAAAAGATGTTTTTGTACATATGTTTTTTCTCACAAGAAATGCTGTTAGACATTATTGGGTAAATTTAAAGGAGGGCAAGGTGAAGAAAATAGGTGTTGCTATTGTGATAGTTTATTTCTTTGTAAATATTTTTCAAATCTAACATTGTAAAACATATCTTTGCTAAGAAAGGAGATCTAAAAACAATTGCCCTAGGTTTTAAAAATGGATTTTCTTCATCTTTCTACTGATGCTCTGGGATAATGTTTTGTAAATGATCTATAATATGCTTTAGTGTATGATCTGTATGGAATCCTGGGGTACCTGTATGATAAAGGAGGGGAGAATCTCAGGGTGAGAACTAGAAGATCAATGGAGATGAGTGCATACATGCTAGCAAAACAGTGTGTGGACTACTTAGGGATAGGGAGTATGCCTGTGGTTTTATTGGCACAGGAAACTATCAGATGAGGAAACTCTACCTATGTAGGCCAGCCTCTTACACTCCCACCTTCATCAAGACAATTTTTCTAATCCTCCTTAATCTTAGTGTTTTTCCTCTGAGACTACTTTTCATTTAGCCTGTGTTTATCTTGTTTCTACAAAGTTTGTTTGCATGCTGTCTCCCCCATGACTTTGTGAGCTAGCTCCTTGAGAGATGGGCCTGGTTTTTATTTTTCCTTTCTTTGTATCCTCAGTGTTTAGCACAGTACCTGGAACGAAATAAATATTTAACAAGTGCTAGTTGACTGCTAGTCATAGAGAGGTGCCTAGAGTAAAGTGTAACCACTTGTACAGGGTCACATAGCCTGGATGTGTCAGAGCTAGGAGTTAAACTGAGGTCATTTTCTATCTCTATGCCACTTGACTCTCATGAACTACTTAATTAATAGTAAATCCAGACATTCTCTTGAAAATTTAATGATAGTCCCTTTGCACAAAGATTTTTCTAGATACATTGTGATAAATGGAGAGAAAAAAAAAAAAGAGGTCCCAAGATCGAAGTAATGACTTGATTTTTCTTAAAAATGCTGAATTATCGAATGAGAAAGGGCCATCACTAATAGCTTGAGCCTTTTTTTCTAAATGCAGGTTCTGAATCATTCATACACCAGAGAATCTGTTCTAATATATAAAAGAGCAGTGCTCTGCCTGCACATACATTCGATTGAGACCACATACACATATGTTTTCTTGATTCCAATCAATCTTCTAGTCAGAGATTAAAAACAAAACAAAACACATGAACTCCTCAATAGTGTAACTAAAGAGGAGTCCTACGGTGAGATCTTATTATGCAATTAAGGTTATTTTAGCAAAATGGTCTAAAAAGAGAAACAAAAACAGAAAACTTTCCAGATTGTATTATCTCCCAAGGATTTTTTCCTGTGATTTGATGTGCCACCTGATGCTTAAGAATGGCTAGAAAATATGAAAGTACAGCAAAAAGGTCATTTCCTTTTAAGGAACATCAAATATCACATCCCGCTTTTAAATCATATTGTTGTATGACAACATAGTTCAATCATTTAATGGCCTGTTGTGAAATCATAGTGGATTGGGAGAGGGCTTCAACCCAAAAAAGTAGTTTTTGTGAACTTCCAAACAGAATAAGCTTGCCCTCAGTAGAAAGAAAATTTTGCAAATATTATTATGAATACAATTCTAGATGCTGGATTTTTTTTTGGAGGGGGCAGGGCAATGAGTGTTAAGTGACTTGCCCAGGGTCACACAGCTAGTAAGTGTCAAGTGTCTGAGGCCAGATTTGAACTCAGGCCCTTCTGAATCCAGGGCCAGTGCTACCTAGCTGCCCCTCTAGATGCTGGATTTGAATAGCACAAGTATTTAATAGTATAGTTCATTCCGTATTTTTTTTTCTTACTGGTGTGATTTTTAATAAGGAATGTCAGGATCAAGCATAAAATTATATTTATTACTCTTTGTACAACATTCTACTCTGTATTTCAATCCACATTACCTATATTGGTGCCAAGGTTGTTCTCTCCTAAAGAAGCTTCAATGGCTCCCTATTGCTTCTAGGATAATATATAAACTCCTCTCATTGCCATCTAAAGCACCTCCCGGTCTGGCTCCAACCAATCTTTCCTGTTATTTCTTACCACTCCCCCTACATGGATTAGCTATTTTAGTCAAACTGGTCTATTTGTTTTTCCCTATATGTTGTATTCTTTTTACTTTCTCTTTCCTTTTGTACAGGATATACACTATATGTGGAATGTCCTCCCTCTTCACTTCTGCCTCTTGGAATCCCTAGATCCCTTGAAGGTTCAGATCTGGTACCACCTCCTGCCCTGTTTCTCCCAAGTGTTAGTGCCCTTTCCAACCCCACCTCATCCCTGATTTTTGAATGGCTTTACTATGTAAATGTCATTAACTTCAGTAAAATGAAAGCTTCTTGAAGACAAACCTTCTCTCACTATTTTCTTTCTATTTCCAACACCTAGCATAGCCTATAGCACCATAGCAATAAATCCTAATTGAATGGAATAGAATTAAAGTTGACTTTGGAAAACCCAGATTCTGTTATTGATTTTTTCAATGAGTAGCTACTTGCATTCTTTTTGCTTGGTTCTTTATCTATATAATTACCTATATTCATAAGTTAGCTGAAATAATGCTGTCAATCAATTAGATTTCCCCTAAACATTTAAAGGAATTTGAAATAGGTGGCTCCATGAATAGAAAGTAGTTTTGTGTCAATGGTGTTTTTAATGTTAATTAGACAGAATGAATGAACTATTAAAAAGTTCAACTGATTTTCCAATAGGCTATGCAAAATCTTAGTAGTCTTTATTTAAAGAGTTTTTACTTAAGAACTATAGTTTCCTTTGCTATATATTACATAGACCTTCCCTATAGTCCTCATTTGAAGCCTCATCATGACACGGAGGTGACCCCATTATCTAAGGCTTTGTTTCTGGAGCCCCAGGTATGGTAGTCCCTACCAAACCAGAAAGAATTTGAGTATAGACGTAATCATATATATATAGAGAGAGAGAGAGACAGAGAGAGAGAGAGAGACAGAGACAGAGACAGAGACAGAGACAGAGACAGACAGAAACAGAGAGAGAGACAGAGAGAGACAGAGAGACAGAGACAGAGAGAGACAGAGAGAGAAACTAGTTGAGAAAAGTGCATCAGACAGGACACAGGGCAAGGAAATTTTTGGTCCTGTGGTACTTGCATATTATCTACTAAATTATAAAGAAAAGGACTGCAGTCTGAATAGGTGAAGATGAAACCAAATGAAATTGTGATTCTTTGAATTATCTTAGGAAGTCGAGATGTCAATGACAGTCATTTCCTGTTTCCCAATCATTCCTGGGAAGCAAAATTAGGCTGGGTTTAGCATAAATTTTGGAAAAATACTTGGAAAAACACAAAAAAGACATCCTCAGGGGATTTATATTCCAGTATGCTGCCCCAGAAGACTGAAAGCAAAGACATGTATGTATGTGGTTATACAAACTAACCTATCTTGCTACAAGTGTTACTCATTACTGTTCTGAATCTATATCATGATTTTTTTGCTTTGTACAAATATTTGAATGATCTAGGGAAGATTTTTGGGAATTTCTGTTACTGCTAAGTATTTCTCTCTTTTTTCTTCTGACTTGTTTCCTTTCACCATTATCTTTCCTTTAGAAAAATCTACCTCAGTGGCCTCTGTTTTAAAGGAGTATTAATATATACTCAGTGAACTACAATTAAATTTTTAAAAAAGAATATTGATTTCTTGCCAAATCTAAAATTAGCAGGTCAACAAGCATTTACTGAGCACTTACTGTGTTCCAGGCACTGTGTAGTTACTGGGGATACAAAAACAACAACAACAACAACAACAAAAACTCTGCCTCCATGGACCTCATTTTCTTTTTGATTGGGATGAAAGGGGAGACAACACATACACATAAAAAGTATATATAAATTAGATAGATGATAGATGATAGATAGATATACATATATAAATATAAGATAACTTTAGAAGACATTTTAAATAATCAAACCTGTTAAAATTTGCATTAATGAAACATCATTGGATTGTGAATACAATGGAAAGTTCCCTTTTTTGGGGTGGGGAAAGTTTGAATGAGGGGTGGTGGTCCTGACTTCTGGAGTTATTTCTGTCCTGGTGCTTATCTCCCCTTACTTCTAAAGTGTTCCCGTCCTTTAGTTTAGCTTCTCAAGGAGAGAACTTCTGAGTTACCCCAGACTGATATCCCTATCATAAATTTAGTGCTGAAAGGAATTACAGAGGTCATTTCATAGAACCTACCTCTTTTTTACAGATGATTAAACCAAGGCCCAGAAATGTTAAATAACTTGCCCAAATTCACATAGGAAGCAAGTGTGAGAGTCTGAATTTGAACCCAGGTCTTCTGACTCCAGAGACAACATGGAACAAAAAGGTGCCTCAGATTCATTAAGTTAGACTGCTGGAGGAGGAAGAAACCTTAGATGTAATCTCATCCAGCCCCTTTGTTTTATAGATGAGGAAACAGATTTATAAAAGATCACATAGCTAAGTAGTAAATGAAAGACAATTATATGAAAGGATCCTTGACTCCTAGCCCAGAAATTCTGGGTTTCCCTGGCTATGTTATCATACTATAATGTATCTCACATATAGAAAATATTCAATAATGGTATACATAGCATTGCCAAGAGACCTATTAGTTTACATCCGACAGAGGTGGTGTTGGCCTTATGTGTCTCTCAATGCCGCTGTTATTAGAGAGGAGACTGGTGTCTCCTTCCAAGTAATCTGTGGAAAGTATGAGCAAAGAGTTCCAGCTAAACCCTGTGTTATGGGGGAAATGGGGTACAGGTTTGGGTTAGGGGTTCTTATGAATTCCTCTTTAAAAAATTACATCCTCTTGCACACAAAAGCAGTTAGAATAAGATGGTAGTTTATTCAGGGGAAGGGGGCGGAGGGAAACCATGAAAGAAATCCTTGGTATGGAACAAAGCACGTGGCTTTGAGGTACCAATCTCCTCCAGCAAGAGACTGGCAGGTACTTTTATAGGGGGCTGATGGGGGTGGACCATCTGCCTGTGGAAAGTTCCTTTAGTGAGGGAGGACCGTCCCCCACTGGTGGTGACTAGAGGAATTGGGTGAGGGTGGCTACAGATCTCACTTCAGGACACAAAGGCAGCAGCCACACACAAACTTATCTCCGCAGGGGTAAGGGAGATCAAAATGAAGGGTGGAGATCTAAGCTAGCTCAGTTAGATTCCTTGATGTGCCCCAGAGAACTTCAGTAGTGCTCTGCACCCCATGAGACCTGCGTGAAGAGATAACATTTTGAGATATCTTATAATATCTCCCGTCTATTGTGGAAAACACTTCTCTTGGTAAAGTTATACACAGTTATTTTGTTTAGTCTGGATCATAATAAGCACTTAAAACATGCTTGTTGGCATGAATCAAGTAGTATGTGACCTAGAATGTGATGAGTTGCAATGACCAAAAGGGCCCAGTGTTGATGAATTAGAAGTCAAGAGAACAGAGTTCCAATCATGGTTGTATCACTAATTTGCCTCGTGACTCCAGACAAGTTATTTAATTTCTCCTGTACTTCAGTCTTCTTATCTATAAACTGAAGATAATAATACCTTGATATATCCACTTCATGTGTGAGTTGTGATGCTCAAATGAGATAATGGATGGAAAAGCACTTTGAAAAGTTTGCTGTTGTTGTTGTCATCCTTGAGTTATTTCTGACTTTTCCTGACCTCATTTGGAGTTTTCTTGGCAAAGATACTGTGGTTTGGCATCTCCTTCTTCATTCATTTTATAGTTGAGAAAACTGAGGCAAAAAGGGCTAAGTGACTTGCCCAGGGTCACACAGCTAGTAAATAAATATCTGAGGTCACATTTGAACTCAGATCTTTTTAACTCTAGGCCTAGACCTTTATCCAGCATACCACCTACTTGCCCTTGAAAAGTTAAAAATTATATAATAACTAGCATTTGAATAATGTCTTAATGTTTGCAAAGCACTTTACAAATAATATCTCATTTTGTCCTCACAGCAACCCAAGAAGGTAGTGCTATTATTACCATCATTTTTATAGATGAAGAAACTGAGGCACAGAGTAGTTAAGTGATTTGTCTAGGGTCACACAGCTAGTTAGTGTTTGAGGCTTAATTTGGACTCAGGTTTCCTCATTCCCAAGTCTGGTGCTCTTTTCACTCTGCCACCTACCTACCTCCATTATAACATACTGAATTATTTATATTATAGCATATCGAATTTGCTACACATTCAATGTATTATGACGGAAGAAAAAATAGCAACAGAAGACATTTTATGGTTTTTTTGGTTGGTTTTGTGTGTGTGAACACCATAGTATAATTATTCTCCCTAGTTGAATAAACCTATTTATATATAAATGGTATGAGTTTGGTCTAGGTTCAGACTTGAAAAAAATTCATGATATCCAAAGCAAAATTCAATTGAAAATTAATTGGACTTTATTTTAGGTTGAAATGAGGTGTAAACACCAATGTTTGTATAATTCCCATCTAAAATGAAAAGACTTCAAGATCACTTAAAACTAGCTCTTTATAGGACCAGATTACCCTCAACTGGCCTATCCCAGATCTTGAAATTTAATCAATAACTTCGCTAGTTGTATTTATCAAAGTCTTTTATTAGATATGATAGACAGCGTGGCCTCATGGAAAAAGTGTAGGACTTAGAGACATGAGACATGAGTCCAAAGTTCTGTCACCTGCTGGCTGTCCATGTCAGAAATCTACCTTCTTTGAACCTCAGCTACTGTAACTGTAATATAGAGATAATAATGCAGCTTGTGGAGAAAGCATATTATAAACCTTAAAGTCCTACTGAAAATGCATTATTATTATAGCTTAACCTCCCATCCCATTCTTCTTTTCTACTTTCTCTTCCTTATTTTCTTTCTTCCTTTCTTCTTACCTTCTTCCTTGTCTTTCTGCCTTCCTAACTGCCTCTTGTCTTTATTCCTGTGGTGAGGACTTCATCCTACATTTTAAATTTCACAGTATGTTGTCCTGGTAATGAATGGAAAGCCTTGATTTTAGCATTATTTCTTCCCCACAGGACTGAGTATAAGGAGCTGATAAACTATAAGGAGGACAGACTTATTAAAGAATAAAAAATGCTGATGATTAGCAACAAAAAAGCTAAATTGTATATAACATATGTAATATGGGATTCTGACATTTCAGCATTTGATTTATAGAAATTTCCTATTTTAAAAAATTGCAAAACAAAATCAAAATCTTGATAACAAAACAAAACAAAGATCCTACATAATGTAAAACATTTGACTATTGAGCCTACATCACAGAAATTTTTTGATAGGGTATCAAGTGCCAAGCTCCATATTTTCCCTAAAAGGCAAGATAGGATTATTCACTATTTTTAGCACTTGTTAAACAGAAGGGATCATGGTTTGGTGAGCAAGGAAGATGAAGTTTGTTTTTTGATATATTGATTTTGAAATATCAGGAGAATGTATAAGCGAGATGTTTATTAGTAAGTTGAAAATATGGGAATGGAAATCTGGAGAAGCTGGACTTAGAGATAAAGAGTTGGGTTTCATCTACCAAGATGCTGTAATTGAAGTTTTAGGAATGGATAAGATGACCAAAAGGAGTTAGTACAGATACAGAAAAAGTAAAAGCTAAGAAAAAAGTCTTTGAAGTATGTGTATGTTTTTGTTTTGCCTGTTTTCTGAGCAATTTTATTTTTAACATGGTATTTAAAATAAATTTTTACTGATACTATTTTAAGACCATTTTCCTTCTCTCCCACTCCAATGACTTTCTAAAGATTAATTCCCTGTGTGATAACAATACTTAGTTATCTTATACTTTTATACATAGTAATTAATGATATAAAATATCCCTTATCAGTAAGGACAAGGTCAGTTTTCAGCTAGATGTTCCAGTTAAAAGGTACTAATAACGTAAATTATGTTAAGGTACTAATATGCACTTAGAATATTAATCATTCTTAATTATTAACATACTCCTAGGGATGGGGTGGGAAGGATGTTCATTTGGCCAACATGAAAGGTAATTTGCAGAACTGTCTCCCCAAAAGCACCAAACTGCCCATTTTTTCTACCTAGAAATACCACTATTAAGTAATAGCCACCCCCTCCAAAAAAAGATTGAAACAAGAGGGGAATGATTCCTATGTACAAAAATATTTATAGCATCACTTTTTGTCTTAGCAAAAAAGTGGGCCCAAATAGTGCTCACAAACTGGGGAATGATTGAACATGATATATAATTGGCATATTACTGTGTCAGAAGAAATGACGAAAAGGACGGATCCAGAGAAACCTTGGAAGACTTGTATGGACAGATGCAGAGTGAAGTGAATAGAATCAGGAGACTACTTGATATAACTGTAATATTGTTATATAAAACAACTTTGGAAGATAGAAGAACTCTGATTAATTTAAATGACCAGTCATGACTCTGAAAGATTGTACATGCTTATGACCTCTTGGCAGAGCAGTTATGGACCAGGGGGGCAGAATGAGACATATATTGGCCAATGGGTAGATTTGATATGATTGGCTATATTTATTAGTTGCAAGGGAAGGCTTTTTTTTTTTTCCAGGGCAAAGAGGGTTAAATGACTTGCCCAGGGTCACAGAGCTAGTAAGTGTCAAGTGTCTGAGGCTGGATTTGAACTCAGGTCCTCCTGAATCCAGGGCCAGTGCTTTATCCACTGTGCCACCTAGCTTCCCCAAGGGAAGGCTTTTATTTGAGAGAATCACAGAGGAATTAAGGCATAATGAAAATTATACACCAAAAGGGGAAAAAGAAAGCAAAGAGCACTGATGAAACATTTTAAATTATTCAGAATTGAACTGAAGGAAGTTCAGAAGGTTATGCTGATAGTCAGGGCAGTATGGCTCCTAAATACATTTTAAAAAACAAGTTGTTTGGGGGCAGCTAGGTGGTGCAGTGGATAAAGCACCAGCCCTGGATTCAGGAGGACACTTGACACTTTCTAGCTGTGTGACCATGAGCAAGTCACTTAACCCTCATTGCCCTGCAAAAAATAAATAAATAAATAAACAAATAAACAAATAAATAAAAAACCAAGTCGTTTGTAACAAATTTATAGCTTTATATAAAATTCTTTTTTAAGTTCTTTGGATATGGAAGTTTTTGAGTTTGTTGATGTTTGTCAAGTTCATATTTTTTAAAAAAAATATGTCATTTGTACTTTAACAAAAGCTAATTATGTAACCTAATGAAATGAATCTCTGGAGGTAAAAACGCCAGGTACCACAGAAGAGCAGTGAACGAGACATTTTCAATAAGTGTGTTCTTTCTTGACTTCCTAAAATCATGCTCTATGGGATGGCGCCACCTATCCTGCTTATTGGTAAGATCAGCCATGACATGGGATTTGTAAGATCAGTAAATAGCAAAGACATCTTTCCTCAATGGTCATTATTCATGTAATACAAGTAGGTCAATGTAAATGTAATGCTAACAGTCTCTTTCTCTTCCTCACCAAAGTTTGTGCCTAGGAAATACTACCCACATAGAGAGTTAGTCCCTGCTGACATATAATCAAGTGACTATGTCATGGGGTATAGGGCCTTGTGGGAAATGTTGGCTTCTTCAATAAGAAGTCATGTTCTGTATTCCTCCTTCCACCTCAAACCATGCAAATGGAAAGGACGGAAACACTAATATATCTACTGCTCAAGGATCTAGTTACCTCTGTCCAGGAAGGTGTGAGTCTCAAATGAGGAAATGGATGGAAAGCACTTTGAAAACCGTTTAAAGCATTGTGTAAATGCCGTGTTTTGTTGTTAATTTTTATTATTATTGTTATCCCACACTCTAGTGATAACTTAATTCTCTAATCTTTCTATTTTCTTCCTGCTGAGCTCAAGCCCTGCTCATAGAGTAATGATAACAATAATAACTACAATCATGACAACTGCTAATATTTATCTAGTACTTACTATGTGCCAGGCATTGTGCTAAGCACTTTAAAATTTTTATTGCACTTGATATCCACAACAATCCTGGGAAGTGGTGCTATGTTATTACCCCCATTTTATAGATGAAGAAACTGAAACAGAGACTTGCTCAGCATCACACAGCTAGTGTCTGAGGCCATATTTAATTCAGATCTTCCTGATTTCAGGCCCTGTGCCTTACTGTGCTACCTGTGGTATGCTGAGATGTTTAACAATAGGTTCTCTTTGGAGGCTGGGAGGATGTGGGGGATGGGTGAATGTATGCACACACTTTTAAGTTTAATCTGCATTTTAATACTTTCTCGAATCTAGACAAACAATAAAATAAGAAATCAAGCTCTGATTTATAGCAATTGCCAATTTCTGAGAGCTAAAATCTCACAAAGCAAACTTACCAATTGGTGTTTGCAAGCCAGTTAGAGCTAGCTCCAAAATATCTCTGCTTCTGTCCATACAGTGTCCTGAGTTTAAAAGGAATTTGTTTTCTGGAATAATGACTATTTAGGCAATGTCTCCTTCAGTTGAGAGAAATGTTGGTAAATTCAGTCTTTACAGCGAAAATTCTGAAGTACTGGGGCATTTATTTTATCCCCTAAAGGAAGGAAATGAATATATTCAAGTTCAGTTTTTTAAGTCCACTGATGAGAAGTTTGTCTTAGTTTAAAACACTTGAAGAAAACTTTAATAAAGCACCTTAGGAAATTTGTGCATATTTGTTTGTTTATTCATAAAAATACCTTAGGTGATATTAATCATATACTAGATAAGATATTTTACTAAAAAACCAATTTTCAAACTGGGTTAAATATAAAATGTGGATGAAAGTAAAATGTCACTAAACAATTTCTTAGTTGGCATTTCAACACTAATCAGAAACTTGACTATAACACTTTTTTTGATGTTCAGCTGCATCCCTAAAGGCTACTCCACCCCTCCTATCATGTTTTTTACAGGACACTACACACCATTGCATTATGCCACCCACTTAACAGAGGCTATTACTGAATAAGAGGAACTAAAATGAGAGATTTCATAGAGAGACTATTCCCCCCCTCCTTATATATGTGTTGGTGCCTTTGGCTCATTAGAAAAACACATTAGGTATAGATGACTGATTCACACCTGATGACTGATTCAAATCCCTGTGTTTTGAGAGTGGCAGTCTTTGAAAACGATATCAAAAAGTTAGATATACATGTTGTAATTTAAATACATGAACTTTTAAATGTATTAAATGATCATAAAGACATTTTTTTCTCCTTAAAAATATGCCAATGGGGGCAGCTAGGTGGCACAGTGGATAAAGCACTGGCCTTGGATTCAGGAGGACCTGAGTTCAAATCCAGTCTCAGATACTTGACACTTAACTAGCTGTGTGACCCTGGGCAAGTCACTTAACCCTCATTGCCCTGCAAAAACAAAACAAAAAAACAAAACAAAACAAAAATATGCCACTCGTGAATAAATACCTTACTATTGAAATTAAATTCCAAATAGAATAATTTTTCCTTTTTATCAGAGCCCAAGAGTTTCTGGAATAGACACACCCAGAGACAGAAGAAAAAGGCTTCAGTTGGAAGCTTAAGATGGTGGACTCTTAGGTCACTCATTCATCTTGTCACAAACCTATTTTCTTGATTTCTTCAATGGGCTCAAACTTCTAAATAGACAAGATAAGTGGTACTTTGGATCATTAAGGGACAGTGACAAAGATGAGACACACTCCTGGGTATCCTTTTGAGTCAAGTGGACACCTCAGAGAATTTTAAGTTGTGGAAGGGAATCTAGTACCTTTAATGGTCCATGGTGACTTTGTCAGCTTACTGTGATGGAGAACCTCACTTGCTTCTAGCACTTTGCTATGTGGTTCCACAATGATATTGACCATTTTAATAAAAATCATTAGTTTTCCATTGTTCACTCCTGCCTTTATAGTTAATTCATATCCTATTAGGGGCAGGGATATAGATTTGGCATTTGTACACTGGTTCCCACCTTTGTTGTAGTATGTCAGGATCAGAAGAGTTTATATATCTGCCTGTAGTTGAAAAGTTCAGATTTGGAGGGTCTAATCTAGATAGTATACTAAAAAGAAGAGACATCACCTTGCTGACAAAGTTCCATATAGTCGAAGCTATGCTTTTTCTAATAGCAATGTAGGGCTGTGAGAGTTGGACTATAAAAGGAAACCTAAATGCCACAGAATTGATGCTTTCAAATTGTGGTGTTGGAGAAGATTTTTGAAAGTCCCTTGGACAGAAAGGAGGTCAAATTGGTCAATACTTTAACAAATAATTGAGGCAATTCACTGGAAGGTCAAATAATGAAGCCGAAGCTTAAATAATTTGGCCACATAATGAGAAGATGGGACTCATTGAAAAAGACCTTGATCTCAGGAAAGATAGAAAGCAAAAGGAAAAGGGAACAGCAGAGAATGAGTTGGATAGTGTCAGGGAAACAATGAACATGAACCTGGATAGACTTGGAGAAAGAGTAGAGGATAGAAGGGTCTGATGTGCTATGGTTTGTGGGGTTACAAAGTGTTGGACACAACTAAACAACTAAACAACAATAACAATAACAATAACAAAATCACAAGTCATCTAGTATGGGCACTCTTCATTTTTCACATGAGGAAACTGATTCTTCTCTCCCCCACCCCAAGAATAGTAGTTTGCTTCTGTTTGTCTAAACTAAATTTTAAATTCCTCATGGATAGAGAACATATATTATTCATCTTTGTCATACAAAATCACATAGTGCTTTACACTTAAGTGATTGAATTTATTGAATCAAGTAAAATTGAATTATTCAGTCACATAATAGTAACAGAACCTAGACTAGAGTTGTATTTTTTTCTACTATATTGGGCCAAATTCTTGTTCTTTTAATTAAATTTACTTCTTTTTCATTGTGAAATTATCCTAGTTAGTATTTTTTCTATTTGTGGCTCTCCATTGCCTATTGAATGGAACCCATCCTTTATTCTTGCTTTGTCTTCCATTGCACCATAATTATTTATGTTTTGCCTCAGTTGATGAAAAGTTCCTTCAGAGAAAGATATATGCTATACATATCTTTGTTTCAGCAGCATACAACAAGGAAGTTGTTTACAAGTTTAAGGTACTATATACAGGTTATGATGAACAGGATACTATCAGAAAAACCTGGAAAGACCTACATGAACTGAAGCAGAGTGAAATATGCTGTTTACAAAATAACAGCAATAGTGTAAAATGAACTGCTGGGAAGCATGAGGTTATTTTCAGCAAGGCACTGATCCAATATAACACTGAAGGCCTTATGACAATTGCAACCCATCTACAGAGAAAGAACTGATGGTATCTGAAAACAGATGAAAACACATTTTTTAATATTTTTTTCTTTGACAATTCCTTAATCTGAAGTTTTGTTTTTTAACTATTCTCTCTCACAACCTAGCTAATGTGGTAATGTTTTCATTGACAACTCATGTATAACTTATATTTAATTGCTTGAGTTCTTGTGGGTGGAGGGTGGGACAGGAGGGAGGGAGAGAAGTTGGAACACAAAGTTTTAAAAAATTAATTTCAAAATTTGCTTTTACATATATTTTGGAAAATAAAATTCTAAACAGGAAAAAAAAATGCATCTGTTGAGGGACAGCTAGGTGGCACAGTGAATAGAGCACCAGCCTGGCCTCAGTCACTTACTAGCTATGTAACCCTGGACAAGTCATCTAACCCCAATCACCTCTGATAACAATAACAATAATAATAATAATAATAGAACAACAACAAGTGTTTGTTAAGTGAATAAGTTGTGGCATGTCTATACTATTCATATTATCTCAGTTCAGATGGAAATTTAATTTTTAATTTGTAATATTTTTCGATGGGTAAGAGCTCCACTTTTTCCTTGCACAAAATTTAGCCATTTATCATTTATACAAATTACGGGGGTGCAAACTATTTTAGTGAATAGAAAGTCAGCTTCAGGATCAAAAGACCTGGGTTTAAGTTCTGCTTCTGACATATACTCATTGTGTGAAAATGGGCAACCTCTCAAGTCCTAAGCAGCTCTGTAAGCTGTGAATAAATTACCAATACATATTTGGAGAGGGAAAGGGAGAGAAAGAAAGGAGAGGGGGATTCCAACCTGATTTCTTAAGCCTTCTTTTTCCACTTTCCATATGTTCTTTCAAGATACCTGAATTACACTTTTAAATCTTTCCAAATAAAACATCTTCCAGGCTTAGTAGACAGAGACCAATGAAATCATAAGTCAGGACCAAAAGAAAGCATCAAAATGAAGATGGAGGGGAAAATGTCTCTAGAAATTTCAATGTAACACTCCATTCTAACTCTTACCTGTAACTAATCAGTTTGCCTGTCTTGAACTCTGATAGTTATTGATAAATTGGGTAGTATATTAAATAGAGGCATCTTGGTGAAGGAAAGACCTAAAGGAATGATGGGGGTTGACTGTGCCCTGAAAACAGAGAGGGAGGACTAAAGAAAAGTTGGCACTATTTGCCAAGAGCAGAAAGTGTTCTAGTGATGACTCACCCCTGAGAAGGGAAAATGTCAGTAAGATGGATTACCCTTCGAAGTCAGAATCACTATCCCAGTGGGCAAGAGCCCACTTGGATATAATTTACCAGCTGTCTTTCTTATCCTACTGTTTTTCTGTCTTTTCCCTCCTTTGTGCTGCCAGTTTCAGCACGTGCTGTGTAGAGCTAATGCAGCAAAGGGGCTTTCAAAATGATGAAGGAAAAAAAAAAAAAGCTGTTGGACCTGCAGGTCCCAGGAATTTGTTTTTAATGAGTGAATATTCAGTCTGCATTCCCTTCACATCATGCACACCCAGAAACCATCTAAAGGACAACCCCTGTGGGGAAACCTCTCCAAATGAGTACCTTATTAGAGAAAGAAGCAGTTAGGTGAATAAAAGCCTGATTACATACCCAGAGGCAGGCCATAATGAGTATCAGAGTAACTAAAGGAACCTGTCTGCTATGGTTGGTGTCTGGTCTTCCAGACCAAGCTCTACAAAGTGGTACCTTGGGAAGGAAAGGACTCAGGACAATAGATGAACAATGTGTCATAGTTTTTCATGGAGAACTTAAAATAGATTCTTCTTTTTTCCAGGTTATATCTTTTAAAAGCTCAAGTGAGGCTGGCAAAAGCAAACTGAAAGTATGTACTGATAGAAAATCCTAGGGGAGCAATGTAACTGCTGTGTTACTGTATTGTCTTTGGTTGAGATGGAAAGACTGTGGAATCTGCCCTTATGAGGACCTAACAGCTAAGTCCTGAGGAATTCAGCATTACAATCAGGGGTGTGCTGGTGAATGTTTTACAAATGCCACTCTGAAAGAAAAAAAAAAAAGACACACGTTTAAGTTTAACCAGCTGTTTTTAACACTTTCTCCATCACTTTCTTGAGCCTAGCCAATCAACAAAAAGATCAAGGAAACCCTGATTTGTGGTATTTCCTGATTTCCAAGGTGTAAGTGCTTACCCCTCCCCCCAAAAGAAATGATCAATTGTCTCTCACAATCATCCCACAGAGATGTCTCCAGTGCACCTCTGATTCTATCTTCTCTGAGAGTTTATGAAGGAGTTTTGTAACCATCTTTATATAGTCCCTACAAGTTTTTTAGGGAATTTATGAAAGACTTTTGTAGCCATCTTTATATAATCCCCACAAGAATAAGCAGGTTGTGAATCCACCAGCCACCACATCACTAGAAGGTGTGAGCAGCCGATCACTGGATCTACTTTCTTCTCATATTTTGTGTTTTGGGGACTTCCTCGGGGAAGAGTGGCACCAAATTGTTGAGGGGCTTCCAGTTATAGTGATCCACTTGGGAAATCATTTGGAGATAGGGGATCATTTGGGGATGTGTGTGTGTGTGTGTGTGTGTGTGTGTGTATGTGTGTATGTTTAATGGCAAATACTACAACTCCCTGGGTGTTCATCAAATTGCTTCAGGGATGGGGATAACTCCAAGATGAATCCTTAACCCTAGCCCTCTGGTAGGTAGTACTTTAAATGCCAGTAGCTTTCACGAGCATTTGTGAAAGCCATTTGATCTTTCACAACACCTGAATTACACTTTTAAATCTAACTAAGTCATCTTAGAGTCAGTAGCTTATTTCTAAAGCTTTTTGTGGGCCTTGGGCATATAAGGTAGAATTAGTGGCAGAGTAAGATTTCTTTCTATTCCATTATATTATTAAGTTCCCTTGATATACAGCTTTTCCTTTGAGCCTCCTTTATTCTACCTCTGTCTCCAACAGGGCAAATGAAATTGGTAGAATTTTATCCTATTCCCCCAAATGAAAAAGAACCCCAGGCATGTGTACAGGCCAGTTGCCATTTGTTGCATCTGTGTTGTTTATTTCTAAATTGTGAAAGACTGAGAGAACACTTGTTTTTGGTAATTTTTTTACCCTCAGCCAAAGTGGGTGCTTGTTAGTGTCACGTTGATGGGTGAAGCACATTGGCATAGACTGGCAAGTTGATAATTGAGTAACTAAATCTCCTCTCCTCTCCCTCCTATTTAATAGTTTGCATTGGTGTAAAAAGAGTCTCATTGTTTTAGTGGGATAATTCCATGCTTCCCTGCCAAACAAAAAGGACATGGATGACAGCACTAATCTATACCTTCAGTCAAGGCATTCAACAGCAGACAGAGGACTAAGTAAGGCTTGCTGTCCTGCTTAGATCTCTCAGATAAAAGTCTGAAGCATTTAGTGATTAAACAGTCAATAGTTTCCCAACTGCTCTGCTCATTTACAAAAAGAGAAGAATTTCTTTCCTAATTTTGGTGTTTATTAGTGCTGCAGGATGCCTTAATTGAAACCGTAGCATTGGTTTTAAGGGTGAGTTTGGGGAGTCTTCTTCCAACACTGAAACTTTATGATTCCATTCCACTGGCTATCCAGCCTCTTCAGTGTACCAGACTAAATAACCTAAGTTCCTGGAAATGCACAGCCTCCTTCTCTACACATAGAACATGTAGGCTCTCCGTATTTTTTTTTCTGGTGTTGAAAATTAAAATATAGTTTAATCTGCCAGTCTCCTACAAACAGAATTAATGAACAGATCAAAGAAATTATAATATCTTATAATAATGTTTCCATACCTGTCCTCCTACAAAAAACAAACAAACAAACAAGCAAACAAAACAGATCAGAGAACATAAGTCTACCCAAAACAGATCAGAGAACATGACTAAAAACCAGATCAGAGATAGACAGAAAAAACAAACAAACAAGCAAAACATAATACCAATTTCATTTGTCCCAAGAAGAAAGAATCATGATCATGTGGAGACCCCTTCAAAAGGAGTTTAGAGACCCTCTCTGTTATGGGGGGAAAATGGGTTATGGGGTTTGGGTTAGGGGTAGGGGTTTGGGGTTCTTAGGAATTCCTTTTTAAAGAATTACACCCTCTTGCACACAAAAGCAGTTAAAATAAGATGGTAATTTATTTAGGGGGAAAAGAAGGGAGGGGAAGGGAAACCATGAAAGAAATCCTTGGACTTCTCATGGAGAGAGTGGTATGGCACAAAGCATGTGGCTTTGAGATACCAATCTCCTTGAGCAGGAGACTGGCAGGTACTTTTATAGAGGACTGATGGGGTGGGGGTGGGGTGACCATCTGACTGGAAAGTTCCTTTAGTGAGGGAGGACCATCCCCCACTGGTGGTGGCTGGAGGGATTGGGTGTGGGGCCCCTACAGATCTCCCAAGCCATCTCTTCAGGACACAAAGGAAGCATCCACACCTAATCTTATCGCCCTTTATTGGGTGGGGGTCATGGAGCTAGCTCAGTCTGAACTGGTTCTGCTTATCTCTCTAGGCCTATCTATCCTCTGGTTTAGTTTTTCAAGAAGAAGTTTCTTTGATGTGCCCCAGAGAACTT